>NC_047527.1:30703432-31010099 GCF_012275295.1 Melopsittacus undulatus | reverse complement strand
ATCATGTTTAAAGAGTGAAAATATTTTTATTTAAAGGATTCTATCCATCTAAGCCTGGAAAATGCTGTTTTCTGACTTCATTGAAGCCTGATGTACTTATCACTCTTTAATATTATGCTACAGCGCATTAAAAAAAAAGGGGGGGGGGTTTATTTATGATCATGTGAACTGCTCTGTTATGATACTTACAGAACTGCTATTCCTAGAAGCTTCTTAGTTTATTACATATTTCTTGTGTCAAATTTCAAAATAATTTGAATACTATATAATGAAAGGGATGTGTGCTATAAAATGCTTGTTGTGAAGCGCTTGTTTTAATGATTAGCTTTATTCCGTGATATCGTAAACCTGGTAGCTAAATGTGCCTGAAGCTATATATTTATGGAAGAGTATAAAAACAAATACATGTGTGTAGATTTGTGTCTGTGCAGGTACACATTCATCTGCACACAAGCACAAACACATGTATGCACAAACTAAGAGTCAAATATTTAAATTAAAAACTATGTACATATATCTTTTAGGAAAATGGTCAACAAAGAACAAAGGAAAAATGTCTTTGTCTTAAATCACTTATTTTTCTGAGAGAGCTGGTAGTGTACAGCTATGGTTTCTTTTGGTCTAAGGAAAGATTGCCATCTATTGGATGACCTTGGAAAAGAACGGGGTTTTACTATGCATGTGCTCAGTAATTCATGAAATATCGTAATGAAATCAAAGACTTTGAGCTCAAATTGTATATGCTACGATTGTGAAATGGTAGAAAAGCTGGTATGTTTTCAAATCTATGATTTTGAATTCTAGATTGATTTACACTGCAAAATAGGAAGGCAATAGCTGCTAGCGCTAGAATGAACTGATACTGAATGTGCATATATACAGTAAGATTTGGTAGCAGTTTCAATGTTTGAAGAATATTGAATCCAAGTTTCTTTAATTAAGTTTACTAGAATACAGTGAAAGAATCAAGCCAGCTATTAATATATTTATGGTATATTTTCCTTTGAAAATTTGGGAACAAAATGAAGATTGTCTCCTGAAAACAAGCCCAGCTTTTATGGAGGATTGTACTGCATTACATGTAAAACAAAAATATCACTCGTCTTGGATTTAAAATATAATGCTTGCTTTTTTATTTTTTTTTATCTTTCAGCCCAAGAACTTGCCAGTCAAGATGAAAAACTTCTTCTAATGGAATCCAGCTTGAAAGAAACTCAAGAGCAGCTAAGTGAGCAAATAGCAGAAACAGTTCACCAAGAACAGAACAGTAGAAAATCACAGACAGAGCTGAAGAGCCTGAGAGAATGCACTGTAACTTCTGAGGAAGAAATTAGAAATTACAAGTGAGTTGCTGCTTTTTTCAGTATTCAAGAAACAGAAGAGATTAAAGTCAACAGTAAATCCTTTTAATATGTACTGTATTAATCTTTTCTCTCAGGTAAGATGTAGTGTAAATGTGCTCTATAACTCTTCTGTTAAATAAACTATTAAATCTAAATGATTGAATAAGGTATGCTTTAAAATATATTTTACACTTAAGATATTGAATGCTGAAAAAAATACTATTATTAGTAGCATGTTTTATTTTTGAATTTTAAAAGATTCTGTAGTGTTGAAGTAGAATAGTATGTGTAATTATTTATTACCTATCTATTAATGATATTCTCATCTTCCTCTATTTAGAGACCAAAGGTTACATATGGGTCTTATTGTCTTCCTTTTTTTGTTAAAGAAGCTGCCTCTCAGCAAGACACTGCCAAATTAAAGGAAATTCGGTATTTGAACTTTTAGTCACAATAGCAAGGCACATATAAGGTTGCTAACATTAAAAAAAAAAAAAAGAAAGCATACTGTATAGTTTAGAAAAGTTTACACTGAAAAAGGTACTTCTGGTCTTATGACTAAAATATAGTATCTGTTAGATTGGTTGCTAGCTCTTGTAATTTCATGAAAAAAACACTGATGTACAACAATTAGCTTTTATAAATTAGCTTAATGTTAACCATATTTTTATATCCCACAAATTGATTCATTATTCCGATTTTTCAAGGTTTAGAATATGGTAAAAATTACTCACTTCAGCTGATTCTTTTTTTGCATGCAGTTATTCCTTTCTTATTAAAGTTATGTTATATTAAGCAACCACTAAATATATAGACAGAATCTCACTCTGTTTTGTAGTATCACTGAGAATGATGAATACTGTACACAAGATAGCTTGGCATCAAAAAGTATGTTCATTTGGTGATGGACTAAATATTTAAAGCAAAATACTTTATTTCATATCTGTGGCAAGCATCAAAGCCTATCTCAACAAATCTCCTCCAAGAGGTTCGCTAAGTTCAGACGTAACAAATATCGAGCATCTAAAATCACAATATGGTAATGTATGTTTAGTGTAAATGACTTTTAGACTGGATCTTCATCCTTACTGTACTTCAGATGTTTTAAGTTCATTTTATTGCTGAACACTGGGAAAAGCTTCATGGAAAAAAACATTGTCTTCTGTAATGTGTCTTCATTCCTTTAAATAAAATAGCTTGGTGGTTTTCAACCTGTAGTTATATCTGTAAAGACATTACTAGTACTTCTCTAGGGAGAGTAGTGTCGCTGATTTACTTTCCTAACCTATCTTGAATCTTTCACCACAGTGGATTTTCTTAACCCTTTCAATGGATTCCTCAGTTGCCAAAATGCCGTGTTATGCCAATTCTTGTAGATACTTATTTGAGAATAAAAAGGATACAAACTTCTAAGACTACTGGTTATGGTAACTTGGAGTGTGTGTGTGGGGGGGGGAGGCAGGAGGATTAAAACTCCCAGCTGCAGCTGATTGTGTGATGAAATACAGCTTTTGAGAAAGCAGGAATTTTGCAAAATTTCAATGAAATTCACTGAATTTCACTAATATTGAAATAGAAGGATGAATGATAAACATTAGAAGATTTAGAGAGGGATATTTTAATAGTTTTATATTATACTTTGTGTGAACAAATAAAATTTGAATTAATCTCTTAACATGCAAAAGTTATTAACTAACCTATATTTTTCTGTTCTGTTTTCTACATTTGTTCAGTGACTTTAGGAGTTTGTTACTTTACCATGTAAGCAGGATAAACTTTGGGTTAGGGTAGTCTTTTCTTAGCTCTATAGATTACAAAAAAATATTTTTATTGACTGTTATGTTAAGTTTTAACCTGAAATTTATGATACTGTTTCTTTTTAAAAGTACTCTGACTCATTACTGCAGGATCACAGTACAATATTTGTTGAATCTGGAAAATTAAGCCTACAGATTTAAAACAGTAATTTCAATAAAGTTGAACTAATAAAGCTAAAAACTGAACAACAAAGTTAAAAATTTTGGATATTGAAATCCCCCTTTAAAATTATTCGTACTGTGTACCTGGAAACAGCCACACTGTGCCAGTCAGAATCTGCTCTGTTCTGTTCTTTGGGAGACAGAAAGAAAAATGGATCTCAGTCCCCTGGGTCTTCCAGGACAGGGAATGTCATAAAGGTTATATTCAGTCACTATGAAGTGTTCTGCATTGTGTTGTAAAGCAGCATCCCTTTGGTACTGATTTACTCAAAGTAATACAGTTCTGGACTTTACTTACCTTCTTAGTGAATTTGGCAAATGCAGATGGTATCTAGGCAAGAACGTAGGACCATACAAAGGAAAATGCAGAACAGCATAAAGTGGTCAGTTAAAATAATATGGAGAACTGATATTCTGCTATAGCTGTTATGGGGCCTTTGAGGGGAAAAGTCAATTTCTGTATGCTTTTATTTCTTTTTTGTGAAACTGTACATTAAAAGTTTGGTTTTCTTTTTCCTGGAATGGTGAAAAAAGGAAATGGTTGACTAGGATTTAAAAATCATAAAAGGATCATTTTATTCACTAGTTTACCAGAACAAAAAGTATTTAGTTTTAAAATAGAATACAAATATTTTCTATTTTCTGATAATTTATCAGAATGCCAAAAATGCATATATTGAAAAGTTTTAGAAATCACAAGCTTTGTTTGTTGTATACTTATCCTGGATGAAATAAACCTAAGGTAGCACCACCCTTCTCCCCCCGCCTCCCCCAGCCCTCCCCCGCCCCCCTCCAGTATAAGCCTGTTACACTTGAAAGATTTGTTCTGAATGTCCAGTGGGAACCTGGAAATCGTAATAATTTGTAGTATCGATTGTGTGAAGCTATGCAGCTGGGGCCTCTAGTGAATAGACAGGAATAGACATTTTATTGATTAACTTTTACAGTCATATTTTCAGGACTCTGCTGCAACATAATTTTCACTTCCCAGCTTTGTGCTGCTGCATCATGAAACTTGGATTCTTCTCTCTTAACATTTACCCACCTGAGGGAAATAGTATGGACTTGGCTTTTTTTTAAGCTGTGCTCTGCAGAAATACATAGTACAGTGAATTCTTCTAAACTTCCCCTCTGAAAAATCTTCACAAGTGATATTAGTAAATATTGCTTAAGTTGAACCCTGCCTACCCCATATACTAGATACTATTGTGTAATACCTTCCAGTAATTCTTATCCTCCTTTGCATTTTCATTTTTATTTTCTAAGTGGCTAATCTTGTGGCAAAATCAACCCCCACCTTATACCTACAAATTCCAGAAGTGCTTAAAGGAAAACCAGGACAGTGCTGGAATGAAATAGGTGTTTTTATTAGTTAGTGGAATTTTAAAAGAAGACAGAATGCTCCCCTGAAAATGTGAAATGAATTATCAGTAAAACCTGATTAATTTTCAGGACTGAGATCCTGCATTAACTGAAATAAAAAAAAAATCTGAGGGCCAGATTTCAATACAATTACAATACTTTTAAAAATATATGTATACATATGAAAGTCTTAAATAGGTAAAACTTAGAAACTGTTATTTTGCATTTCTGAAATTATTAATTCACATAAAAGAACAAAAATGGCATTGTGCCGTTGTGCAAAGGACTGTTCCATATCTTCTGCTTTTTTCAGTATGGGCTACTTTCTGCATTAGAGACCTCAGCCATTTCTCTTTCATGCACACACCCAATGACCAGGGAAAAATCCTGATTTGTTTTTTTTTTCATTTAGTGACTGTTTATTATTAGTTACTTTATGTGCTTGCTTTCACTTGGACCATGTTTTTAACATAAGTTTGATAATGACTTTCTCATACTGGGCCAAATATTTACCAGATTCATCACTGGTGCTAATACGATTTAAACCTGTTTCATCCCATTATTTTTCCTAAGTTCAGCTAACATGTTTTAATTACATAAATGTTTAAAATATTTGTGGTCATGGCCCCTTTTGTCCTTCCCTCATATCAGAGACATCATGGTGTGTGCCATACGGAGCTACAACTGAGGCAGAAATGCTCCCAGCCACTACAAAAGGTTCACTTTTTTTACCATTGTCAAACTTATGACTGAATAATTCTTATTTTCTCTTTAAAAAAACAGAAGAAGTGTGGAGAACTTTAAGGTAAGAGTAACGGCACCTAGGAAAGACAAAGAATAGCAGCTTTTCAAGGCCTTAGTATCCACTGGACCTGGAATAACCTGGAATAAGCACAAATAGTCTCAATCAGGTGAACAACTGGAAAATTTGAAGAAGTGGGTGTGTTTCTTTCCATGCATAGAAATTAATGTATTATCTAGCAAGCTAAGTAAAAGGGTATTAGATCTTAATGGCATTCTAGGCCTCAGTCTTTCAAACATATGTGAATGTCAACAGTTTAATGAAACCAGATACCCTATAACCATGTGAAAAGTTGTTCAAGTTTAAAAGATTGAAAATAAAAACTGTTTTAATACCAAGTGTTGCTCTTGGTTTTACTTTGTGCTTGTGATGCATTATTATAGAAGTTTAGCAAATGATGATGTAAGCATTACAGGAAATTGGTGAAGTTACTGACTGTATTTTCATTGAGATTAATTCAATGGAAATTAAAATGAATGTTTGTGTGTGTGTGTGTGATTTAGTTAAAAAAAAGGGAAATGGCATTCCCCATTCTGAACATTTGTGGACACGTTTAAATGACATCTAAATAGTAACTCGGTAAGTTTTATATGTTCTAGGTAGATAATCCCCTAAGTGCTCAGAACTCTGTGAAGAGCATGTTAACAGGGTTGTTAGATTTTATCCTTAGTTTTCATATAGCCATACTAAGACTTCTTACAGCTATGGTAACAAATTTTTTAATTACAGAAAGTAAAATTTAAAATGTTTAAGAAGTTAAAAAACTTGAAATATTTTAAATATTTAGCTACATTGAATAGATTAGATACCATATACAACAAAATGTTTCTCAGAGAGTACGATTTTTTTTACTGCACAAATTCAGAACTAGTTGAAGTTCTTGAATTTGATTGAAGAATGTTAAAGTTTACCATGACATAGCTGAAGGCTACTTGGCTCCATTACTTTCTGTTTCTCTTAGAGAAATAGAAAAATCTGAAAAAAAAAGATATTAATAAGCTTGCACTGTTTAGTTTGATTTTAATGCAGAGGACATAAAACTAAAACTGTAGTTAAGAAACCCACAAACCCTTTGTTTTCCTAAATATTACTGGAAATAGATGGACCTTAATTAAGTGAAAATTTGTGTTTATTGACTTTCACTGAACCTGTGACACAAATACATAAATAAGTTAAATAATAACAATAATATAGGAGATGACTGTCCAGGTATCGGATATGGTCCTATACATTTGTATCTTCCCAGACATTATAGTTACTACTGGGAAAAGCTGAATTGATTGTGGCGGAAGTCTACCTGACAGTAAGCATTTGCAGTGGCAGGCAAAATTATTTAAGAAAAGAGAATATAAAATTAAGAAAGACAGATGGACTCATAAGAGTGAAATACAAATAGTCTGAATAAGGATTGATTTCAACATAAAGTGGTGGAGGAATCCCCATTTATTGATCAACTTTAAAGCCCGTGCACAGCACTTAAAAAGATAAAGTAAGCAAGGTCAGATAATCAAAGCATTTAAATAGTAAAAACAGCAACTGCCACTGTAGACTGCTAAAATAAATCCATAATACAAATTGCTTTAGCAAAAAGTGGATGAGCAGCTGATCTTCCTATTGAACTTTTATACTGTTCAGTGACCACACTGGGAAAAGGATTGGGAGAAATGCCTTGAAGATCAATATTGAGTGAGATGTAGCAGGGATTCATTCTGAACATGGAAGAATTACAAGCAGGAGAGTAGAGATCTTGAGGGAATGTCATCAAGAAAGGTCTGTTCTTTTAAAGTATCACACATATTATATTAAGGTGACATTAGTTGATATCTTATGATCTCTGAGCATTTAAATCTTACTAAATCAGAACTTTAGTTAGCAAAACATTAAAAAAGACAAAGACTAAAACAAAAAAAGGACAAAGAGAATAACATTAATGAAATTACTTCTCAGAAAAAAACCTCTGTCTTCAAAATCAGGAGGCTTTTAAACTTGTTCATTAATATAATACTTGGTTTAGGCTGTTACTTCCCAGCCATATGTATTTCAATTATTTTTTCTAAACAGAAATCATAAACCAGAACATTTTTTTGGTTTGGTTTAGGTTTTTGTTTTTGTTTTGGGTTTTTGATCCTGTTGCTTTTTCTGAGGTCAACATGCGTCTGTAATTAACAATTTTAAGTACTATTTCTTCAAAGTGGTTATAAATCATGCTTTCTTAAAAAATTTTAATGTATTGTGCAAACTAAAATCATATATTGCAAGTGCTCCAAATTTCAATTTGTCCTAAGTTTTTATAGGCTCTTCATTTTAAAATAGGTGTTGAAAATGTGCTATAGCTTTCAATTATACATTAATATTTCCAGAATTATTAGATGTAGTAGTACTACACTAGCTCATTGTTTTTTATCTGTTATAGTCATTCACAGTTTTATTATATCATTACGTGAGAAATTCTGTATTTTCATGGACATATTGCTCTTTTTAAATGCAGAATCCTGTTTTTTATTTTTTTGAGTGTGATCTTCCTTTTATTTCGGGCTCACTGCTCTACTTATAAAAAATGGTTATTGTTAGAAAGTATTAATTCAAGGTTTGAAGGTATTTGTATTTCAAACAATTAATAAAAAAGAGAATTAAAACTATATATGCAAATAAATACAAAATAGTTTTTATTTTTAATATATATATATGTAAGCAGAAAGAGAATTCATGTTTTCTCTGAAGGCATTGTTCAACAAAATGTGTTAGAAGAATTGATTCCCAAAATCATAAAGTTTGTTCAATATGGTAGCTGTACAATACACGTTCTTGTAATGAATAGTCATTTACAACTCATATTGTCTCCATATTTGCTGTATGAATTGCTGATTACAGCAATTTCAATGGCAAAATTGTGAAACAATATTCGTAGTTGTCAGACAAAGGTCAGCTTATTTGCATTCATTAGGAACTTGGAGGGCCATACAGCATTCTTTTCCTTTGGGATACTTACAGTTATTGATTTGTATACAGCTGTAGGAAAAATTAATTAGAATTATATTTCACTTACCACTGGAGGCTGTATAATAATTATAATAATAACAACAAAGTTCCACATCAAAAAATTAGAGTCAGTGAACTGGAAAATCGTCATTTTTAAGAATTAAAATTGTTAGATTTATTTATTTTTTTTTTCTTCTAATAGCCTGAGGGAATCTCTTAGACAACTTTAGTTAATATTCACAGGACTTTTATTTGCACAAAAATGCATAGGCACTTATATTAATGTGACAAAGTATTTAGAACTTTTCTAAAAAAAATTTACAAACCCAGAAAACATTCAATCATATGCTTAATTTTCTTTATAGAGAACTTTTTTTAATAACTGTATTATTACTAACTTTAAAATTTAATTTAAAGATATGTATTATCCTGTCCTAATAAATGAGCCTAAGTTTGTGCTGTAGTTATTAAAGACCTTTCAAGACCAAGGGCTATATAAAATAGTATGGAAATGTTATAGCCATTGGTGACTGGTAGCTCCTTAGGTCTGAAAAATGTGAGCAGTGTCTTGAAAAGTCTACATGGGAGCCATGCCAACAATGTGGGACCAGGAAAATTGAATTGTCAGACTGAGACCAAACTTTGTCAAAATGGAGAGGTGGAGAACTTAAGATTTACACATAGCAATAATGCTCAGATGGTGTGCATTCATGAACAAGAAATCCTGTTAGTATTATATTGAGAAATACTATACATGATTAGTGCATATTTCTGTGAACTTTTAACACTTCAAATGGATTAGAATGTCTTATTTTGATCATATCCATATTGTTCATTGTGATAAGATTAGGTTCTGAGTCATTAAAAAATGTTTGGCTTATTTCCATTAAATTCAAGCGTGTTTTAAGTAGAAAGCTATAGAATACAGCTTTCCACATTGTCCATATATAACACATGTTTGAGATTAATCAAATCATAGTCACCTCTAATTAACAGCAGGGAGCAATTCCAACATGGGACAGAGCCAGATGACAAAGAAATGAAGCATATATTTAAAAGAAGCAGCATACTAAGAAATGAAAAATAAGTTATGACTGCCTTAAGAATATTGAAAAGCTTTTAAACCTGTGGTTCTGTGTGTGTGATTAATACAAACTGACAAGTAGCCTAAGTTTTGTTTTGCTTTGTTTTTTAACTTGGACAATTTTTTTTTCAGAGCTAAACAGTTGTGTAGAAAAATATAAAGTATTATTTCAAAGTTCATATTTTTCCCTCTGCAACTTTGTATCAGCAACTTTTGTTGTAATTTATGAAAATGTCTTATTTATATATCAAAATTTATCATTTACCTCGGGCTTGCTTAGCACCACAGGAAAGGTAGTGATAAAGGAATTCATGAAGGATGTACATTGAGGTAAGTTGTCTGCAGGACTCTCCTTCTGTGTTGTTTCAGTAGGAAGTTGTATAGCTGATGAAAAAGAAAACACTAGGAAAAAAAAAAGTTAAGTGGTCATATTATGAGGACAGTTGATTAGTGAGCTGAAGAAGTAGATATTTGCTGCCTTCCACAGAAATCAAGCAAGATACTTTATCTAAACCTTTCTGAATGCTCAATCTGAGATTCTACCATTTGATCTGTAGCTGACTGAACTTTCCCAAGTACAGCTGTAGCCAATGATAATTTGCTTTGAAAAGTTAAAGTCTTTACAAAGAAGCATTAACAAAAGCTATGAGAAAACAGGATTCAGTTTTGTCCTTTCCCTGATTGGGGATTTGAGCCAAGGTCATCCACATTGCAGGGAGGACAATAGTGCCTGAGCACATAGAATTTTTTCTGCCTCTCTTTGATTCAGTAACTGCTAAAATTGCCTATGATAAGGGGACTATTGCAGGAAAGATTGAGAGCAATTCCTGTCCTAGTAATATGGAACTACATTAGTTCAGACTGCTTCCAAATAAAAGACAAATTAATCAGTGTTCTCACATATCCAAATGAGCAGTCTGATAGTGATTTTACATTTTCTTTTTGCTGTATGTAAGCCTCATTATCTTCTTTTACCCCATGTCCCCAAATCTGTTTGCTTCAACTGCCTATCTGTAAAATAATAAAGGTATATTCTCACATTATGAGATGCTGATATTTATGAAACACTCGGACACCATTGTGCTAAAAATGCTTTCTTTTTAGTTGTGTCAGCATAGAAGCTCTGTTTCTCTGTTCAAATTGTGTAAACTGGTGCATATTGAAATTTTCTGTAGGATGCAGCTTCAGAATATGCCACTGAGTGGATTAGAAGTTTGTTCCAGGATTTTGTTTTGGACTTCACTTTGGACACTTTGAGCACTGTGCATGATAAGAAATTGAAAAAAAAAAAAAGTGTGAATTAGTTTAAAGGTTTTGCAGCTTACATAGAGAAGCTTATGAGACAGGGATATTTTTTAATCAGATTGGGACATGAATAGTATAGTGGTTTGGGTTGGAAGGAGTCTTAATGGTCATCGAGTACAAACCCCAAATATTGTACAATTTTGTACTTTGAACTAACTCGAATAAGGAAACAAAATGCTGAACTATTTGCCTGACAAGTGCTAGAAGTCATCATATAAGCTGGATGAGTAAAAGAAGTGATAATATTAACTGCTAAAGCAACAGAAATGCAAATGTGTATACAAAGGTTGGGCAGAAATTAAGATGCCTGGCACCTTTAATTCTGCTCTATTATGAATACTAAATTTTTGACTTTGCCACAGTGATTTTTTTTTTATAAAGTAAAATTAGCATCAGAGCCTGCTCCCTACACAAATAGATTTCAGGAGGTGCACAGCCTAAAAAGTAAACTGGATTCACCTAGTTCATATGGATACTTTTCAAAAGGAATAACTGTGAAGAGATTCCTTGTTTGGTGTGGTGTATTTTCTAACCTGATGAGGTCAAACAGAAATTTGGCAAGCAGGTTCATTCTGTAGCAAGGGAGTAATTTTTTGTCAGTTTTGGCCACTTTGCCAACCAAGCTAACTTGTGCTAAAAACACATAGGTCTGTCTGAAAAATTCTCTTAATTTTGTGTTTGCAAGACAGCAAAAAGACAGGATAAGTAAGGGCCATATCAAGGTCCTGTCCTTCCCCAAGACTTCAGAGCTTTTCAACAGAATGGATATAAAACTTTTAAGATAAATATTTCTCTCTTGCTCTCTGCATACACATATGCACATAGATTTGTTAACATCATTCTTAGAAATAATTATATTATTTTTGTTTGCACTTTCCAAGGCAATTTGTCCTTGAGCAAAAACTCAGCAAGATAAATTTCAATCCAAACAGATGAAGTTCAGAAAAGTTCTAGGCAACTGAAAAACATGTCTAATAATGGAAAACTTTATGATAGGCAGCAGTACAATATAATAGCGCTATAATAGCATCCTGCCAATAGATGACAATGAAACAACTGCATTTCTTGGTGACATCATCTTGCTGAAAATTGTGAGAGTATGAAAAGGTTTTTTGACTCAGACACATCAAATGAAACTTTGAAAATAACAAACCCAGATGAAAGAAACTTAACCTTTATATAAAATTAATACTCCCCTGACTATAGTTTTCATATCTGTGTTATATTCTAGTCTTTTAAGGACAAAACTCCGCAATATCATAAAAAAAATCAAGAGTTCTTTAGAGCAAGGAAAACATATTTTTATATTTCTTGATTTTTTTCAAAATTGTAGTCAGAGATTTATAGGAATTGACTTTAAACTGTCATCTATTGTAATCATAATTAAAAGTTTTGATTTTTAAATTACTTGATTTACATTTGTTTGGGATTAACTTTAGATGGATATTTCAGATTTTAGACCTCGTAGCAGCAAGATATATTATTCTTTGAAGTCCTGTAACCCCTATGATTATACTGTGACCCTTCTTAAGGCCTCTAAAAGAATTTTAGGCCTCCAAAAATGCACTAAAAAGCTTTGAAGTAGAAATAGCTTTCTGCAGCTTTTTTTCCCCATTGCATTTTCAAATATGGAGCAAATATTTGAAAGAACAGAATCAATAGTCATATATTATGGTTCCCTGATTATCCAGACCAACTGACAGTGCACGTCAACATTCATAATTACTAAATATATTTTCCAGATTACATAACACATAAATGTACCATATACAAATACCTGGAAAAATCTTGTTCTTACTTCTGCTGGAATCCCATTTTGAATTTGCACATTAGTGTGCTGAAATGTATAAAAGTTTGAATTAAAAAAAAAAAAAGTTATAATTGTTATTCTACTCAGGCCTACTTTCAGAAACTCTTAAAGAAAGTGATAAATTAACCTTTAAAGTCACCACTGCTATATATACATGCATATATATAATATATATGTAGCATATATGTATACAGCATATATATATTCACTGCTATAAATATCTCTGTCATAAATGTAGTGTTAATAATCTGTAAGTTTTAGTAATGTCTAAAGACATACGATGATAGTAAAAAATATAAATTAAAATAAAAAATATTTGCATTAAGTATTATTTTGATTTAGGAAACTGAGAGACTTGCAATAATATTCGTGTAAATACCATTTATATTTATTTTTTGTTTGTGAAAAGAAACTTCTATGTGAAACTTCTTGAGAATTTCAGAATTGCCTTCTGTTTGGACTTATACCAGTAGTTGCATTATTTAATGCCCAGTGATATTCCTGGCTGAAAAAGAATCTACAGACTTCAAAGAACACATGAATAATATTTGTGGTGAGAACATCTAACTCGTATCTAGCACTTTGCATTCAGATATGTCAGATTTTGTTAAGGATTTATAATTTAATTTTTTTAAATTTATTTTTAATATGAGGATTTCATGTGTATGTGTGTATATTTTTAAATATATACTTTAGGTTACGAAATGTTTTTTTTTTTTTTTAAATAAAGATTTTGGAGCACAGGATAGTGAAGTGTCTTGTCTTAGGCACCAGCAAAGATAAAAACTTATTATCATTTGACTAAAGGGACACAAAGAAGAACCATAGATCCAAATAATAATTAGGGTTGGAAAAGACCTTAAGATCATGTAGTTCCAGCCCCCCTGCCATGGGCAGGGCCACCTCCCACTAAACAATGTCACCCAAGGCTCTGTCCAGCCTGACCTTGAACACTGCCAGGGATGGAGCATTCACAAGTTCTCTGAGCAACCGATTCCAGTGCCTCACTGCCCTTACAAGTTGTAGCAAAAGGCAAATGAGCATGTGAACTCAGAAAAGCTAGCTACTCTACAGTAAATATCTGTGGCTGAAATAAAAGTCTATAGGAAAAAAAAATAATATTTTTTTCCCCCATTTTTCTTTCAGTAAAAGTTGGAATAGACCAGTTTGTATTTACTGGAGAGGAAAAAAAACACATACAATCTGACAATATTTGCATTCTGTTCTACCCTACTGTAATTTTCTTGCCTGCACTGAAGATTTGGATAAAATTCATTTTGTATTGATGAGGCCACATAAACTGCAAGAAAACTGGTTGTCTCTGCCTCCACCTCTCTTGCATAGTCATTTATCAAGAGGAATACCCTTCTGTTTGTTTGTTTACTCATTTTCATTTTTACATTGACACAGCTGTGTAAAAAATAATGTAGTGTGATGCTCATAATTTTCATGCTTGTAATTAATAAGCAGGGATGAAAGGGATTGAGTTCAGTGGATCAATATTATAGTGTTTGTTTAAATGGGATAATTCTAGAAAAATAAGTATTTGGCAGGAATGCAAGTTTTTCCATTTAAATTATACCATAAAATCTCAACTAGTTTTAAAAAGCAAGCAAATCACATCACAAAACAGGAATAAGGGATTGGCCTGACACAGGAAAACACTGCCATGTACAGGAAAAGCTTTCAGAAAAGCAGTTTCATATCAAAATTCTCCAGTTTGACTGTGCTGCAATGGAAAATCTGATAAAATACCACAGTACTCAGGTAATAGTTTTGGTAATGAAATGTAAGATTGGAATTTAAATTGATATAGATAAATGTTCTTAGATGATTTTTCCACTGGATAAGTAAACATGATTTAAATAACAGTTATAAAACTCACTTTTAATAAAAACATGAGAAATATCACTGAAATTATTTGGTCAATATGAAAGAATATTCCTTATTTTTTTTTAAATTCTTTAGGGGGGATTCATCTTGGCTAACTTTAGGTGTATAGAGCCTAGGTGGGAATATAGGAGGGAGGTGTCTAAGTTCCCAGTATGGTCATTGGAGACATAATTGATCCAGTAAGTGGAATCAAGAGCTGAATAAATACTGAGCCAATGGAGTATTAAAGTCTGTTTTCAGATGAGCCAAAAATCTTTCTAGAGGACAGTATGCTCAATGTAATAAAAGTGTAGATATGTAGCCACACATAATCATCTAAATGCTTATGTCTGAATTTAGATGAGAATAGTCTGATGTGATGAGTTACCTTTTCCCAGCAATTCATTAAATGATACACAATAATTTATTTATTTTTGTTACTTATATGTGTTATAATATTTCATAGGCATAAATAGTGGTCATTGCTCGCAACAGTAGTCTACATGTAAAGACAAGGATTTAAAAGGACATGATTTATTGCAGAGAGAAAAAAAAACCAGGTTAAAATAATATATTATTTTTCCTGTATCTACATCTTTTATTGTTTATATTTAAGGACATTTATTCTTTTGGAATTTGGATTTATTTGTTGGGATGCTTCTGTTAATAAAAAAAAAGAGGTTGAAGGAATGTATGTACATGGTAAAGTGAGAGAAAAATCAAAATTAATAGAATGACTAATAATCTTTTTCCACCCTGTTGTTACCAGAAAGGACCAATGGAGATGCCTTAGTTGCTACATTACTTCTCTTAAGTAGTGTATTATTTCTGGAGTGTGATTGAGGCTTGAACAGAAAGGATCTAATAAAGTTTACTCCACTGAAATTCATTGACACCTGTGAGCTACATGTGGGAGCAAAGTGCATTTTGTTGCCACCTGGAATATATATTGTATAAAAGTGTTTCAATTGAAAATATTTAAACATTGGTAGGGCAAAGAAGGAAAGGTACAAGTTGAAGAAAAAAAACCCCATATTTTAGTTTGTGAAAATTTCATTGCATACAAGTTCTCTGGAAGCAATAATTAAAGAAATAGTACACAAAATTTTTCTTTTAGCTTTATGGTTAGCTTGGATTTGGAGAAGGCTGAGGTTCTCAATTACTTCCTTGCCTCAGCTTTCACTGGTAAATGCCCTGACTACACCACCCAAGTCTTGGAAGGCAGACACAGGGACTTTGAGAATGAAGAGCTTAGATCCACTACAAGAGAGGATCTGGTTCAAGACCATCATAAAACCTGAATGTACACAAGTCCATGGGACCTGACGAAATCCATCCGCGGGTCCTGAAGGAGCTGGCAAATGAATTTGCTAAGCCACTGGCTTAGCATCATATTTAAAAAACCATGACAGTCAGGCAAAGTGCCCGATGACTGGAAAAAGGGAAATAACCCCCCTGTTCAAGAAGGGAAAAATGGATGACCTGGGGAATTACAGACCAGTCTCACCTCTCTGCTTGGCAAAATCCTGGAGCTGACTCTCCTGGAAGGCATGGAGAGACACATGAAAAACAACAAGGTGGATGGTGGCAGCCAGCATGGCTTCACTAAGGGGAAGTCCTGCCTGACCAGTTTGGTGGCCTGTGATGGGACTATGGAACTGATGGACAGGGGTAGAGCGGTTGACGTCATCTACCTGGACTTGTGCAAAGCTTTCAACGCTTCCCACATGACATCCTCATCTCTAAATTGGAAAGACATCAATTTGATAGATGGACCACTTGGATGAAGAACTGGCTGGATGGCAACAGGCACACAAAGTGTCATGGTCAATGGCTAAATGTCCTGCTGCAGACCAGTAATGAGTGGTGTCCCTCAGGGATCGGTGTTGCAACCAGTCTTGTTCAACACCTTTGTCAGTAACATGGACAGTGGGATTGAGTGCACCCTCAGCAAGTTTGCCAATGACACCAAGCTGTGTGGTTCAGTTGATTCGCTGAAGGGAAAGCATGCCATCCAGAGGGACCTCGACACGCTTGTAAGGTGGGCTGATGCCAACCGTATGAAGCTTAACCATGCCAGGTGCAAGGTTCTACACCTGAGTCAGAGCAATCCCAGGCACAGCTCCAGGTTGGGCAGAGAAGAGATTCAGAGCCACCCTGCAGAGAAGGACTTGAGGGTGTTGGTCGATGAGAAAATGAACTGATCTGGCAGTGTGCACTTGTAGCCCAGAAAACCAACCGTATCCTGGGCTGCATCAAAAGGAGCGTGACCAGCAGGTTGAAAAAGGTGATTCTGCTCCTCTACTCTGCTCCTATGAGACCTCACTTGGAGTATTGTGTGCAGTTCTGGTGTCCTCAACATAAAAAGGACATGGAAATGTTGGAACAAGTCCAGAGGAGGACCACGAGGATGATCACGGGACTGGAGCACCTCCCGTATGAAGACAGGCTGAGAAAGTTGGGGTTGCTCAGCCTGGAGAAGAGAAGGCTGCATGGAGACCTCATAGCAGCCTTCCAGTATCTGAAAGGAGCCTATAGGGATGCTGGTGAGAGACTGTTCATTAGGAACTGTAGCGATAAGACAAGGGGTAATGGGCTAAAACTTAAACAGAGGAAGCTTAGCTTGGATCTAAGGAAGCTCTTTACTGTAAGGGTGGTGAGGCGCTGGAATCGGTTGCCCAGAGAAGTTGTGAATGCTCCATCCCTGGCAGTGCTCAAGACCAGGCTGAACAGTGCCTTGGTTGACATGGTTTAGTGTGAGGTGTCCCTGGCCATGGCAGGGGGGTTGGAACTAGATGATCTTAAGGTCCTTTCCAACCCAAATTCTATGATTCTATGATTTAAAGAATATGGTCCTATAGAGATAAAAACCTACAATACAATAGTTAATGATAGAAAACCCGTAAGAGTAGTAATGAGGAAATAAATACATTTTTTTATTAGTTATTGTTTCATTGTCTGTATCAAAAAATTATGTAAATCAGTGTCCTGATTTTTTTTCACATTGAAAATTTAGCTCTTTCTTTGACTTTTCTAGTTTATATGTTATTTAGCTATATTGGTTGCTAACAACAAACACTACTATAAGCAAAAATGTAGAAATCATTAAGTCTGAGTGAAGAGAAGTTAAATTTAGGTACAGCAAATAAAAATGTTTATTCAATGATTATTTAGCTGTCAGCTTAACTTTAACTAAACTTTGACTTTCCTTATCCAGTGGAAGCCCAGGTAAACATGCTCTTAAAAATTTAATATATGCCACAAGAACAGAGACTATGCCATTATCCTCATCTTCTAGTCACCTACCTCAACCTATCTTGCAATAAAATGTGAAATTGCTCACATATAAAACCATGGCAATTGGAAAAATTAAAAGAAATTCTGTTTTCAAAGGAAAGGTTTTTTTTCATCTCCAATTGCAGCAGCTTGTTCAAGAGAAACAAAATCAATAGGACCATCTGATAGATAATGCCTATTTTAAACAGATAATCTGTACAATTTATCATCTTAAGTTACTTGTTAAGATTTCTTTGAGTAACCTATACATAAAGAGGTTTATTGGTAACACTAAACGAGGTTTAATGATAACACTATTGATAGAAAATTAATAATAAGATGGGATACTAATATTGAGAAATTCTGTTTGTGTTATCACTATACTAGCTAATCACTGTCAGCAGAAACAAATAAGCAAACAAACAAACTAGCTGTTTGAGTAATTTGATCTAATTAGAAAAGTTTAATACATTTATTAGAAATTTTTAAATCATTAGTGGAACAATATTCCCAAAAATATGACAAAATCTGAACCAAAGTCATTTAAGCTGTTTTAGGTTACTGCACTTACAGACATCTACAATTAACTTTGTGAAGACTTTCTAAGTATGGTTTTGAAAACTATTTAGAGGAGTTTGTCTTTTCCTCAGAGACTTCAGAGAAAAACTGGAGTACTAGAGCTGTTATAAGCTATGCTTATCACAGTATCCTTTATATTGAAAAATTATAAATAACACCTCCCATTAATAAATAATATGGATTGAAAAAAATAATGTTTAAAATGTAGATGAACTTTGGTTTGGATATGTCATGGGTTCAGCAGTAGCAATCATTTTTTCTCCTTTTTGGTAGCTGGTGCAGTGCTGTGTTTTGACTTTCAGGCTGGGAATGGTTGCTGATAGCAAGCATGTTTTGAGTTACTGCTCAAATGTTTGGTTTGTCCAAGGCCTTTTCTGAGCTCATGCCCTGCTAGGGGAGGAGGGAAGGCCAGGAGGAAGGAGAGACAGGACACCTGACCCAGGCTAGCCAAAGAGGTATACCATACCATAGCACGTCATACCCAGGAGGTAACTGGGAGAGACCCGGAAGGGCTGAAGCTCTGGGGGGATGGAGGAGGTATCGGTCGGTGCTTGGTCAGGCAGGGTGGGGTGAGTTATGGGTCGGTGGCTGGTGAGGTGTTGTATTCTCTTCACTTGTTATTTGCTTTATTATTATTATTTGTAGTAGTAGTAGTGATTTATGTCATACCTTAGTTATTAAACCATTCTTATCTCAACCCGTGGGGGCTACATTATTTGGATTCTCCTTCCTAACTCTCCAGGAGTCGGGGGAGCAAGGTGGGGGGAGTGAGTGAACGAGCTGTGTGGACTTGATTTTAAACCACGACAGGATATCAATTTAAGACACATGAGTAGGAATTAATTGCAAAGCTAAAAGGTAATGATTTTTCTTCAAAAGAAAACTTGAGAAATGCATACTTTTGAGTTGCAAACGTGCCCTAAACCTGTTTTAAATTTTATGTGACAATTTGCTTATATACATACTCATCAATGCTAATTTACATCCAGGCAGTCATTTATAAATGTGCATACATACATGAAGTATCTTAAGAAGAGAAATCTCACAAAAAAGAAAAAAAAAATGGAAAGAATAGAATGAAATTAATTCAAAACATTTAAATATAAAAAAATATGCATTTTTCAATAATTTGACCAGTAGCTTCACAGATCACCCTCCTACTCCCCCCCCCACCAAAAAAAAAAAAAAAAAGAAAAAGAATCAACAGTAAGAATGGACTACAATGTCTTGGCTTAAAGTAAAAGTTATTGAAACCACAGAGGTGTAGATATGTTTTAACTTCCCTATATAGAGCATAACTAAAAATTTTTGAAGCAGATTAGAAAAAAAGAAATCTGGACCATTTTTAGTTTGTGTGGTCTTTGAAACCTTGAAATTTGTTATGGAGCAGGTACAGTACAGCATGTTAGGAGGCTCTGTAAGTACATAATGGCTGTAACTCTAGAAATACTCATTTTGAAGCAAGGAATTTGCATGCAGCTCTCTGCAGATTTCCTTAAATTCACCTCGTGAAAAAAAAAAGCATTACTGAGGAACAAAGACAAAAATAAAGTCAATAAAATATTAATGTCTAAAGTATTTTAGATATGGAAACTAAAATGTTACATAAGCAAAAATGGTAGAGCAGCAGCACACACAAAAATACTCGCCCTATGTATTCAGGTTTCTAGTATAATCTTAGCAAAAAAATGTAAAATCTATTGCACTAATGTTCTAGTTATTCTCTGCTAATACTTTTTAGAGTTTAACAGTGTGATACAAACAATTCTGCCCTAGCAGTTACTTTTCTATCTATTCGTGTCAAACTATCAGAAAAGCTGATATAAATCCATTCTAATTTACATTAACTGTAGTTCCAAAGAACAACTGAATGTTAATATAATTAATAAAAATTACTGTTAATGTACTGTAAACACATTTCTTGTTCTATCTACTGTATTGGTTTTATGAGATTTCAAATAACATTGATAGAGATAAAATACTTGTGTTATAAACTTCATGTGACATTCTGAATAAGGGGCTAAAAAGACACAGAATCAACATGCTGCATGTCTTCAAAAGCAGATTTATTGAGATAGCCTACAAAGGAATATCATAAATGCTGTAACACTGACTACTTAAAGTCAAGAATGTATTAAAAAATGCATGCTCTATTTTAATACACTCCATTTAAATCACATTTACTTAGAGACACTGAAGTCCTACAGCCTGCACTGTGGCACATATGAGACTTGATTACTGTGTTTCTTCTGGTTGTATGACATATAAGTCCACTAATATCTGCAGAATTAAGCAGTTTTATGTCTGGTAGTTAAAGACTTCCATGACTGCATTAAAGGAGGCTAAAAAGTTACCATATTTCAATGTTAATTTTTCTCTAATGAACTCTTTATAGAATTAAAGATAATAAATAGAGTCATCAGAAGGATTAAACCTTCAGTGTACCTTCCCAAGTTACTTATCTTGGGAACTGACTAATTCAAATGCTTAATGGAACCAGTTGTTCCCAGTAGTCATTTGCCAAGATTCATAAACAATCTGTTACGATACACTGATAATCCTAGCTGTAACATGAGTAACTATTTCAGTTGCTTGATTTGATTTTCACTGCATGTTTATCTTAACATTAAATCTTTTTATACTCCCAAATGACCCTAATAAAGATACTTATTCAAGCAAATGACTAGCAATTTGCTTTATTCTTAATTTGGTTTTATACTCTAACAACACTATATGTTAAATATGCTAAAAATACAAGACAGTAATCATAGAATCGTAGAATCATAGAATACTTGGGGTTAGAAAGAACCTTAAGATCATCTAGTTCCAACCCCCCTGCCATGGCCAGGGACACCTCACACTAAACCATGTCACCCAAGGCACTGTTCAGCCTGGTCTTGAGCACTGCCAGGGATGGAGCATTCACAACTTCTCTGGGCAACCGATTCCAGCGCCTCACCACCCTTACAGTAAAGAGCTTCCTTAGATCCAAGCTAAGCTTCCTCTGTTTAAGTTTTAGCCCATTACCCCTTGTCTTATCGCTACAGTTCCTAATGAACAGTCTCTCACCAGCATCCCTATAGGCTCCTTTCAGATACTGGAAGGCTGCTATGAGGTCTCCATGCAGCCTTCTCTTCTCCAGGCTGAGCAACCCCAACTTTCTCAGCCTGTCTTCATACGGGAGGTGCTCCAGTCCCGTGATCATCCTCGTGGTCCTCCTCTGGACTTGTTCCAACATTTCCATGTCCTTTTTATGTTGAGGACACCAGAACTGCACACAATACTCCAAGTGAGGTCTCATAGGAGCAGAGTAGAGGAGCAGAATCACCTTTTTCAACCTGCTGGTCACGCTCCTTTTGATGCAGCCCAGGATACGGTTGGTTTTCTGGGCTACAAGTGCACACTGCCAGATCAGTTCATTTTCTCATCGACCAACACCCTCAAGTCCTTCTCTGCAGGGTGGCTCTGAATCTCTTCTCTGCCCAACCTGGAGCTGTGCCTGGGATTGCTCTGACTCAGGTGTAGAACCTTGCACCTGGCATGGTTAAGCTTCATACGGTTGGCATCAGCCCACCTTACAAGCGTGTCGAGGTCCCTCTGGATGGCATGCTTTCCCTTCAGCGAATCAACTGAACCACACAGCTTGGTGTCATTGGCAAACTTGCTGAGGGTGCACTCAATCCCACTGTCCATGTTACTGACAAAGGTGTTGAACAAGACTGGTTGCAACACCGATCCCTGAGGGACACCACTCATTACTGGTCTGCAGCAGGACATTTAGCCATTGACCATGACACTTTGTGTGCCTGTTGCCATCCAGCCAGTTCTTCATCCAAGTGGTCCATCTATCAAATTGATGTCTTTCCAATTTAGAGATGAGGATGTCATGTGGGAAGCGTTGAAAGCTTTGCACAAGTCCAGGTAGATGACGTCAACCGCTCTACCCCTGTCCATCAGTTCCATAGTCCCATCACAGAAGGCCACCAAACTGGTCAGGCAGGACTTCCCCTTAGTGAAGCCATGCTGGCTGCCACCATCCACCTTGTTGTTTTTCATGTGTCTCTCCATGCCTTCCAGGAGAGTCAGCTCCAGGATTTTGCCAAGCAGAGAGGTGAGACTGGTCTGTAATTCCCCAGGTCATCCATTTTTCCCTTCTTGAACAGGGGGGTTATTTCCCTTTTTCCAGTCATCGGGCACTTTGCCTGACTGTCATGGTTTTTTAAATATGATGCTAAGCCAGTGGCTTAGCAAATTCATTTGCCAGCTCCTTCAGGACCCGCGGATGGATTTCCTCATGGCCCATGGAAGGCACCCACATAACATGTAATAAGAATATACTACAAACCTGAATGAGGGTGTCAAGTATTTTTGTGTGTGCTGCTGCTCTATATTTTTTGCTTTTGTAACATTTTAGTTTCCATATCTAAAGTACTTTAGAAATTAATTTTTATTTACTTTCTTTTTGTCTCTGTTTCTCAATAATACATTTTTTTTCCCAAGTGAATTTAAGGATATAATGTACCTGTGCTGTAGAAGAAAAAAAAAAAAGTTTATTAGTATTCACATTCGATATCCAAGACATGTTACAATCACTAAAATATGTGTTTTAATTAGCGGGAAAGAAGGAAGTGCCGCATAGTGATATTCAAACACCTTTGCATATCTGTAAGAATCTGTAAATTTATGATACAAGGTCAGAAATCACAGACTATGTCCTCACTTGTATTTTAGTGTGGAAAATTGGTTTAATCCTCAAGTAACCAGTAAATGGACCTTCTATAGGCAGATCTGATAATAACCATTAAGATTTGCTGCATGCAATGATTAGATTTTTTTATTCAGGGTTTTTTGTTAAAAGGTTGCATTTCATAAAAAAAAAAATTAGCAAGGCTGCAAGGGACTATTATTATATATATAGTTCTAAGAATATTGAATTCCTTTGGAAGGGAATATGCAAGATTTAAAATGAAATAATATTATGGGATGGTAACTGCGAGTATATGTTGGCAAGGTAATACTTTGTTTCATCATACAGCACTGTGTACTATTCAGCACAGAATGTGTTGCACATAATTATAAATCAAAATATTTTAAAAAGTTTAAATATCACTGGTGACTTTTGATTGTAACATAAATAGCATATGATGTGTCATATTACTTTTGACACTTTATATATATTTGAGGATGGCACAGTAGAGGATAAATAGCTCTTTTGTAAAATAAGATTTGATTTCCTTGGTTGAAAATCCAGTTTCATTGAATGCCTAGCAATTCTAACATCTTTTTCTGTCATCGATTTCTATGCTTTGTTCTTTCCTTATTCATGTTCCTTTCTCATTTTTCTCTTTTAAAATAGCTTATGAGTTTTCCTGTTAGTTGATTATTTAGCTTTAGATTTCAAGTAGTTCCAAATGTTCTAGTTTTAACTCCCTCCCTTAATTCTTCTTAGAGTGTCAGGCTGAAATTTCTGGGGAGCAAGGCACATGTGTTACCAAGACAGAATATCATGCAGAGGTGTTAAGAACTTAGGGCTGTTGTTCTCATTCTGAAGATGTTACATATATCTTGGCTGTGCTTGTAGTCATCCATGCTAAATGAGAATGTGAAAACAGGAAGAGAATTGGACTTTTCTTTTTACTGTACTGTTGACAATTTTGCTTACTGAGTTTAACAGGCACCAATCATGCTTCAAAATAAATAAAAAAAATTATGGTGTGTAGTTCTGAAGGCCATAAGATTTCTTCACTTAAATTCTTTTTTTCTGGAACAGTTGGCCAAGGACAAGGCTTTCTAACTGTTTCTGAATCAGCAGGAAGAAGAGCTATTTCTCTTTTCTCAAGAGGTTCATAAAGACAGCTTATACCAATAGCTTAGTTAACGGATTTGCAGTGAACATTTTCCGTTTCTCTAACACATCTAGTAGTTTAATTTCTCAGTTCTTTTCTGTACTGTGCTTTCCTTTGGAGAGAAACGAGAAATAATTGTTTCTCTCCAAACCTTTCTTTCATAAAATTTTTCCTTACTTCAGCAGGTCTGCTGTGGATGTACACTGCACTGTGTATTTGACAACTTTCTGATGATATGGCAGTATTAAAGTGTAGTAGAGAAAAATTTGAGTTACATTTTATCTAGATTACTCCATTTCTAACTGCAGCCTATACCATGCATTTTCAGTTCAGTAATAGCCCCCCCCCCCCAAAAAAAAAAAATAAAAGGAGGGGGTGAAGCTCTCACATTATACTTTGTATTTCAACAGATAGCCTGTGATTGGAACCCAAACAAGTTGATTTAAAACTGAACAAAGCATCCTCTGGTACTATACTAGAGACATTCTTTTATGTGTAATGCTGATGAACCTAAAAATTAATGTTATAAATTCTTTAGTTCTACTTCAAGGAAGTTTGGTTGCTAGGCTGATGTCTCGCATCTGTGCAAAAAAAAAAAAAACCCCACTGTTTCCTCACCTGCAACATCTCTGTAAATAAGGAAGAGATGTCTGGTTTTCTGTAGTAACCAAAGATACTGGAATTTCTACACATTAGCATGTCATTGTTGTTTTCTTCTCAAGCTCAGCTTCTTGCTGTGCACATATAAATTTTATCTCCTCTTAGCACTAGAATGCTCAACCATAGACTTCTGTGTGGCAATGAATCAGCTGGCTGTATACTCCATTCCCATAACAGAAATAAGGGCACTGGGGACCATATGATACAAAATAATTTCCAGTGGCTTTCCAAGTTTCTACCTAGGTTTTGGACTCTACATTTAAAATGACTGGAAAAGGTTCACTACTGGTATTAACAATTCCACATCAGAGAAAAGCACTGTGTATGTTTGACGTAATTCTAACAATAGAAAAGCTTATTTGTTCTTTCTGTTATTGGAAATCTCATTGCCACGCATTCATTTGTGTGATGTATGATATTTAAAATATTTAAGATTGCTAAAGCTAATTACAGAATTATTCTTCCAATATGCTTTACACATTTAATAAGTTTCCAATGACATTCTGATATTATATTGATTATTCTTTTGCTTTTAAAGAGTTTGTATTCAATCTGTACTTTTTATTTCTTTTATTATGTTGCAACATATTTCTTGTTAGAAATAGTCTAAGCAGTGATAAAATCAACTCGATTTAGGTATTGACTATAACTGGTCTGTTAAAAAATGCCTTGTTGATATTCCTTCCCTCAAAAAAATAATGAAAAATCCAAAAGACCTCTTCAACTGCACTATAGATTTTTAGTTCAAACTTGAGAGAGATTCCATGTTATCAGAAAGGAAATTATAAGCCCATATAGTAATGTAGTCTTCATGATCACTCTTTCAATCATTTCTGTGTACTGCTCAAAATTCTGTTGTTCTTGTTGTTTATTCTAAGTATTATCTCTCCACTAAGAGGTGGGGCTTGGCAATAAGAAAAAGAATTGCTGTGGTTTTGTAGTATAATGTAAGGACTTGATAGAAGATAATGAATCATAGAATCATAGAATAGTTAGGATTGGAAAGGACCTCAAGATCATCTAGTTCCAACCCCCCTGCCATGGGCAGGGACACCTCACACTAAACCATATCACCCAAGGCTTCATCCAACCTGGTCGTGAACACTGCCAGGGATGGAGCATTCACTACCTCCTGAATTCTTAACTTGTTTGGAAAACGCAGTTCTTGTCCTTTCTTATCTGCTCTGGCACCGAAGTATGTGTACTCTGTACTTATTCTGACATTGCAAGACTGACATTTTACAGGTGTAAATCCGTATGATTCTAGAAGTGGTTCTACTATATAGTGATAATTCTTAGATAGTTGTCACAACATCAGTTGCTCCAACTCTTCATAAGGAATCAAAGAAAAGCATGTTAAATTTAATTGGTATGGAAATATTTCTGAAAGACTACATAACTCAAGACAAATGTGAAAGTACTACTTCAGATAGTGCTAAAAATAGTGTCTCAGATTTTGTAGTGAAGGTTTCCTAAGAACACCTTTGTGCATCCTCTTCTCTGAACATGCAATGTCCACCCACTTTTCAACATGAACAGAAAGACCATGGTATTGTCAAAGGCTGATGTGTTCTCCATATATAAAACAATAACGTATTAACAGTATAAATTAAATATAACACTACAAAGTATGTATATACGTATTTATGTTGTTTTAGCTCCACTGGTTTTGTCTGCTAGTTAGATAGAAGGGCTTACAGGCCCTTGTTCTCATGGGGGACTTCAACCACCCTGATATCTGTTGGAGCAACAGTATGGCCTGGCACAAGCAATCCAGGAGGTTTCTCGATTGCGTGGAAGTCAACTTCCTTTTTCAAGTAACAGAGGAGCCAACAAGGAGAGGTGACATACTCGACCTCGTGCTCACCAACAGGGAAGGGCTGGTTGGAAAAGTGATGCTCCAGGGGAGCCTTGGTTGCAAGCGATCATGAGATGGTCGAATTTGAGATCCCCAGGGCAGTGAGAAGAGCGTGCAGCAAGCTCACTGCCCTGGACTTCAACGGAGCAGACTTTGGGCTCTTCAGGAACCTGCTTAGCAAAGTTTCATGGGATATAGCCCTAGAGGGCAGGGGGGACCAAGACTCTTGATTGATATTCAAGGATCACCTGCTACAAGCTCAGGAGTGTTGCATCCCAACTAGAAGGAAGTGCAGCAGGAGGGCCAGGAGACCTCCTTGGATGGATAAGGAGCTACTGAGGAAAATTCAAAAGAAAAAAGATGTTTATAAATGGTGGAAGCAAGGACAGGCGGCCTGGGATGAATACAGGGATGTTGTCCAGGTATAATGGGACCAGGTTAGGAAAGCAAAGGCCCAGTTAGAATTAAACTTGGCTAGGGATGTTAAGGACAACAGAATAACAACATAGGCCCCTCCAGAAGCTTTCAGGACAACTGGCTTTGCAGGATTTGGAGAAGGCTGAGGTTCTGAATAACTTCTTTGCCTTGGTCTTCACTGGCAAAGGCTCTGGCCACACAACCCAAGTCTTGGAAGGCAGACGCAGGGACTGTGAGAATGAAGATCTTAGGCTCACTGCAGGAGAGGATCAGGTCTCAGACCATCTTAAGAACCTGAAAGTTCACAAGTCCATGGGACCTGATGAAATCCGTCTGTGGGTCCTGAAGGAGCAGGTGAATGAAGTTGCAAAGCCACTGTCCATCATATTTGAAAAATCATGGCACTTAGATTAAGTTCCTGATGACTGGAAAAAGGGAAACATAACCCCCATTTTTCAAGAGGGGGAAATTGGATGACCCAGGGAATTAGAGACCAGTCAGTCTCACCTCTGTGCCTGGAAAAATCTTGGAGCAGATTTATTCGGAGAAAACTCCAGGAACAAACTTGCCAACAAAGTTTTCAAGCTGACAAGCAGGTATTCTTTATTGTGGCGCCGGGAGACACGGGGGATAACTCCTCCTACTGTGTGTCTCCCTATTGCTACACAAGCATACATACATACATATTCATGAGGCTATGTATGGATTACATCATTTTCCAGAAAGCTCCCCGCATGCATACAGAATTGTGGTGGTGGTCTCTGAGGGTCGTTTACTTCTTCCAACAATCTTTATCACTTCTGGCAGCCTTTGAAGCATGCACAGTAGATGCTTATACCAGTTTAATTGGTTCGCTAGCACCAGAGACATAATAATCCCCCTATCCTCCTACTTATCAGTTAGTTTACCCACAGCCTATCCCGGACACCTGCTATTCCCAGATACTCCCTATCCCTGCGTCCTGTTTTTCTAGACTGTTTTTCTTAAGACCACATCAACTATAACAATTTATCTTGTGCCAGTATGTTCTCTATCTGTACTCTATTTTTTTTCTATGTATTATGCACCTCAGTAATTTTCCACTGCTACTGTTACAAAGCCATCGAACTTAACTTTGCTTAAAACTAATTCTAAAGGTTTATATATTCCATTTTGTGATTTTGTGTTCCCCTTATTTCAAGATTCTCCTGGAAGGCATGCAGAGACACATGAAAAACAACAAGGTGCTTGGTGACAGCCAGCATGGCTTCACAGCTACAGGTTGGCAGAGAAGAGATTCAGAGCCACCCTGCAGAGAAGCACTTGAGGGTGTTGGTCGATGAGAAAATGAATGTGATCTGGCAGTGTGCACTCGCAGCCCAGAAAGCCAACCATATCCTGGGCTGTATCAAAAGGAGCGTGACCAGCAGGTTGAAGGAGGTGATCCTGCCCCTCTATTCTGCTCTCGTCAGACCTCACTTGGAGTATTGTGTGCCTTTCTGGTGTCCTCAACATAAAAAGGACATGGAAATGTTGGAACAAGTCCAGAGGAGGACCACGAGGATGATCAGGGGACTGGAGCACCTCCTGTATGAAGACAGACTGAGAAAGTTGGGGTTGTTCAGCCTGGAGAAGGCTGCGTGGAGACCTCATAGCAGCCTTCCAGTATTTGAAGGGGCCTACAAGGATGCTGGTGAGAGACTGTTCATTAGGGACTGTACTGACAGGACAAGGTGCAATGCGTTAAAACATAAACAGGGTAAGTTTAGATTGGATATAAGGAAGAAATTTTTTACTGTTAGGGTGGTGAGTTACCGGAATGGGTTGCCCAGGGAGGTTGTGAATGCTCCATCCCCGGCAGTATTCAAGGCCAGGTTGGATGAAGCCTTGGGTGATATGGTTTAGTGTGAGGTGTCCCTGCCCATGGCAGGGGGGTTGGAACTAGATGATCTTAAAGTCCTTTCCAACCCTAACTATTCTATGATTCTAAGTTTTTAAGGTCATCCAGACAGTAGAACCTGATCAGGTTGTCCCACTATTCTTACTGAGTATAGTAGTATACTTTACTCTTCCTGTAGTCTCTGATTCTTTCCTGGTTTCCATTACCAGTCAAAGCTTACTTCAAAATACTGACTAGAGCTAGTAACTTTTTCTTGATGTATTACTGTCTTCAGGCTTACTCTTGATCTAGTTTCATAATTTTCTTTTTGTTCTAAAAGTTAATGATTTGACAGATGAAGGCAGTATAAAATCTGCCTTTCCTCACATCTGCAAGTATAAAATGAGACTTTGAACTGGTTCTAGCTGGAATTGAGTTAATTTTCTCCATAGCAGCCGTGGAGCTGTGCTTTGTATTTGTGGCTAAAATAATGTTGATAATACACCAATAATTTATCTGTTACCAAGCAAGTCTTGCACAGTGTCAAGCCTTCCTCTCTCCACCTCATTCCTCATCAAAATAAGTAGGCTAGGGGTGGGCAAGGGGACATAGTGGAGGCAGCTGACCCAAATTGACTGATGAGTTATTACATGCTGTATGCTGTCATGCTCAGCACTAAAAAAGCTCAGGGAAAGGAGCAGGGAGAGGAGAGTTCTTGGTTGTGGTATTTTTCTTTCCAAGCAACTGCCATTATCTCTATCCATGAGGCTTCTTGTATTTCTTCTATTTTGTCTCCATCCTGCAGAAGATGGAAGTGAGCAAGAGGCAAGGCTTGGGAAGTGTGCTGGCAGGGATCAACCCATCACAGACTTTAAATGTATGGACACTGATATTGCATGTAAATACACACACATATGCATAAGTGAATTGGTGTTGAGTTCTGTTTATTAAATAAATTTTTTTTAATGGTGACCATTGGTATAGCATGGAGCAAATCATATCACAAATTAAAATGCATAGAAATGAGAACATTTTTGTTCCATCTAAAAAAAACCCAATATAAATATTTACAGATCTTGCTTCATTGCATGAAAAGTCCATGACTTGAAACAGCACTTGTCCGCACTATGCTTATCAACATCTTTATGTAGCTAAAGAATATTCCACACCTTTTGGAAATAGAAATCAAATGCATTTCCTAGGGGGAGTAACTTAAAAACAGAGGAAGGAGATTAAAAAATTGAACAAATCAAATAAATCAGGAAAGACTCAAAAGGCCAGACCGAATACTGTCTAAACATCAGTAAAAGTCTGAAATCACATGTATCTCTTAAAATATTTATGCACCAACACATGAGTTTACTATACTTTGAAAAATTCTTCTATTGCATTTCTTCCTTGGGTTAATAAAAATGGAAATTTGGAGGCGAGGTGAAACCTGTATGACATATCTGTCAAAATATTCATTGCAAACAAAACTCGTCACAGTTTTTAACAGTAGATGTTATTTTATGCACATGTTTTGATGTCAGCACGATTATCTCTTTGTCAATCCTAGCTTGTAAGTGCTCTTCTTGCTTAATTTGACAGTATTCATTCTCCTTCTCTAACTTCTTAATGTGTATTTCTTCAGAAAAGCTAGAATTCTGTTGTCAAGTATATTTTTACTGTAGTAAGTAAATCATCATTGACCTTTCCTAGATTGTCTTCAGTGTACCTTATTTGACATGACTAACACTATGCAATTTATCTAAGATCTTTTATTTCATTGCTGCATTTAACTACTGTATAGTAATTAAAGTGCAGTTTATGCTATAAATGTCATATTTCTTCCACACATTTAATCCTGAGGTGTACATTTTCCCAGTTTTTTTGTTGGATGTTTCACACACACACACGCACACACTAATCTCATCATTTATTTTTTGGAATTAAGAGTCATAAATGAAGGAGGTGAGAGAAATAAATGTGAAAAATATTAAGTTTGACCAAAATAAGATCCATAAGATGTCCCTTGTGTATGAGTTGCTCAACTGAAAAGCTAACACAGAAAATAGCTCAAATACTTTCCCACTGCTTTGGTTTAGGACATTATACCTTAAAGCTGTACTGTGCTGAAAAGTACAAAGTTGGACTGAATAGGTATTTTTTCAAAGGAAAATTTCTACATATCTAGATACATGGTATGTCACAATTAGAACTTTGAATGTTAGTCAGAGGACAAAACAAGTAGTGGACAAATGTATTATTGTGTACTAAAAAAAAAAAAAACTACATGGAAACTTTTTCTAAGATCAGGAAAACACAGTTTTGATCTTGATTTGACAAAATGGGTCAGCACAGCCCAAAGCAGTATGAGAGGAGTTCTGAAATGGCACCTGCCTACTTATCCATTTGTAATATTGACAGAACATAGATTTGTAGTATGCAGAGTTGACAATTTCCAACTGGATGTTGAAGCACTGATCTACATAACAGGAATTGTGATCATTAGTTGCCATGCTTGAAAAGGATGTGGACAGATTCAATGTGGTTAGGTGCAATCAGTCCTGAAATTAATGCATAAATGGAAGAGACACTTTTTCATTATTTCCTACTTTGGGGGAAACAGTGGGTGCAGTTCTGTCAGAGTTCAGACTGATAGATACTGATACAAATCATTTTTATATGATCTGCCTATTTACTAGAATTGCTTTCCTGCTCTCCATATGGAAGTCCATGATGCATTACTTTCTGAACTTCCCAGTGTTCAGATTGCTGTACTCATTGTAAGAAATAATGAAATGGATTCATTACTTTATTCTTAAAATTTTCTGATTTATTTTAGGATATAAGCTTTTCCATGTTTTCGTATAAAATTTTGTTGTCTGGTTCATTTGTTTTACTGTAGAAGAGAACACATTTGCATATTTTAAAGACAAAAAAAAATCAGTAAATATTTTAAGAGTATGAGTACACAGACAGAAACAGAAAAAAGGACCTGAGAAGATGTATGAAGTCCAAAGGTATGTTCAGCATTAGAGAAACTCAAAATTGTTACTGTCATAACAAGCAGAGAAATCATTACAACTGACTGTTTTTTGAGTAAGCATCTACAAACTAAAAACATTTCTTTTCATGTTGTTTTAGGGTTTTCTTTCAAAATTATGTTTTTCAAAACATAATTTCTCACTTTGAATTCAGAAGTGCAAAGTTGAATAAAGTAACAATCCATTGGATCCTCAATTTTTGGATATGGCAGATTGTCCTTTAGGTATTTATCTTTTGAATTCAGCAATGAAAAAATGGGAAAACCTGAGTGCTGAAAGAAACTTCTGAGAATTCTCTGGACACAAAGATATTGAATGGAAATTATCACTGCTACAATGATACAAACAATCTGACTAATTATTATTAATTAGTCTAGGACTGTAGTGTTGCGTCTGGAATTCGTATCTCTTGAGAGAGTTATACTTGTAGAGGAAAAGAATAAAGTGTATCCTTCACTGCTAGTATTTATTGCGCATAAGAACTATGCCTTCACATCTACAACATACTTTAGTTTGGAGACAATTATACATTATTTTCTTCTGATTTCTCCTTATATCTTATTTAAAATGTGCAATATTTGGGTTAACCGTTATCTCTCTTGCTTCTCTAATAAATGCTTCTTCTATAATGTCATGTCAGATCTGTAAGGACTTAAATTTTTATCCTTTTGGGGGTTTTGCTTAGAGTATGATCTATGACTGGTAAGATGTTCTTGAACTTAGGTAAGGTATTCTTCTCTGTACTAAGTTAATTAAATAAATATCTGCTTATACATGCTTCCTCAAAAGAAAAATTCCAACTGTTCAGGTTTCTTTTTTGCTGCAGTATGCTTTGAACTAATTATTTTTTATGATCTGTTGGTTTCCTAGTTTATGATCATCCTGTGTTCGCTATTGGAACCCACAGGATCTGTATTTTCAGTGCAGCTTGAAGCAAAGAGACAGAGCTCATATTTTGACATTGTGGCACAACAGTGAATAGCAATACCAGATCAGATTCCCACAGTCAATACAGATTTGCTGATGCCTGGGCTAATGAGACTTGATTCTCAGCCCACGTATTTAGATGAAGGACTGTATAAATGTAGTCATACTGCTTCTGAATCCAAGACTGATTTACTCAACACTAGCTTGATTATACCTAATGAGATATTGTTTATGGACTTCTATTAAACTTTAGAAAAGATTAAACTAAAGAATACTTCTTGGGCAGTAAACATTGGGCTGTACAGCACCAGCTAGCCTCTATATTTTATGTGTAACAGTTATGGGGCAAGTACTTTCCATGATCCATTTTATTTCTGTTAAGCTCCTACTTGATACATCTATGGAAAAGATCAGCAGCAGCTTTGAAGTTGTGTTGTTCTTCATCATGAAATACACTGAGCAGCCTCAGAAATAAAGCAAAAGAAATACAGTGTCAGAAGGATAACTAGACCAATAAAGTGCAGATTCTTTACTTCAGTCACATATACTCACCCTCATATTACTGACCTGGGAATAAATGTTGCTTAACTGGGTATCTAGGAGCACTATTCACGTTGATGGGAATAATACATTACTGTGATGAGGGCCAAGTAACAATACTTTCTATAGAATTTTTGCTTTATTTGATGCCATACCATTGCATGATACATTGAATATATAAAGAAAAAAACCCCAAACATCTACATTCTAGGCTGAGAATGAGTTAAAATAGGTAAAGTCAAAAAGAAAGACAATAATGACACTAATCTAGGGAGCATAAGATTTTTGGTAGTCTATTTGAAAGAAACATTGGTTCTGCCTTTGTACATTTTCTAAAGCTGCAATAGCAAGAGATCTCATTTCTCTAACACCCAGTTTCATAGAGAACAAAGATAACGTTCCCTGCTAGCCTAAGTCACAATGAGATCTACTGCACATGACATTACTTTTATCATCAAGGCTGAAAATTATTTTGGCATGTTTTAAACCAAACTGCTCATGAATAACTTTCTTTAGAGGGAGCACATGGATAACAACACTGAACTTGCTCAGATTTTCCAATAATGCAGCCTTCAGGGTTCAAAGGCTTGCAAGCCATTTAGATGAATACTACTTCTCTCAACTGAGGTCTTCTACTCTGTGTAATCTATGTAAGATCCATTTGACTGGATTAAAGACTTCAACCAAACAACCAAACAACCAACCAATGGGAAAGGCTATTCACTATCTCTGGTCTTCAGCAAAGCATTGTTCATCATTATTAGTATTCCATTGCAAAAAGGAACAATTTTGTGATTTTCTTTATTCTTCTCTGGGGATACAAGAGCAAGGAGAGAGTAATCTTCTCATCTCTAACTGCACCTTTTAAAAGCCAGAAGATTACATCGTCCACTTCCTTTTGCACTTAGCACTTGGAAGAGTATAGCACTGATTTTAAGTACTGTAGGGAAATATTTGAGCCACATTATTCATACAAATTAATTTGTCTCTGGATTTATGCAATCTGTGTGCCTGAAGTAGATGATTTGTGTCATTGAGATCACTATAAGAAAAAAAAAACCACAACCCAATGTTAAAATTAAGCATTAATAATTCATACATTTTTTAGACATTTGTTTCAGTTAAATAAAATAGAAATGTAGCCACATAAAAATCCATACAGTTTTAAGCTGATTAGATCAATAAAGTATGATCTCATGAAGGATTTTATTATTATTCTTCCTTTCTATGCTAACTGACTTCAGAAAAGCAGTTTCTGTACCTATTTTGTTATGGAATACTGCAAACTTGTGAAGTGGATTTAGTGTAAGATCGTTCAAAAACATTCTATTAGTGCAAAAGAAGCTCTTTTGTAAGGTTTAGTATTACAGAACACTATAAAAATAAAATAAACCTAAACATTCTCTCCATATGGTTTAACTTTAATAAAACATCAGCATCAGCCTTTATAGTGAAATAAAAGATTTCAAATTCTTTTTCAAAATCGGTTAATTTCATGAGTGTTTCTAGAACTTACAGATGCAGTGGTGAATCTCACAATGCTCACATGTCACAGCATCCATCTGAGTCTATAAAGACCTTCGAAAAGTAGTCATGAGGAAACCAAGTACCTAAAGAAAGTGTTTTGTATGTGTTAACCTTTTCAGTGATGAAGAAACATGGCAATTGTTTTTTAATGGACGTTGGCAGAAAAGCAAGACAAAGGCAACAAGTGACTCTGTAAGTATGAAATTAAAAGGGAACTCAACCCCTGCCCCCCCTTGCTTACAGTCTGAACATCACTGTCTATTGTCAGTAGCATCTTATTTTACCATCCCACTTAATCTTTAGGCACAACTTGGGCAGAACAACAGAAGGCAGAACTTCATTATAGAGTTAACAAGACACACCTGTCTACACCATCTAAATAAAAATCTCATATCAGTGCCTCTAGATAATCTATATACCTTTCAGAATGAAAGATTAATGTACATGTTCATGAAATTTAACTTCATTATGAAGTTTGCAGAGTCTGAAGCAAGACTAGCTACAGAGAATGAACTATTATATTATTAATTAATTTCAAGGTATTAATGTTCTTTAATGATTAAAGCAAAATATAATCAGACAATTTGAATACGCAATACCATATCCACACAATGATGTAGATTTTTACAACTGTAAAATAGAAACTGTGCTTATTGAAATTTTCCATGCAATGATATTACAGATGTTCTTGTTCTCATACTAAAATAAAAACCATAAAAAAATTTAATATGTGTAGGTCCACTATTCTTGCAACTGTATCAGTAGAAAGGAAAGTGAAGAATGAACTGGGAAAGCTACATCCTGTTTTTTTAAAAAATGTCATTTAACTTTGAATTAAAACTGTCCTAAAATTGTAACTACAATGGAATTGAAACCACAACCAATTTTCACATGGTTAATAAAACTGTTCACAAACTGTAATTGGGCACAGAAGAAAAAAAAAAAAGTTTTTGAGGCAGCTTTAGTTGGAAGGCAGATTTACTTATTAGTGGTGTATCTTGTAGCTTCCTTTCCCTCTCATGATGTGTGGAGGGTGCAATTTCACTGATTCTGTTGTAATTTTTCTATAACTCTTCCACAGATGCTTTAATGTCAAACAATGCTGTCTTCCTGTAGTAGCTGACTGTCCCCCTAGCACCAAACTTACATTCATTTAATTCATATTGAATTCTATTCTTGTATTAAAGGGACAGTTATCTAGCATGGGGAAAATAGAGATGATTAACTAGGCTTCTGTACAAGAATTAGAGCACAGATGCAAATACTTTAGCCTGCTGCTCCACAGAGGAGAGAGGAATTACACCTATCAGAGATACTGGTAATAGTGAAAAAGTCTCCCATGGATTGATTGTCATTAAAAAAAATTGGAAAAAATGTTATGAAATCTAAACTTCATTTTGAAGTACAGTGGTTTTGAAAAAGAATACAAAATCATCAAAAGATACAGAATTTCTTAAACTACTGTTTGAAAAACTCTCTAAGTATTGTAGCAATATTATAGTATTCTGACAGCAGTACTACTCTATAGAACACATCATCTAAATATCAGGGATATATTAAAACCTAAATAGCAGGTTTTGTGAGGACAAACAGTTAAAAGGTATTCATTAGAACATAATTTGGCACTTCCATCTTGGTTCTTTATTCCAATGTGTTGTGGTTTAAGCTCAGCCAGCAACACAGAAACCGCACAGCTGCTCGCTCACTTCCCTCACTTCTTCCCCATGCTCCTGGAGGGATGGGGAGGAGAATCAAAAGAATACAACTCTCACTGGCTGAGATAAGAACAGTCCAGTAACTAAGGTATAACACAAATCACTACTGCTACCACCAGTAATAATAATGGTAAGGGAAATAACAAGGGAAGAGAATACAACTGCTCACCATGTGCCAACTGATACCCAGCCCAACCCAAGCAGTGATCTAGCCCTTCTGGGTAACTGCCCTAGTTTATATAGCTGGCATGACATGCTGTGGTATGGAATACCTCTTTGGCTAGTTTGGGTCAGGTGTCCTGTCTCTGCTTCGTCCTAGCTTCCCCACCTCCCTGGCAGAGCATGAGACCCAGAAAGTCCATGGTCAGACTAAACATTACTGACCAGCAACTAAAAACATCGGTGTTATCAGCGTTGTTCCCAGGCTGAAAGTCAAACCCACTGCATGGCACCAGCTACTAAGAAGGATTAAAAATGACTGCTACTGCTGAACCAAGAACACAATGACAATTAAAAAAACACACATGCATGGTTTCCTTAAACTGGTATTGTTGAATTTAAATACAGAATAAGTAAATATTTTAGGGGAATTTCAGATATGTTAACATTCACAGACCAAAATAACTTGAAATACAGACAAATCTGGGTTTGTTTTTTTTTTTTTTCCAATGGCTTTTGGAGGTGTTTTAATAGAATTCTAACACTTCTGAGCTAACAAGTTTGTGTAATCATGTTATATTTTAAGATAATAGCATCATTACTACATATGGGAGTCTAGGACAATAATTCAAAAACCATGCTATCATCTTGCTTTAACATGCTGTGACATGAAATTTACAGAGATATTTATGCTAAAAGTGAGACATTTAGTAAAAGATTTATAGTATCTATCTATATCAGTATCTTCAATGTATTTTTACAGAATATCATAGTCTTCAGCTGCTTCCATTTCCTTTATGATTCAGCAATGATTATATACAATATTATGCAAAACATATATTAACTCACTAGATTCTTCTATCCAAAGTTTCCAGTCTAAAATTTTAGACTAAAGCTTGTTTCTACAACTTGCATCTTATTACTGTCAGTACTAGTTTTACCTCTTTTGTCCTGATTCTATTATTGTTGTGATTTTATTCTTTTTTTTCTTTTTTTTGTCAATTTCAGACAGTTTTGTTTACTGAAGTAGAAATACTGTGTACTATACATTCAGATCACTAGATAATAAAACTTAGCAGGTTTTATTCTTGTTGAAAAATACCTACCTCAAAACACACTATGTATATGCAGTTTTTACAGAATAATACAGACTTTGATTAACTGTTCTCCAAACTAATAATACTGATAATAGTTCTCTAGTATCTCAGCTTATACTTTTTATTATGACTACAAGATAACATTACTCAAACCAGCCTTTGGAATATCCAGAAAACTTTGCTATCCCTGATCATAGTTATTGTATGCACAGTTACAGGACTGCCACATAGTTATGACTAGATAGCTTAATGGTCTGCTTCTGGCAAGAAGTAAATATCTCAAGTTCCTGAAATGTATGTGGTTTTGACATGAAGACAGAGAGGACACAGTGCTTGTTTGTTCTGATGCTTATTTACCATCACTGCTAAATTATCAACTCCTCCACTCTGGAAAGTCCACTGACATAACTTTATTCTATACATATCACTTGTGTTTGATTGTTTGAACAGGATAGGTCATTCAGCAGGTGACACTACACCACACACTATTGACCTAGTCTGCACTTTGCATTATGCTTCAGTCTGCAGAATGACTTGATAGAAACAATGTCAACACGTAATGTCCATGCTTAAATTTCAGTCACACTTCAAGCACATGAGAAGTCTCAAGTCAGTTCTTTCGATGAAGTAGGTCTGTAGCATGTGTCTGCACACTGGGATAACTGCAGATGTGGCTTTCCAAATTACAGCTGCCCTGTTTGTGTTTACTTTTTATTTACTCTTCCACTTGCCTTACCCTCACAGACATCAGCTTCATGACTCCTCATTGCTACTCTGTTGACTTGGTATAGCTGTGGACTTGAAATGGGACACTACACCATCTACTGAGAAGGGTCCAATCATAGAAAGAAAGTTATTTTTTTAACTCAATGTCTTTTCTTATCCACTTCATCCCAGAAGGATCTGGATTGAGAATGTGCAGCATAGTGCAGGAACAGGAACAGATGGGTAAGGGAAACTGAAACTAACGTTTCTCTAAAAAAAATGCTTTTTCTTTCTAGCAACTTGTAGCCAGCATGTCAGGCTGAGACAGAAAGAAGGTGTCAGGTCTTCTCAAGAAACCCAGTATTCCAGAACTAGGAGTCCCAGGTTCTTTCCTCAGAAGTGACACTTAACCACAACTGGTTTCTACCTTATCCAATAATTCCTTTAGTAGGATCATAACACACCACAAATGATATGATCCTGTATTTTCTTTCTTGATGAAAGTCTATGACTGAATGTCTAATATGTATCTCGGATGAAATATTAGTAGAAATATACCCACTGTTTCTTGTTTATTAAATAACTTGTTCACTTCTAGCTATTAGCATGTAGTTTCTTCAAACTGTTTATTGTCATAAAGTATCTGGAAGCCTCTTACACAGATATTAAGTAACAGGGATATCAACATGGCATCAAGAATTGCTCTTTCCCACAAAAATTTCATGGAAAGGCAAGAATTATTATCAATCCACTTAGGATTTCTCTAGAAGAGAGCAAAGCCAGAGAAAAGCACTTATCTTTATCAAATTTTATAAACAAATGTAGGAACTGCTCTAACAATGAAATTAAGTTTGTTCTATAAATATTGATTGGTATTACTGGTAGTTTATTATTTGTTTCTTTATTGACTGAGTTCTGGACTGGTTTTTGCTTGTTTTGCTTTTTCTTTTTGTGCAATACTGTTCTGAGAATTTATTTACAGTTTTGTAGAAGAGTGGAGGACTCAGGCTGTTGAAGTTACTTTCTTTGGCCTTTTTTCCATAAAGTTATATGTACAAATTATACATAGTCTTTCATTTAAAAGAAGAAAAAGAAAAAAAATGTTCCTGAGATAATCAAAATCCTTTAATATTATTCAACAATTATTTCATTTTTAAGGTATAAAGACTGCCTTTGTTTCTTTTCAGAATTTCAAACAGAAACTCTTGCCAAACATATTTCATCATTTCTGTCTCCTAATACAGCTGTACCACTAGTAAGATTTGTTCTTTGCTAGGTTTTTTTAATTTCTATCTCCCTCCACTTCCCCCCCCCCCCAAAATTAGACTTTATTTTTCTTAGTTCTGAGACCCAATATTTTAGCATACTCTCTTCCATCTCTTGTATCAATTCTGTGCTTTTAATAAATTCCCAGGTTTGCTGCTTGCTCAATATTTTCCCATTTTAATTTCTAATTTCTGCCTTAACTTCAATACAAGTGAACTTTCTCTTGATAGAGGGTGTTTTCTTACCTGTGGGTCTTGCTTGAACTCTATAGCATTTTTTCTGTCTCAAAGATATCTCCAAAGTTCAGGTGCAAGAATTTTTTTCTCACTTGGTTTCTCAGGGGAAGCGATGTTAGTTGTTATTCTGATACTTTGACTTTCTAACATGTAAGGGAGGTAATTCAGAAATCTAATGAGAAAGCATGTAATATTGTGCTTTCATTATGCATTCTCACCTTTATTGGAAGGATTTTATTTTCAGAAGTTACGCTGCCTTTGCCAGCTGAGCATAGGTAAAGCTGTGTAAGCTCTGTAGAGTGGATACAACTATACTGCATGAAAATTTCATATACTTGTACAGGCTAGGTCTTATCTGTTCAGGAAAGTTTTTGGAGTGCAGCTTTCTTCTGTTTTGATGATATAAGTACAGCTAAAAGTCATCAATTCCCTTTTCTGTAAGCTGAGACACTTCTGAGCTGTACAATATAATACTGCCCTTTATCAGAATTAGGTGGGAAGGTTTTTTATGTTGTCAAGGTTTATGCTTTGAACTCTGAATTTTTTTCAATGCATTCAGTTAGATGTGCATCAGATTTTGGGATATACACTCCAAGATTTAACAGAATTCTGGAACAGATTCCTAAAGCAAATAATTCATGGTATATTATGACATTTTATTGTTTCTTTACTATCTGAAAATAAAAAACAAACAGTAGGGTAATACGAAAAAGACACAATGGAGTGAGCAAATTAATAGTGCAAGGTTACAATAATTTCCACAAAAGAATATGAATACATTATACAAGCATATGGCAGAATTTGTGTAACTATTTTAGTAAGTAATGACCCTTTACATGCCTCACTGATACTCCACACCGCCTGTGTGTGTGTAGGACACCAGTCTTGACAATGTTATTAACAGCTTCAGCTAACATGAGATGCAGACTGGGATATGGGCAGGAGCTATCTATCTGGTTTATGCTCATTCTAAAGAAAAATAAAGCATAACAGTCTGGAGGAAGTAATTGAGGCTGAAAATAAAACTAACACTTCTGAGACTTATTAGATGTTCTTTACTTAGAATTCCAAGTCAGTGGGATTTTTGAAATGTAACTGTTATTGGTTGATCATTTCACAACAATGATCAAGAAAGCTTTCTTTTTTCCTACCTACAAAAGGTAGGAGCCTTTTGGTATCAGCCCACTACAGCCTTTTCTGTCAGATACAGATGTTATAGGCATTCATACATTCATACATCTATCTCTTAATTCAACTACCCAGAGAACTTTCTGTAAAAATACTGCTGTTGAGCCTATTATGAGGCTGAAGCTGGCATTGAGTGTGCTGCTCTTGTGATGTCTGTAACAAGTTAAAATATTACATGCCTATCCCACTCATCTCTCAATTGTTTTTCTTTCCCTCCCTTCAGAAGTCACCTCTTCACCTCTTCATCATCTGTCCTCTATACGACATTTTAATGAACCTCTATCAAAATGAAAAAAAATCATTATTATTATTAACTATATAAGGCTGTTTGTAATGTCTAAACAGAAATTTTTTAGAGAGATATGATATATGCACATCTGCCAGCCAGGCAGCGGAGGTCAAATCAGGAAACAGTGAGCCTCTTGTGTGTCATGGGAAAGGCAATCTGTTTGCAGAGCTCCACTGCAGCCAGAGCAGTTTGCCTGACCAATCTGATGTGGTCTATTACAACCTTAAGTACTTTTGGTTCTGCACTGGCTGTCTTCTTTTCCACGTGCTGCTTAATATGTATATTTTAAAATTAAAATACTAATTGAGCTACACCTTTCCTTATCTCAAAGTTTCCTCATTTTTTTTTCACATACAGAATGGGAATAAGCTTCTAGACTTCATTTTTTTGTTTGTTTCTTTTTTTTTTTTTTACATTTTAAGAATCTAGAGGTAAAAGTGCTCTACATCATTTTATGATGATTTATTTGTTAATACATCACCGGAAAGCATTCTCTGATATACAGCTTGAACTTTTCCATTCTTAATTTAATCCTATTACTGCTGTTTAAATCCCCTTCTATCATCCTGATTCTTCTGTTGCATTGGATTTACACTCCCAAGATATTTTGAAACAGTTATTTCAGTAAAGAATAAGCCATAATGCATTATACATATTATTTTTTTATAATTTCAATTCTCTACAAAACTGCCCTACAGTTTTGTAATAGTTTGTGTTGTCCAAAATATCTTTAGTTTCTGGGTAAGGTTTTGGTAATGAGAAAACTGCGAAACAGCATATGCATCACTTCTGCTACTTGAGTGCCACAAAATCCAGTGAAAGTTAAATCACTGATTTTATATGAGGTACAAAGAAAAGGACTTCTAAGCTATCCTATAATGTGCCTCATCTCTTTAAAAGCATCCAAAACCAACAGGGCTTTTATCATGTGTTCCTGTAATGTCAATTAAGTTCTATTACAAATATTTGTCCAGTTCACTCCTGTGATCAACCCAAAAACTGTTGACATTTAATAGCTGTATTATCATGGTACATAGAAAACCAACTGAGCAATTGAAACCCATTCATGCCAAGCAGCAGATGATATCAAGATGACTGTTTTTTCAACAAGAAGCCCACAGTCTAAATAAACCCAAATACTGAGACAAGATGGCAAACAAGAGCTGAATTTAGAACAAAACAGAAATTAAAAGGAAATAAGGAGACAGAATGGACAGTATGGTTGGCAGCAGTTTCAGATAGGGGGAGTCCCAGGACTCTTAAGTAGATTCCTTTCTTCCATTAAGCATATCTCTCAAGTAGTTATTTCTCAAATGCTTGCCTTAAGAAACTTTTATCTATCATCTTAAATCATAGACTCACAGAATAGTTAGGGTTGAAAAGAACCTTAAGATCATCTAGTTTCAACCCCCCTGCCATGAGCAGGGACACCTCGCACTAAACCATGTCACCCAAGGCTTCATCCAACCTAGCCTTGAACACTGCCAGGGATGGAGCATTTACGACTTCCTTGGGCAACCGATTCCAGTGATTGAGCACCCTTACAGTAAAGAATTTCCTCCTTGGCTCCAAACTAAAGTTCCCATGTTTAAGTTATAACCTGTTATCCCTTGTCCTATCAGTACAGTCCCTAATGAGCTGCCCATCCCCAGCATCCCATGTAAGCCCTCTCCAGATACTGGAAGGCTGCTATGAGGTCTCCACACAGCCTTTTCTTCAGGCTGAACAGCCCAAACTTTCTCAGCCGGTCTTCATACGGGAGGATCTCCAGTCCCCTCATCATCCTTGTGGTCCTCCTCTGGACTTGTTCCAAAAGTTCCATGTCCTTTTTATGTTGAGGACACCAGAACTGCACACAATACTCCAAGTGAGGTCTCACAAGAGCACAGGGACAGGTCTTGTCATGCTCCTGCTGGTCACAATCCTTTTGATGCAGCCCAGGATATGTTTGGCTTTCTGGACTGGGCGCACACACTGCTGGCTCACGTTCATTCTCATCGGCCAGCACCCCCACGTCCTTCTCCACAGGGCTGCTTTGTATCTCTTCTCTGCCCAACCTGTAGCTGTGGCTGCTCAAACCCAGAGGTAGGACCTTGCACTTAACATGGATAAACTTCATGAGGTTGGCATCAGCCCACATCACAAGCGTGTCAAGGTCCCTCTGAATGGCATGCTTTCCCTCCAGCGTATCAACTGAACCACACAGCTTGGTGTCATTGGCAAACTTGCTGAGGGCGCACTCAATCCCACTGTCCATGTCACCAAGAAAGATGTTGAACATGACCGGTTGCAAAACCGATCCCTGAGGGACACTACGCGTTACTGGTCTGCAGCTGGACACTGAACCATTGACCTGCCAGTTCTTTATCCACCAAGTGGCCCACCCATCAAATTGATGTCTTTCCGATTTAGAGAGAAGGGTGTTGTGTGGGACAGTGTTGAAAACTTTGCACAAGTCCAGGTAGATGACATCAACTGCTCTCATCATGACATCAAATTATCCATGAGTTCCATAGCCCCATCATAGAAGGCCACCAAATTGGTCAGGCAGGACTTCTCCTTAGGGAAGCCATGCTGGCTGTCACCAAGCACCTTGCTGTTTTTCATGTGTCTCTGCATGCCTTCCAGGAGAATCTGCTCCCAGAGTTTTCCAGGCACAGAGGTGAGACTGACTGGTCTCTAATTCCCTGGGTCATCCATTTTCCCCCTCTTGAAAAATGGGGGTTATATTTCCCTTTTTCCAGTCATCGGGAACTTAACCTAAGTGCCATGATTTTTCAAATATGATGGACAGTGGCTTTGCAGCTTCATTCACCTGCTCCTTCAGGACCCACAGACGGATTTCATCAGGTCCCATGGACTTGTGAACTTTCAGGTTCTTAAGATGGTCTGAGACCTGATCCTCTCCTGCAGTGAGCCTAAGATCTTCATTCTCACAGTCCCTGCGTCTGCCTTCCAAGACTTGGGTTGTGTGGTCAGAGCCTTTGCCAGTGAAGACTGAGGCAAAGAAGTATTCAGAGCCTCAGCCTTCTCCAAATCCTGTGTAGTCAGTTCTCCTGAGAGCTTCTGGAGGGGCCTATGTTGTCCCTAGTCTGCCTTTTAATCACCATGTGTCTATAGAATCCCTTCCTGTTATCCTTAACATCCCTAGCCAAGTTTAATTCTAACTGGGCCTTTGCTTTCCTAACCTGGTCCCTTGCTTCCCAGACAACATCCCTGTATTCTTCCCAGGCCACCTGTCCACCTTTTATAAGCCTCTTTTTTCCTGTGAATTTTCCTTAGCAGCTCCTTATCCATGCAAGGAGGTCTCCTGGCCCTCCTGCTGCACTTCCTTCTAGTTGGGATGCAACACTCCTGAGCTTGTAGCAGGTGATCCTTGAATATCAATCAAGAGTCTTGGGCCCCCTTGCCCTCTAGGGCTAAATCCCATGGAACTTTACTAAGCAGGCTCCTGAAGAGCCCAAAGTCTGCTCCGTTGAAGTCCAGGGCAGTGAGCTTGCTGCACGCTCTTCTCACTGCCCTGGGGATCTCAAATTCGACCATCTCATGATCGCTTGCAACCAAGGCTCCCCTGGAGCATCACTTTTCCAACCAGCCCTTCCCTGTTGGTGAGCACGAGGTTGAGTATGTCACCTCTCCTTGTTGGCTCCTCTGTTACTTGAAAAAGGAAGTTGACTTCCATGCAATCGAGAAACCTCCTGGATTGCTTGTGCCAGGCCATACTGTTGCTCCAACAGATATCAGGGTGGTTGAAGTCCCCCATGAGAACAAGGGTCTGCAAGCATGAGGCTTTTCCTATTTGTCTGTAGAGTTCTTCATCCACAGTTCCTCTTAATCAGGCAGTCTGTAACAGATCCCACAGTAATGTCTCCTATTACTATTCTTCCTTTAACCCTGACCTACAAACTCTCTGTTTTGTGCTCACCTGTCCCCAGACAGAGTTCCATATCCTACAGCCTATCCCTAACATAAATAGCAACTCCCCCTCCCCACCTGATGGGCCTGTCTTTTCTAAAGAGCCTGTAACCTTCCATTCCAACACTGCAGTCATAGGAGTCATCCCACCATGTTTCTGTTATGCCTGTTATATCATACACACATAGATGTGCACACATCTCTAATTCCTCTTGTTTGTTCCCCGTGCTACAGGTGTTTGTATAGAGTCATCTGAGCCGAGCTCCAGTTCTGGACCCCTCAGTTCAAGAAGGACAGGGAATTGCTTGAAAGAGTCCAGTGCAGAGCCACAAAGATGATGAAGGGAGTGGAACACCTCCCTTATGAGGAGAGGCTGAGGGAGCTGGGTCTCTTTAGCTTGGAGAGGAGGAGACTGAGGGGTGACCTCATCAGTGTTTACAAATATGTAAAGGGTGGGTGTCAGGATGATGGAGCTAGGCTTTTTTCAGTGATATCCAGTGATAGGACAAGGGGCAATGGATGTAAACTGGAGCATAGGAGGTTCCACATTAACATCAGGAAGAACTTCTTTACTGTAAGAGTGACAGAGCCCTGAAAGAGGTTGCCCAGGGGTGTTGTGGAGTTTCCTACGTTGGAGATATTCAAGGCCCACCTGGACAAGTTCCTGTGTGATGTATTCTAGTTTACCCTGCTCTTGCAGGGGGGTTGAACTAGATGATCTTTCGAGGTCCCTTCCAACCCTCGGGATTCTGTGGTTCTGTGATTCTGTGAAACTGGCTCATTGGCTGGAGTGGCTGGAATATCTCTGTATTGCTCCAAGCATTTATTATAGGTGTTGGCAAGTGATTGGGTATGTTGGGGTGGAATGATGCTCCCCTCCCCCAACAAATCTAGTTTAAAGCACCTTTTACATTTCTGATCTCTCCGGATGATATTATATTACTGTATTAAATGGTCTGTGCTTTGCCACTTTTCTCTACATATTTCTTTGATTTGTATTTGATCACCTGTCTGCAGCATTCTTTAGTCTTTGCAGATAGCATACTTATAATATTTATGGAAATTTCAGAGTACGTTTTAGAAACAGGAGATAACATGTGAAGATCTAGACCAGAGTACATGAGAGTAAGGCTTTTTGGTTTTCTTTTTTTTCTTTTTTTTAAGAAACCAAAGCAGATAAAGTTCAAAGACGAAGTTTAGCCATGTCAAGTGCAAGGTTCTACACCTTTCTATGATTCTATGAGACAGACACGCACACAAAGCAAGCTGTTGTTCTGGATTGCTGCACTTGTAACATAATCTCTACATATTTTGAGTAAAAAAGAAAAAATATCACATTTTTTGTGGTTATGTACAATACAAAAAAATCAGCTTTTCAAATTTTTACGTAAAAGTTATGAAATCAGAGTCCATATTTTTATCATCTACAAGGCCTCTATCATCAGGTGAGTCTTATTATTTTGTATTAATCTTCCCCCAAGAGGGAAAAACACCAAGAATCTGCTCAGGATTAGTGATCAAACAGAGCTTTAATAATCAGGTTAGTTACTAGTCTAAAAAGTGCTGATATTTCAGCAGTACTGTAATACTAGCAAAGTGGCATTTTTAATATTTGGGGATACAGAACAGGACTCTTTCATTCGTAAAACTTAATTGTTATGCAAGATGTGAGTATAAGAAGGGAGGTGATCAGCTTTGCTCCTTGTGGGAAAAATAAGAGAAATTTTACTTTTCATAAATCTTTCACTCTCAGTAAATGTATTGAGGGAAATATTTGTATATATTCAGTAGATTTCTGATTTAGAAGATCTTCGTATCACCTCACTAATTTTAAAATTATTCTTCTGCTATTTTCCATTTAAGAAGAATAAAATGCTGGCTATTGTAATATTTACAAAGAAATTGCTTTAGGATTCCTCTTGGGAACAAAAGTTGCGCAACAGTTTTGCAATACAAAAGATATTTTATTCATTTAATTTTCTCTCACTCTTTTTACTTTTGCACCTTTTGCACCTTCATGGGTCAGTTGGCTGTGTATGTGCTTTAATGTAGCAGAATTTCAGTTTGTTGGATTTTCAGCTGCACAATGAAAACATACATATTCATGTGAATGTTTTGTACATGGGGCTTTTTTGTTGTTTTTTACCCAAGTAGCATTTAGTATTCCTACAAATTTAGATTATAGCAATGCTGATCTTTTTTATGAATACAGTATTTTATTTATGTCTCTATAGGACAGCAACTGTGGTTTGCCAAAAACTATATCAAAGCAATATATTTCTATTAACTAGAAATTTCCACTACAGGTAAGTCAGCATCTGTTCCTAGGAGAATTTCTGGGCATTATTTAGGAAGAAAATTTTGAAATGTTTCTCTGTTTGATCTAGAATAAATTTGCAACTTCTGTAAACACAATAGGAATTTCCTCTTGCACTTTTTAGAATTGCAGTATGGGTTTTGTAGAGTGATAGAGCTCGCTGCATGGTGTTATAATTGAAGCACCGTTGTATGTTACAAGATTCAGGTTTTGATCTCTTCTTCATAATAGTAACTCTTTAATCTTTTTCTCTCCGTTGCCTCATTTTGACTTCTCAGTGTATTACGCTGCTAATGTATACCATTATTGCTTTTGGTTATTAACTAGGGATGGATTTGGAAAACGTAATTTTGTGCTGGCTTGATGTAGCAGAATAAGCTGTCAAACGTCATATCATTTGACAGTGTGATGTCCTTCTGTGAAGCTGCAGCACAGTGTGTGTTACAGCTGGAAGGTTACAGGTAATCAGAGAGGATTACCAAAGCAAGCTTTATTAAATATCTGTGGATGTCTACTGTGGTTGTGACCAGATAATATGAGCTTCTAGTATGGAAACAGGAAATTAGTAATAAACTGGTTTGGCTGTTCTGAATGCCCTTGCAAAAGTTTACCTAATTTTATTTTCTAGGGAGATTAATGTCAAGTATTAGATTTATTATTACTTAAGGTGTAGGCCTGTTATGCTTTGAAGTGATTCCCTTTTAATTTGTTATATTTCCCTGGATGTTTGATGATATTAACATTGTTTAAACCAGAATGTTTCTATTCTCATTTTCTGGTAAGTAAATTTTGACAGTTCTGAGTACACTGATTTATGTTGATTCTTTTGTTTTGTTTTAATGTATAAATAAAATACAGTTCAATGAAGATAGATGCCAGCTTTAATGTTCTTCATAGACTTTCTGTCAAATGCCATGTTTTATGTACTAAAAACTTACTTTTCCTTGGTCATTTCCTATAACTTCTATTGGTTTTTTTGGGGGGTTTTTTACATACTGAAAAGTTATAAGTGGTTAAATCCAACACTTTCAGTGAAACTAATACTTCTTAAGGCAGAAATTGCAGATATAGTTGGGATAAATTGCTGAAACAGTTTTGCATATAACTGTAAATTAAATTTAAATGTGAAGAAATCACATCATCAATTTAGATACACCTTTATCTCTTCAGAAAGATTAAAAATGTAACACCTTAGGTTTAGCATTGTGACGTTTGACAAGCATTGAAACAAAAAAGGAAGTGTAAATTTTACTAATCAAAACATCTGTACTATGCAGCCATTTACATTTTCCTATCAAGACATGAGAGAAATGTTAATTTTAGACGACTCTTTTTATGACCTATAATTACTGTCATTAAGAAAGCTCTGGAGACTTACAGGGAGCTTTGACTGAAATACAGTTTGACATGTTCTATAATTAATGCTGAATTAACATGCTACAGTATGTGCCTCAGAAGAAAAAGGGTTCTTTTTACTCAAAGAAAAGTCAAAGAAATTGTATTACAGTAATATCTGCTAACATCACTATATTTAAAGTTATGTCACTGGTTTCTATGCAAACCCTGTTTTATAGTGGCCTTATCGTGGCTATTAAATGATCTTCAGATTCAGGCACTAACTGCAGATGACTTCAACCCATAGGTCTTTTTAGTATTTCCCCTCCTCCCCCCCCCCGCCCCCATATACTCATTTCATTAAATGTTGATTGGAAAACATTATCTTTTCTGCATTGAGTACACCTATGTCCTTTAAGGCTTTGGGATACCCTTTTGTGAACTTGTTATAAACAAAAATTATATCTTTTGCACTAAATTAAGTTTTCATTCTTAGTTACATTGTGAGCCTGAGAATTCATGCAAATTTAAAAAAAACAACAAAACAACCCCAAAACTTTCATGTTAGGTATTTGTTTTACAGTATAAAATTATTTAATATAATATTATTGAATTATCCTTTTCACCATTTCATGGTTTATATGCTTTCTGCCAACACTTTGGACATTGTCATAATTAAAGAACCCTTCTGATTTTACTAAAAAAGGAAATAAACTAAAAATTATATTTTAAAGCAAATAAAAGAAATAGGGACAGAAACTTAATAATTCAAGGAACCACACAACAAATTCTTTTTTAAATATTGGAAGGTAATTCTATAGAACTATTAACAACATCATGAACAGACAGAAACATATAAAGAAGAGGTATCTTCATATTACAGACTGTAAACCAACCAATATATTCTACCTTGGATAGTCAAAAAAAATCAGAAATTTTATATCTTATATCTTTTCTCCTGAATAGCATAAGTGAGATAATATTCTTAATACTAACAAAAGTTAATCTGCCTATCTTTAATTGCTATGAAATTTTGTTTCACAAAGAGAATTTATTTGCCTTTTAAATTATGTGTTGGTCAGTTGTACACTGTGGCATTAAATTTTACTGCTTATAATCTACCGGAAAAAGTTGTTCCATCAATGTGAATAAGAGGGCCCTTTAAAAAAACAAAATTAATATTGTAAATGAAATGAACTAATGCATTAATATTGCCAATGAAATTCATCACAGCAAATATTATTTATATACTTCTTTCACATTGCCTTTAATTGTTTGGGTATTTTTACAAAATTCAGAAAACCTCATGTTTTAAATTTTATATCAACATTTCTAATGGTTTTTGATCATTTTATCTCATTTAGCTCTTTGTTTTTACTTATAGTGTGTGCATTTTAAAGACAAAGATCAAGGTTTATCCTACATGAGACATACACAATTGATTATAATAATGCTGGTGTAGTATTTTAAAATACTCATTTATACATATTTTTAAACAAAACTTAACTATTTGAAATAAAATTTGAATTGTTTTAAATCAGTGTAGGATTGCTGAAGTTAACTGAGCTTTACTGTTTAATATCTGTTGAAGACCAGATCACTAGATCATTTATATGATGCCTTGAATGCAAGTTCTTGCTAAAAAGAAATTTGTATTATACAGAATAAAACAAATTATTCTATTATTTGAAAGGTTGTAAATAACTTAGAGTTACAGAATTAAAACCAAGTAAAAAGCATTTAAACATAAATTTAAGAAGACCTTTTTTTTTGCCATTCACCAGCCTAGATGTTTTGGGGTCATGCCAGATCTTGTTTCACACACCTGTGTCATCTCATAGAACCTTTTCCATTATATATGAATACATATATTATGTAACATTTCTACTGTAGATTCTTGGACATCCTAATACAGATTTCTTCCTTGTTGGAAATTCAAGATAGTTTCCAAATTTTATTTCTTACTTCTTACCTGTTAGATAGTTTCAGAGGTATAAACTCTTCTTCTTACCTATAATCATTAGTTTTCTTGATAACTTTTAGTGAGGAGTTTATCAAAGCTATTTTGGAAGCTCAAGTAACTAATTCCCAATATTTTCCTATTATTAATAGATTCTTACTTTTAATTAAGACTACTGATCAGTTGGTTAGGAACAATTTCCTTGTTAACATATCATACTCATCTAGGTGTTTGTAACTAATTATTTTTTTAAAAACTAATTTGCATGTAACTAAAAACTCACTGGTCAGCAGTTCTCAAGATCATTCCTAAGTCTTTTTGAAGCATTCAAATACTTTTAACAGATTGGGATGGTAAAATTTCTAATAGAATAAAACAAAAGTGAACAAATATTCCCTCTGTATTTGGAAAGAACTAATATGATGGCTCATACTACATGAGGATGATGAATTGTTCTTTGCTCCATCAATAACTGGAGAGTTTGTTAAACAACATCTGCTAGAGAAAAACCTTTTAAATCAGCTGGCCAGCTTAATTTGCACCAAAGAGCAGTAAAAGCGCTGGCAGACCTTTCAGAGTTATTGATGTGCATTTTTTTCAAGCTCTGGAATACTGATAAAACAATCTATGAATATAGAACTGTATTTACTTTGCTTCACTGTTTAAAATTAGCAACCAGATTGACTTAGGTATCTGGTTTGGCATTAGCTTCATGTAGCTTCAGGAAAATCTTTATAGCATTTGTCTGATGGAATTATAAACAATGCTAATTAATGTGTTTTTCAGAAAAAAAACACATCTTTTTGGTCATATAAGTTTATTAGAATTTTGATTTCCAAGGAATGTGTGTAAATTTAATATTTTGAATCTTTCATCAACAGTTCACGTTTTAAAACATGATAGTCTAACTAAAGTTGAACATTAAAATGTACGTAAACGGGCTTAAATATTTGATCTAAAAACTTCTTGTCACTGATTACCAGTGGTTCTAATAGGGATTTGTAAAAATACAAAATTGGTTAGTTGACTTATCAATGATTTGAAAGCATGTATAAACTCAGTGTAAATTAAATAAGCAGTGCTTTAAGAAGTGATAACTGCTATATCTGAAGAACTGTCTGGAAAAGCAGTGATTTGGAGAATAGTACGGTTATATGGGCAAGCAATTCAATGTCAATTCAATCATAATGACAAAGTAAAATGACAGATTACTTTTGGAATAAATTACATTTTGGATGTATGCATCCCAAAGGAGGAGTTGTGGAAAAGGAGGCAGTGATGACTTTGTTGTCAAATAAGGTATTGGTTGGATTGATAGAGAAATTGGAAGGAGTTTAGGAATGAGGTGGGAAATAATTCAAAGACTGCAAAATCATCTTACAGTTGTAGACAACTACAATTCAGTCTAGTTTCTCTTTCAAATAAGTAGATTGTGAGGTGACATGCACAAATTCACTCACTATAAGGAAATATTAGCAAGAAAGTTTCTTTCATCTAATTGAAAAAGGCATAAAAACCTTGACATTGAAGATAAGTTTAAATGAAGAGAGGCACACATTCACCAAGTAAGCATGACTCTTTCTACAAAAATGAATCTGGGCACTTGTTTTATTATCCGTTTACAGGGAGAAGACATCAGTCATTTCTTCTCTTCCATGACTTCTCAAACTTCACACCTTAAAAGAGATCAACTTGCTGTGTCAGCTATCATTCTTTAGACCTGGCACACACCCATTTGCTTCATAGCATTTCTATTTTTATTTTTAATTTGAACATGAGACTTCAAGGATCACTATTGGAAATTATGGGCAAAAAGGAAATTCAGAGCAGCCTTGCGGAGAAGTACTTGGGGGTATTGGCCGACAACAAAATGAACATGAGCCGGCTTCAGTGTGCCCTTGCAGCCCAGAAAGCCAACTGTATTCTGGGCTGCATCAAAAGAATTGTGATCAGCAGGTCAAAGGAGGTGATCCTGCCCCTCTACTCTGCTCTTGTGAGACCACACTTGGAGTGTTGTGTGCAGTTCTGGTGTACTCAACATAAAAAGGACATGGAACTGTTGTAACAAGTCCAGAGGAGGGCCACGAGGACGATCAAGGGACTGGACCACCTCCCGTATGAAGATAGGCTGAGAAAGTTGGGGCTGTTCAGCCTGGAGAAGAGAAGGCTGTGTGGAGAACTCATAGCAGCCTTCCAGTATCTGAAGGGGGCCTACAGGGATGCTGGTGAGGGAATATTCATTAGGGACTGTAGTGATAGGACAAAGGGTAATGTGTTAAAACTTAAACAGCAGAGGTTTAGATGGGATATAAGGAAGAAATTCTTTACTGTGAGATACTGGAATGGGTTGCCCAGGGAGGTTGTGAATGCTCCATCTGTGGCAGTGTTCAAGGCCAGGCTGGATGAAGCCTTGGGTGATATGGTTTAGTGTGAGGTGTCCCTGCCGATGGCAGGGGGGGTTGGAACTAGATGATCTTAAGGTCCTTTCCAACCCTAACTATTCTGATTCTATGATTCCATGATTATGGGAAAAAAAAAGATATGGTAAACATATAATTTTCAGCTATGTTTATCAGTCAAGCTCCTGATTATTTATGTGATGTATAGGAAATTTGTATGTTTTTAATAAATAATGAAGGAACAGAAGTATGCCATCAAGTAAACTATCAGTTTTCTCCACCCTTTTAATCTGACACAATCATTGTTAATAATTCCACCTCTTTTATAGCAGAATTTTTAAGTGTTTGCTTTAGATGACAGCGTATCTTATACAAGAAAGATGAAGGGTTGAGTATTAGAAGAGAGATGATGAAAATATATGAGTCAACTTTTTTCAGATTATGTAGCATGACAGAAATGAATATGGGAACTGCTAAGCATCTTGCAAATAAGCAGGTGGAAATTGTGGCCTACTCTGAGAAACATGGATATAGGAAACAGATCGGGATATACACAATCTGGTAGGGGTATTTTTGGAATTTCAGTTTTACTCAGTATTCTAAGTCTAAATCATACGAAAACTATAACAATTGACTAACTAAAAGAAAAAATAAAATAAAATTAAAAATTACTATTAGCAATAAATAATAACATATAATAAAATAATAAATTAATAATATTAAATTATATATTTTTTAAAAAATAAATAAACCAGAGTTTTCCTTTAGTATGTTTGCTTCAGGTGAGAAATTCCACTGAATTCATGGCTGTGTGAAATAAGTGCGTTGTCTTTTGGTCAGCTTACTTGTAGAGGATAGTTAGGAGTCAAACAGAAGGTATCAAAGCATTGGCAAAGATGAGATTAGATAGAAAAGGATGGGTTATTTACTAATTAAGAAAGAATGTATCTTCTAACCCAAGGAGACTGCTGATACTAGCTAACTGACAGCATCATTAGACTATTCAGAGGTTTTCTCCCCATCTTACTTTCAGAATTTGTAGCTAGATGACAGCTTCTTTTACTGGGACTAAAGACCACATACAGTCCATGAACAAAATATATGTAAAAAGAACAACAGATATCTCACTTTAATATTTTATATAAAGAAACTAGTGTGTATTTTGGTCTGTATAACATTATCTATATTTTAACTTTGTTTGTCATTTAGAATTTTGGAATATAAATGTATGCATGAAAAGACCAGAATAAAGGAAGAACTAGAAATGGCATTTTGTGCGAAACCAAATGGAAACTCTCTAGGTTAAGGCAGAGATGATGATGGTGAAAAAGATATGATGTGACTTCTCTTCCAAAGAGTTTGAAACCACTCAGTGTTCATTTTTTTTCTTAGTGGTCTTGACATTGCCAGTCTTCTTACTCATACAATCTTACCTCATCTCTCACTTTCAAACTTCGTTCAGTCAGATCTGCTTTTAGAGTGTATAAAAATATATAAAATGGCCTCACCTACTTTGCCTTAGTAGATTACACTGGAAAAAAGAAATTGCACTCATGAATGAGGTACAGAATTGTCCCAATGACGTATGCCTATATTTAAAATAAAAATCTGTTTCATAGATATGTGCATATGCAAAAAGTAAAATCGGTTTCTTATATCCTAACTTTGTGAATAATAGAACAGACATGAAAATTAAATAACAAAAGTTGTTGTGTGGCATTCCTTAATCATTTCCTTAATATTTACTAAAAGATATAATTCCATATTTGGAATATTCTATTTTCTAAGTTTTGAAAGATAAGTATTTACAATGTTTTTTTTCTTTCTTCTTCTTGAAAGCATATCCAGCAGTGGAACGCAGACATCATAGTAGTTTGCTTTATCTTTCAAAATTACCCTTAATGTAATCTTTTGTCACTACTTCATATTTTTTCCTGAACAGAAGTCGTTATTGAGCCTGAAATCACTATCTGTAATCATAGATAAACAGAGATGTGTCCAAACATATTAAAAGCAGAAACAGGGATATCCCAATGCTCAATTAATGAATGTTAGCTGTCTCTACAGGAAGAGCTCCCAGTCTGTGGCAATATTCGAAGTTTGGGGAGAGCAAGCAGCTCCACATGTATATTGAAAATTATGTAGCGAAGATTTAACTCAAATAGGGAAGAAAGACAGTTGTTCTAAAAAAAAATCCAAACTGAACCAAAGCATGTTAACTTTTGCAAGACACTTAGAAATGTAAAAATGTAAAAATTAGATAGAAATATTTTTAGAATTGAAAAAACCTTTTCAAGGCATTTTGTAAAGTCAGGAAATATTTAAAAAATGTCATAAAATGTTTAAGCAATCTAGTACTTTTTATCTTTTTTTGAGATTAAATATTTAAAAGGTTTGTTTATGAGGTCACAATCTTGTTTCAAGAAAAACAAAACCTAGTTAAGAATATTATTTCCTAGTTAGAGCAAAACATTAATAAAGGGTTTTGTAGGGTTTTGTTTGTTTATTTGTTTGTTTTTAATGACAGGTTATCTTAGTACAACACTTCTACTGGCCAAAACTGAAATCTGGTATACCTTTGTGACCCATGTAGCAAAATACACAACAAAATACAGTGTTTTTATGGTTATGCCCATATAAATGGTTTTCTCTGACAATAAGAAGTTTGTGAGGGGTGTACAGAATACTATATTACACCTTGTCAACACTTCCTACTCACTGATAGTTTCTATAGTGAAAGAATTTTGCTCAAAAATTAGAGTATGCTAAATTGGACTGCTGCTTCAAATAATTTCTAAACTAGTGGTTGTATAATGCCTTTAAGAACACTGGCACGTGATTCACAGTTTCTTGTAATAACACACCACCTTTTCTTTGTTTTGTTTTTGTCTTGGACACTTATTTTAACCCTTTCCTGAGTCAGTAGATCTTCAGAAGTGTAATGTTCATGTAAGAATTCAAGTAGACTCTGTTTCTTCATATTTATTATAAGAACACCCACAAGGTGCTTTTTATTTTCCAAGCACATTAAATCAAAAGTCTTTCCCTGCAGAATATACATTCTAAAAGGTTAATACTGCTTTGATAGTGGGTTTGATTTATTTATGTATCCAATGAACCTACTGAGAAACAACTTTTTTTTTCTTCCTAGAAGCAGTTACCGTTAACAACTTTTCAGTGATGCTTGCAAGTAAATCAAATTATATTACCACTGTCTTTACAGTACTTCCCTGTTATTTCTTTCTTAGTGTATCTGCTATAATGGGACTACCATATAAATGATATTTAGTTGCATCTCTTACAAGCAAAATTAGAGAGTTATTGACAACTGAATCTGTTTTGGAAGTAATTTTGCTATTAAAACAAAGGAAATTTTGTTATTTTTCTGTACCCTTTACGTATAGGATGACTTTTTTCATATATTGCTCTTGGTTACTTTTTTTCAGGTCAAAGTCACTTTAATAGATATGTCTTGTCTACAAAATAAAATACTGTAGCCAATTTATATGCTGCCGGTTTCCTGATACAGATTTGTGTCAGTAGACAAATCAAGTTTTATAGGGAGCTGGTATGGAGATATACAACACTAAAATTCCAGTTATCATCGGAACATAGGAACATCATGGTAGCCATTTTATTCTGCTACATCACTACAGGAAAGATGGAATGGAATCAAACTTTCTTCCTTTACTCATCTTCTGCTGGAGTTGTTGCTAGTCAGTTTGTCTGAGGACATTGAAGTCAATTAGAGAAAGATGTTTTCCTGCTGAAAGAAAGCGGAACATCGTCATGTTCACCTGTATAAATACAGATCTGTCTTCTTCCTCAATCTGCTCAGTAGAAGGAAGACCTTTAGTCCTTTGAAAAATGGGTAAAAAAATCCTACTCTTCTACCTATATTGGGCTATAATGGCAACAAAAATGTCTGAAGTACAGGTTGGAATGAGGGCTGATTTTCCTCATTTATCTTACTGACACCATTAGCTTCTTGAAAAATTATTTTTCTTGTTATTAGTAAAAGTTTCTTGCCCATTTGTTTACTAGCTTGTTTGCTTTTTACACCTCCTACAGTTGTAGCTCTACATTTTCCACAAAAATTGTTTCAATTAGTACAGTTGCTTAGGTAATGGTTATGATTCAGTCAGCTACCACTGTTTTAAAAGAAACTGTTAACAAAAGATGATGGAGCCTTCTCAAAATGAAATCTAGTTCACAAGATGCTGAAGACATCTCTACATTCAGCATTAATGTGGAAGCATGTAAAATGCAATTACATATATTTTTATATATACATATATACACAAATATAATACCCCTGTATATGTGTACATATTTTTGTGTGTTATTGTTTTTTGGCTTGATTTTTTTTTTTTCCCTTGGTGATAGAGCGCAGAATGGAGGAATTTTGGTTATAATTTTTATTCCCACACATTCAGCCATCGCTGCCTGCTATCCAGGCCTGCCATGACCACTTTGATATCCACAATGGCCTTTTACAACTAGCAGATAATAACTAATAAAACCTCTACTTTCATAACTAAGTAATTAAGAAATACAGCAAGTTTTTTATATAAACACTGCAGAGACCTTTTTCACTTGCTTGTGCCAAGAAAGAGGCCAAGAAAACTAACTTCAAATATATTTAAAATCTGTAATTAGATTGATAATCTCAAATATTGCATCAGTAACCTTCATTGAGAAACCTTAAAAATGTTAAATAACTGACACTGTTAATGTAGTGTTACTTAGTTCTAAATGCACTGAAATTAGTGAAGTATTTTAGTAAAAGTGAAGGCTAACTATCTAGTGCCTACTGTTTCTCTCTTATATTTAAATTCATAACTTCACCTAGGCAGAAATGAAAAGACAGAGAAAAGATGTGCTTTAAAAGATTTTATTTTTCCTTTTTTCTTCCTGAATTAGAAACCGGAGTAGATATCATGAGAAACAAAATCAAGAAACAGCAGATGTCATGTGTCATTTTCACAGTTATTGATACTAAGCAAGTAACAGTTCAAATCCACTGAGATTAAGTATTTTATGTTTATGAGTTTATTTAAATTGTTAAAATTGAATACTTTAACGCCTTTAAATATTTTATGATTCATGGCATTTATGTTCTAGAATCTTACCCATGTGCCTCGTGTAATGGTAGATCTTTTTTTCAGCAGCTATTATTTGTTTTAAGAAAGAAGGAAATTACACCTTTAAACCATAGGTGACAGCAGAAAAAAAATAATGGTAAGACAGAAGAGTACATGTATTCATGAGATGACTAAACATTACAAACATTGAGCAAAAAAAAACATCCTAGGTGTTCAAGGATTCCCAAATAAATAGAATAACATGAATTAGGACAATTTTATTTTCACCTTTAACTGTAGCATAAATGAACCCAAACAAAGTATAGAAAGTTTCATAGTTTTTAATAATTTTAAATACCATTACATCTTTTTTTTCCCTATAACTTTTAATAAGGTAGAGAAAATATTTTAGTTAGCCTATAGCATTTTTATAATTAAAAAAATGCAGTTTTGAAGATGTGCTTGAATTAATTGAGCTTGGACATGGCACAGAACTCCACATTTTTAGGGGCTCTAAGACTGTTCTAAATTTCCTTTAGAAAGTAGAACAGTTGCTGATCCTGCATGGATCTGAACATCAGTCCTAGCAAATAAAGTCTCATAGTCTTCATAAAAAAGTGTTATAATCTGGGGCACCTTTGTTACATTGCCACTGTCCCTCGCTGGCAATTTCCTCCTGGGCAAGGTGAGAATGTGGTATTCTATAACGAAAATATCCTTTCTTTTCTTTTGTTTTAGTCTTTCTGATACCAATTGTTCCTTAATGGGAGAGACTGGGAAAGATCACAAACTCTAGAAGAATGGAGGTGATTCTGCCTTTTGGTGAATCTTAGCATACCCTGTAAAGAGGACCAGAGAGAAAGTTCATGGCACCACAGATTCTGGTGGCCAACATATTCACTTCATAAAGTTGTGAATCTTCAGGTCAGGCAGAGGTGGAAAACACTGTGTGGTTTGGGGGCAGCCAGCCAAGCTTCAGAGGAGACATAAGGAAACTGTGTAGTGAGGGACTTTGAGATTTTATTGGTGTTTGCTGCAAAACTGAATGACACTCAAGGACTAAGCCTAGAAATCGAGCCTGGAAACAGGCTTTTCCTTTAAGAGTTTAATAAGCAAAAAAAAAAAGCTGTTTATAAACATTTCTTATTTTTGCTTTGTCTTTCCTACTTATCTTGACTCCCTGATGTTTAAGTAAAGAAATGACAATCAGTCCATTTGGGATTCCTAATAATAACGGACATTTTTAGGTAAAAAGCAGTTTTATTTGGGGAACCTCCTGCAGTGGTACCTGTAGTTGAAACAGGTCTCACTATACCTTGATTTAGTTAGGATGCCTAAATGTGTTTTAATGTGAATGCCCATCATATGCACCTAACCTCCAAGGCTGTAGTGGCAGCCTACATAAGTGCCAATACTGATGGCTTCAATCCCAGCCTTTCTTGTGTCCCTGAGCATGTTTCCACCCTTTTCCTTTGCTTGCTTTGGATTATATCTAACTGTGCCAAACTGCTCCAGCATGCTAACCTAGCAGAAAATTGTGGAGTTATGTTAACTGTGTGGGTTTGCATAGTTTCTAGTGGAGTCAGATGAAAGGTAGAAAAAAGTCAAGAGGGGACACATTATGATAGCACTGGCAGCTAGTGTTTCGCCTGATCTATTTGCAAAATTGCAATGCATGTGAACATGGGATCTACATTTTCTGTGTTTTTGAGAGGTCTACTTTAATATATCCACTATTTGTTTCTCAATAATCCACCCTGCAACCGATTCACAGAAGAGTCACCATTCAGGATACATAGCACAACATCTCATTATTTTGTTATTCGGATGGCATTTATCCATATAAACAATTTTGACAGTTTATGAGCAAAAAAGGAGGGGTAAAAAAATATGTTGTTACATATGATTCCTAAGTTGTGTATTTAACAGTATACATACTGCTGTGTGCATATACTGAAGAATAGTAAATAGTGAACTCCCTAGCATATTTCTTCTTTTGTGCCTGTGAAGACCGAGGCAAAGAAGTTATTCAGAACCTCAGCCTTCTCTAAATCGTGCAAAGCCAGTTGTCCTGAAAGCTTCCAGAGGGGCCTACGTTGTTATTCTGTTATTCTTAACATCCCCAGCCAAATTTAATTCTAACTGGGCCTTTGCTTTCCTAACCTGGTCCCTTTATACCTGGACAACGTCCCTGTATTCATCCCAGGCCGACTGTCCTTGCTTCCACCGTTTATAAACATCTTTTTTCTTTTGAATTTTCCTCAGTAGCTCCTTATCCATCCAAGGAGGTCTCCTGGCCCTCCTGCTGCACTTCCTTCTAGTTGGGATGCAACACTCCTGAGCTTGCAGTAGGTGATCCATGAATATTAACCAAGAGTGTTGGGCCCCCCTGCCCTCTAGGGCTATATCCCATGAAACTTTGCTAAGCAGGTTCCTGAAGAGCCCAAAGTCTTCTCTGTTGATGTCCAGGGCAGTGAGCTTGCTGCACGCTCTTCTCACTGTCCTGAGGACTTCGAATTCAACCATCTCATGATCACTACATCCAAGACTTCCCTGGAGCATCACATTTCCAACCAGTCCTTCCCGGTTGGTGAGCACAAGGTCAAGCATGGCACCTCTCCTTGTTGGCTCCTCAATTGCTTGCAGAAGGAAGCTGTCTTCCACACAGTCGAGAAACCTCCTGGATTGCTTGTGCCGGGCTGTACTGTAGCTCCAACAGATGTAATCAAGTCTAATCCCTACTCCCAGGACAATTTTTGTGTGTCCACCCCCCTTTTTTATTTTTAATCCCTAGTGTTTGGGTGTTATAGATATGCAGGTAGTTCAGTAAACAGGAGCCATAAGTTCCTAAAAACTATTTTTCTATTGATCTACTCTAGTCATAGTGATGTGCGTCCATAGGACTTTATGTTTTTTTTGCACTCACAGCATTATTTTTCTGTGGTATTCCCTTAGCAAGAAGGTGCTTCTACTGCTGCATTATGGATTTGTTAAAACATGAATTAGAAATTGCATTTCTTTTAGTGACCTCAAAAGAAAATCTGGATTTTATTAAAGACATGCAGCCAAATTGTTACTAGCTTTTCATCTTTATTCCCCAAAGCATTGCAGCAAAGAAAATCTTCTCTGTGTAAGGAGAAATCACAAAATATATGTTTTCACAAGCTACATAATAGTCCCTTTTCCAAACTTCTCACAGCCCATTGTGCCAGCCTTTCACCATAAAAGGTCTTTGGTCTTCCTCCACATTATTTGCATCTCCTTTATGTTTCTGCAGGAAACATCCTTTCCCATCACCTTGTTTTCTTCTTTTATCAAACATTGAAATTAGCTGAACTGGGAGTTCAAAGTAAAGGCCTTCATCCTTATTTCCCCCTTCTTTTTTGCCCATAATGTTCCTCCTTCAAGAAAATGTGCTGTATTAGGGCAGATATTTAAAGAAATTAAGTTGAAAATATTTGGAGGTTCTATGCCTTAATAGTAAAGAACTTTGGGTTATTATTGTAAAATAGTATGGAAATTCAGGTTGTTACTGTAAAAATCACCTTTTGTTATACAAGATGCAGTATTTAATATTCGGTTTCAGAATCAGAAAGCTATCCAATGTATCACATACATTGCATTGTCTCAAAGAACTGCTTACATTACACCACACTGAATCCTCTTGATTATTTGTTTTCAAGGATATTCTTCAATATACTGTCCGAAAAGAAAAAGAATGGGAATAGTTACTAATATGCTAATAGGCATTGCACACAATTTACTGCCTTCATCCCCAAAGCAAATAAGTGTAAATAATAGGTAGATTCTTGTGTTATTGCCTTCAAAACGCAAGAGTGCTATTGAAAAAGATGTTGCAATTTTCAGTTGTATTACCTGTGCCACAAACTGTTTGTCTTCCCTTTATCTTCTAGTGAAGACAGGGAGGGGAAAGTTTACTGTGCATTTAAGGAGTGCATTTAAACGCTAGTTCCCCTTGCAGTAATTAAGATAACTTATGGGTCTCTCAATTTGGTTTAATCTATTGCAGAGGAGTCTGACAGTATTGTGGGCTGGCACTGATGCTGCATAAGAAGGTAGATAGCAATTTAGGAGTCATGCCACTGTATTTCTCTACTAATTTAAGCACCCGTGTAACATATTCTTTTAATCAATGTAATCTAAGCCACCATTAAATGATTCTCTTATATGAATTTACGTACCTGTGCTTATCTGTACAGTCAGTAAAAACGCCTCAACAGGGCAGTTCAAAGGTCAAGAAATGGTGCTCCTGTTTGACTCCAACAGACAAGGAGGGAAATTATAGTCTTCAAACATAAGCTTCACCTCAAGTAGATGATAAAGTTACATGGCATTTTTGGTTGAATGGTGTAAAAAAGGGCAAAATATTATTAAATATTATTTAAAATAACATATTTAATCAGATAAACAGTTTGAATCAAACAGGATGAATCCAGGTATCCTGGGGCTCCTGCTGAATGTGACCTATATGAAGAGCCTGTCTCTCCCAGTGATCCCACAGAGACTGTAATCTAGCTGTCACATTAAAGATTCCAGTGCTCCCGACCCTGGCCCACACTTAACAGTGACAAAACTGTAGAAAAATTCGGACTGAAACCAAGTTTTTTTTTCTTTCTCTGTGGCCTCCTACCAGTGATAATGAGACTGAACTTTAGTAGCTGGAAGGATTAGGAAGTTGGATGGGCAGGTCAGACAGGTGCCCCACCATACTACTACCTCTGCTGAAGCTATAACCTCCAGAAAAAGAGTGTAGCAGGAGGTCAATTTTAAATATCATAGCAAATTTTAAATAACTTGTTTGCAGAACTGCTGAGGGCACTGGTATTCCTCTATGATTTCTACATTATCCTAAGGACAGCCTCTGAACACATGTAGCTTTTTTTGAGAAAAAATTAAAGGAATTAAAACCAACAACATAATTTCTGTCCAATTTACTACACTCTTTAAAAAAATTATAAATTTGAATTTGGGTGTTATTTTTACCTTAGAAGATTAACTGTTCCAGATTTATGGTGAAGAGATTTCTTTACAAATTTTGGTGGCTTTCAAAGGTATGTTTCCTAGTGCAATGATTGCTGATGTCATCTCCAGTTCTGAAGTGTATCCCTGAAATAATAAAGATTAATATATTCCTCTCAATAATAGGAAACACTAATGACTAGAACATTCTATAAACATCTCTGCAAAATCTAAAAACATGAGACTGAAACAATAAAAATAGACGGGAATGTTACAACTTCATTTCTATTTCGAAGGGTATGCTCAAAGTAATAGAGGACCAGTCTAAAACCTTTCTTACTCTATCTACTGATCGTAGAATCATAGAAACATGGAATACTTATGGTTGGAAAGGACCTTAAGATCTTCTAGTTCCAACCCCCCTGACATGGGCAGGGACACCTCAAACTAAATCATGTCACCCATTACTCCATCCAACCTGGCCTTGAACACTGCCACAGATGGACCATTTACAACTTCCCTGGGCAACCCATTCCAGTGCCCCACCACCCTCACAGTACAGAACTTCTTCCTTATATCCAATCTAAATTTCGCCTGTTTAAGTTTTAACCCGTTACCCCTTGTCCTATCACTACAGTCCCTAATGAATAGTCCCTCCCCAGCATCCCTGTAGGCCCCCTTCAGATACTGGAAGGCTGCTATGACGTCTCCACGCAGCCTTCTCTTCTCCAGGCTGAACAGACCCAACTTTCTCAGCCTATCTTCATACGGGAGGTGGTCCAGTCCCCTGATCGTCCTCGTGGCCCTACTCTGGACTTGTTACAACAGTTCCATGTCCTTTTTATGTTGAGGGCACCAGAACTGCACACAACACTCCAAGTGTGGTCTCACAAGAGCAGAGTAGAGGGGCAGGATCACCTCTTTTGACCTGCTGGTCACACTCCTCTTGATGCAGCCCAGGATACGGTTGGCTTTCTGGGCTGCAAGTGCACACTGCTGGCTCATGTTCATTTTCTCATTGACCAACAGCCTCGAGTCCTTCTCCACAGGGCTGCTCTGAACCTCTTCTTTGCCCAACCTGTAGCTGTGCCTGGGATTGCTCCGACCCAGGTGTAGGACCTTGCACCTGGCATGGTTAAGCTTCATACGGTTGGCATCAGCCCACCTTACAAGCGACTTAATTACAACTTCTGTAATTAATACATATTGTAGGTTGTTTCTGCTGTCATTTCATGACCTTCATGGTTATTTTCCATAGAAAAGGTAAGAGGAAGCTTAGGACACAGAAACAAAATCTGAGAGCTATCTTGAATAAATCGTATATGCTCACATCACCTCCTTGCACTCACCTAACGTACTCCAGGTAACTGCCTCTGTTGTCAGTACTAGAGAGGGATTCAAAAAAACAAACAAACACAGCCTTCCTCAGACTCTCATGCCTACATAGGGAGTGACCAAAGCCAGCATGTTTATGTTTCAGGAATGTTGTTTAGACAACTGAAATTAAATTATGTTAATACAGGGTATCATGTCATCATAGAATATAATTTCCAGGAGCCAAATCTTGAAGAGTAATGAACAATAATGAATTTTAATATTTTAGAACAGTAGGAAATCAGACCTAGTAAAAATTAAAAAAATGTTTCAAATGCAGAACAAAGATGACATTTTTATCTGAGGTATTAGGTGCAGGTTATACATTGTGGGCAACTGCTAAAATATCTTGTATTTTCCACTGCTCTCACATGAAGAACATCACTATCAACTTACAATTTTGTAACTCATACATTTATTCACTTCTAAAGGCAAAATATATGAATTTGGCACAACCTCAGAACTTCACATTTGCACTGAAATTGCACTTCATTACTAACTGTACACATTTTTAGCAAGCTTATATTTACTGTGCTATTTAACGTCATCAGTGATTTAACATAATGAAACTTGCCCTTAGTTTACATATACCTGGCCACTTCAGTTGCCAAAAAAACTTTTAGTAATGGAATTTCTTAAAAGCTCTTGGGAGTCAAGATTGAGTGTTTTGTATTAGGCAAATCCATTCGCATCACTCAGTGACTATCCACATTACAGCTGCAGTAGCCTTTCCTTGGGACAAAAAAGCATTTTAAAATCTGATAAAATTCAATACGGGTAATGTTGCATACATGTTGGTTGCAAAAATGCACCTCTGGAACAGCAATATATCCACTTGGAACTACTGACAACATTTGGGAAATGTGATTAATTACATACTGCAGAATGGAAGTCTTTGATCCAATTTAAACAGCTTACTACCAAGGCTGGGGGTTCCATTTGCTCATCTTTTTAATTTAACTCATGATAGGTAAAAGATCTCGATGTACGAGTGAGGAAAAGAACTGCCTAAGAAAAAGTGGCCTCAAATTCTCTCTTAGAAATGATGAGGAATTAATTTGATGATTTAATCCTAATTTTCTACTTAAGCATGTTGCATTGTATGTGTTTGCATATCAAGCCTGTTGTAATCATGTATGATATATTTTGCATTTTCATTATTAGTGCATCTTGGTGTGTTTCTGAGCTCCCAGGCTTAGATGTGAGCCTTAGCTAACTTCATATTGATATGAGACTTCAGTATGCAATGTTTTTTTCTTTCTCAACCTTTTGGCCCCACTTTTCATGCAAACCAAACTGGGCCATGACATACTGTTGAGAGGAATGCTGAGGATGCTGTGGCACTTTCAGCAAATAACTGGATATGGAGACCACGCAGCTTCAGGAAGGGGCATGCTGAGCAAGTCTTCTCAGCTCTCTATCAGTTCTAGTAACCAGTACTCTTCTGTTGACAGGCTGGAGGTGGTTAATTTATACTTCCAGAGTATAAGGTTCAGACTTGCCCTTTAACCATTTACTCACAGTTGAGCTAAATCCCTAAGCAGCCTGCTGACACCCACACAGGCCACATAATGATTCAGAAAAGATCTTCAGAGAAAACAAGAAATAGCTGTGAACTACCACTTCTTGCAGCACATCATGGTTTGGTCCAAAATTCTTACACGAGTTTCCAGATTCCTTTGTCTTTTCTGTAGAGACATCCGACCAGGTGGGAAGGCATGTAAAGAAGATTGACACTCCTGAAAAATTATAGAAGGATATTTGTTCTCCTTCTTGTGAGATCATTGTTTATCTACCTGGATCCTGTTTTTTGAAACTTCGTGTTTATGAAGACTATGATTTGCTCACAATTTTTTGAAAGTAAAGTAAAAAGGAGAATACTGCCATCGATTACCTTTCAAAAGTCTAAATAAAAATAATACAGTAATGCAAATCACAGTTCTATTCCTGCTGAGTTTCACTGTGTATCCATATCAGTTATTTTTGTCATTCTTTTTTAAGACAGAAACCTGAAGTAGGAAATATTTTTTTCTATTTTTTTTTTGTAATACAAGTATAAAGGTATGTGATTTATGAGTATTCTGTTTCAAATTACTGTCACTTTAAAGTATATAGATGTGTGTGTATGTATATATAAAACACTCATATTTGTAACCTTTCTTAAATCTTACAGATCACCCTGTTTGTGTCAACATCTGTTTGACATATTTTATCTGACTTGTCAGTAAGTCAGGAAATCATAACTTGCCAATTACTAAATCTCCCTTTCTAATTTCACATAATTACAAATCAACCAGAAATAAATTGTGCATGGTTTAATAATACATGATAATGTTTTAGAGAACTTTAAAAAAGTAAATTGCTTTTGTAGTAGTAGTGTAATCTATTATGTAATATTAATATGCATAACAGATGGCTCTCACAAGAGTAAGCATGTATTCTTTTTATTTAATTAGATATATGTTGTCTCTTCCATTATATATTACCCATATTAATACTGTAGGAGGATTTTATGCATAGTATTCAGAGATTTGTTGCACCCAGAATTTTTAAGTATCATTGATAAAAGACCACTATTTTGAATAGTTTTCAAAAAAACACACTACTTTTGATGGTAATTTTTATTGATTTGAAAAATGATAAAATGTTATTGAATGAAGTGGTAGTTTTAAGTGTGTGTTCTCATTTTAAAAACACGTATGTATAGTTATATATATATATATATATATATATATATGCACTGTTCTTAAAAGCTTACATAGGGTTTTGTATTAGAATGTTCTTTCATTTGGCCAATAATGATTTCTAAATCTATTCAAAGCCAATACATTCTACTCTCACTTGTTCCTTCTTCATGTAGTCTTTAACTACTGTCTGTTGAATGAAAGATTTCTCCACTCAGAATTTTGTTACTTTTACAGAATTTTAAAGTGTACTTAGTTTTCTAGAATTTAACTTCTGCATCACACTTCAATATTGTGAGTTTGTAGTAAGTTGTGGTTCTGGCAGTTAGATAAGGAAGAGACTATTGACAAAATAAAAGTTTAGCCCTTTTAAAGAATGTGCTTAGAGACTTGTGATAACTTTCATGATATGAATTGAGGAACTGCACCTAAAAGGGATTGCACAGAGACCACCAAATCATTTATTATTTGGCCTAAGCCTCAACTATCTATCAGATGTTAACAGATTTTCACCACTATTGACTTGCATTTGACTCCATTTGGAGATATAAAGGCAAAAGTCTGATACTTAACTCCCAAGTTTTAGGTTATTCAGTCTTTTTCATTCTCTATTTTATTTTTTAATATATATTGGATATACCAAAATAATGTAATTTCTCTTGCATTCTTTCTATTCTAAATGCAATGAGCTGTGACCAAAGAGCTAAACTTATAGAAATACATAACAAAAATAAAACAAAAAGTAGAAAGAATGAAACTTTTAAACTAAAACATAGCAAGTTATAATTGTTCCATTTTTATAAAATAAATCTGATTTCAATTAAAACAACCTCTGGAGGTAGACTAGTGTATATTATAATAAACGAGTAAATGTAAGGCGTGGGAAAAGTTCAGACATTCCTTCCAGCATATTGAATCAATTAATAGCATGTACAAGGAAACCCTGATTATTTGAAGGAGTAGAGAAAAATGACTTGATTCTTTACAAGTAGTACAGACTATTATTAGTATTCCAGATAGAGTGTGTTCTAGGGAGTCCATCATAAGCTTTGATCTCTCTGCATCCACAGCTGGAAACTTTGTGCCAGTCTCTGGAAGCAGCACGAACTGACAACAGTCGCCTCCATCAGGAAAGTGAGTTAGTGGTTGCAAATGTTAATCAGTGGATCAAAGAACAAAAGTGAGTAAAATTGAGTCTTTTTTTTTTTCTCTTCGATCTGATTTCATTTCCTATGGCCCCAAACAATTAAAGCATTCATAAGAACTCTCTTCTCAACTTACTGCCATATCTTTTATCTGGAGCTCTGCAATAGGTCTTTATAAACATCCTATCAAGTTTTTTTCACCATCACATTTATATCCTTTTGAAATAGCACAAATAATCAAATAATAAATGTTATCTGCAAAAAAAAGTAAAATTGAGACCTATTAATAATGTACAATATAAAACAACTGAACACTGTAGATAAGAGTAATATATGTTGTTACACTTTGTGACTTTTCCTTTAGATTTTGCAAATTGTCTGTATTGATGCTCTTAATTCTTAAAAGCATTTTTTGTCTGTATCATTTAGGAAGGTACCCTTGATGATGAAAACTAATTTGCCTTCTCAAAAGTCAGGAGTTAAATTAACAAGTTGAGCTAGTGAGAAGTATCAATCCTCATTTTTTCTCATAAGGTAGACATATACCTGTGATTCTGAACATACATGAAACCATAAAACTAAGCTTCACCTTCCTTTGATTATTTGCGTAATTTAAATACTTTTTGCTGTCTTTAACATTAAACTACAAATGACATCTATAGTGCTTCTCTGGCAAGTAAGATGTGTTACTTTGTTAGAGCCTATAGTTTCTTGTGTATTTCTACAAAACAGTCCAAATCAGGAAGACAGATGAAATGGACTAGATAACTGAACTACTCTGAGTCTATCTCACACTAATATGTAGTATGAGAATGCAAGAATAGGTCCACAAGAAGAAATTAATCCTCTATAGAAATTGCATGGGGTTATGAGAAATTATTGCAAATTTGTTATGTCTATTTGCAAGCACTTTTCCTACACAAAAAAAATTACTGATATATGGAACTGTATTTTCTTTTAATGACAAGTGTTTTCACAACCCAGTTGTATCCCTTTTATAGTTCCTTTTGTATAGTCTGAAAAGCCCAGACCTTAGGTCTCCAGCAAATCTGATCAGTTTAAAGTCTTTTAAAGATAAGATGACTCATTTCCAAAATTCCATTGTCTATATTGATTAACTCCCCAGTGACTATGAAGAAAGCCCCAAACGATATTTGGATATATAAATAGCTAGTTTATGAACCTAATTTAAAAATTTCACTGGCAAAGTCAGGCCACCTATCTAGCCCACTGAAAGTCACAACTCTAGCACTGTAGATTCCTTAATGAATTGGTCATTTTCTGTTTTAAATGCCAAGAATCTACAATAGAATTGCATTGGTCTTTTTTTACAAGCCAAAATTTCATAATTGTTTTTATTCCTCACTTTGACAAAAAATTATAGATCTTTGTCAAATTAAAAAAATGCTATGAAACTGTTTTCTGATTCTGTTTTATTTCTTTAATGCACTTGAAAAAAAGTCCTTAAATTGCATAAGGACATAATACTAAAATATTGAATTTACCTCTCTCTTATAGAGGCACGATGTTACGTGGTTTTTTTTTTTATCACTTTTTAACTTATGTTTTGAAAATAGTCTATGTTTGCTTAGGATACACAGGGGTTTGAATTAGGAGCTTTCTTTTAAAATAATTTTGGTATATTTATAGTTCACATTGTAATGAATAATTTTAAATAAAAAGCATTTTTCATAGAGCAAAATTTCTCAGTATTGATTGTTTTGGAGTTTATGTGCACATTTCTCAGTTTCAGCAGAGTAACAAACTATGTAACTTTCTATTCAGTCTCTGAAATTTTCACAATTTAATTAAAAATTAATTATTAGGGTTTTTTTTAAGGTTAGTTGAATCTGAATCACAAAAAAAGTTTCATTTTCAAACTTAGGCTTTTTGAAGTGATAGAGTAAATCAAATTAAGGCTGCAACATAAATTTATACTTAAAATTCAATATAGGCAAACTAATATCAATTAAAAAATATATATTAACAGACTTGCCCAATTGAGTAATTAACTGATTACAACAGTACAAAAGTGCATTTTTAAGTACAAACTTACAGAAGTAATTTTTGTTTTAGGATTCCAAGTTTTCTCATGCCACCAGAAAAATATTAAAATACACAATTTTGTTACAGGTGAAGGTGAACAAAATGTTTTGCAGAGCAATCTGACCTCTTGAAAATTCTTTTTTTGATCGCACTATGTGGTGCCCAAATTTTGGACCCATGACAAAAAGAGAACATTCACAGTTTATTTTCTCTGTAGTCCAGAAGTTGAAATAAAGAACCCTTTTGATATTAATTTCATTTTAGAATCACCTCATTGCTGGTTATCCTTCCTAACACCTTGTTAAAGTTAGACTTGACACTGCCAATAACCTAGATCAAAGATGTCATAATACATAATTGAAGGCCATACAGGACATACATGGTAAAATTTCATTTTGCAGAAAAAGAGACTCATGCACTTATCTCACTGATACTTAACATTCAGTTGCTCTTTCCGTGCAGACAAAAATCTTGAAAGGGTTGTTCCAATAAGATGGAATAAGTATGGTAGTGCAGGGGTACGCCAGGCCAAATTTACTACAAGTTCAGTTATTTTGTAACACTTTACAACTTCCAAAAAACATGGAAATATTGTTACCCAACTTGAACAGTTTTTGTTTTTAGAGCACTTCTTCAGAAAAGATGCAATAACAAAGGAATGACAAGATTTTGAAATATAGATAGTATTTGATTTATCTCCATGCATTGCTACACCATAGAGATGATAATACAGGATGATTGGTGGTAAATTTTTCATGTATTGTTAGCATTAACTGATATCATATATCAGATTTCAGAGTCAGTGTTTGCTTAGTGGGGGGCTGACAGAATATTGCCATTCTACTTACTTATTCATTTATTATCTATTCAGTTTTCCAGATTTTATTTTATTTATTACGGTTCCTTTTATGTACATTTCTTTGTTGTGTGCTGCTTTTGTTCTCTTTACTATTCTTTGAGCCTATGATCTGTGGAGGTAATTTTGAACAAAATTAAGAGGGCTAAATCAACATTACCAATATGCTTGTATTTGCCTGGAATGTTATCTATAGTTTAAGATTTGTATTTCATATATAGTGTAGTCTTTTTATTGTCGAAGGTTATTCGAATGTACTCTAAGAATTGCTGAATTGTTTATTGATCTAGTAATTATATATTTCTTTGCAGTTATGATGCCTCTTCTTTCTTGCTTGTTAACTTAAAAGTTTAATAAACAAAACATCAAAGAAAAAGAAATAATAATAAAAGGATGCCTAAGAATAGATCCCCCAGGCTTTTCCATTTGAAAAGCTTCTGTATCAGAGTTATTGTTTATTGAAATCTTCTGTGTGCAGTTTTTCAACTAATGTGCAAAAGTCTCCATGGAGTTATCTATAAGCCCACTATCTCTGGGCTGCTAAGGAATATTTTATGATTGATAAAAATTTCTCCTGTAAATACATTTCTCATTGAATTAGAGCTAACATTGGTGTTGTGAGGAAGAGAACACTGTTGGTGGAATGCAGCTAAGTTTACGCTGGAGTAAAAATACTTTTCTCTTACAGGTATTTGACATCTTTGAACATAATATTTTCAAATATTTCAAATTTTCAAATGTTTCAAATTTTTTAACATTTTCAAATAATCTTTGTTGTGCCAAGATGTGTTTATATACTTTTCCTTTTAGTTAGTCCTTGTGTTGACTTTGTTGTAGGACCTTTTTAGATGAGAAAGCAGCTGTAATTGCAAAACATCTAAATTTCTTGAGGTAGGTCTATTCAAGGTGCTTCAGTCTTGTATGTGGCCTGTGTACTATTCATAGAATCATAGAATCACTGAATCAAGCATGAAGAAACACAGAATTCAAACATGAAGGTGTGAGATAAAGTAGCTTTAAGTTGAGGCTACAATTTAATTCCTTCTTCAATAAAACCTAATATTTCATATTTTTTTTTGTTTCTGTCCATTGATTAATTCAACAATCTTTTTTTCCTGAGGCATAGTTATTTCAAAATACATCTTTATGTGCAAATAATTTACATGACTCTTCTCCATCATTCTTTACTACTGGGCTGTTACTTGACATTGTGTGTATACTTTCTGTTAGTACTCAGATTTTAAATTACCTTCCTGTTACATTTTATTTCAGTTTTGGTATGGGGTATCTTGAAGATTACGTAAGAAGTCAGTTTTGCATCCTGTGTCTTAATTTTAATGCTTCTTGGGGTTTTGAAGACTCGTGAAGATTAGTCGACACACAGCTTGATTTTTTTTTTCAGGAAGATTTTATGTAGACCATTCAATAAGAAACCTCTTGGGAACTGCATGTGCTAAACTTTCAGTTTGTCTCAAAACTACATAGTTTGGATATATATATCCATACATGGATACATCACATTCCTTGAAATTTTGTTGGGTTTTGTTCAGACAAGAATATTAAACATAGGCTTCTAACTGTGTTAACAAATTTTGGATTGTTCTCAATCATGACCGGGATCCACTGTAAAGTTTCACTCACTGTTTCTCTCAACATGCCTTATTAACAGTTGTTGATGTTGTTGGCAGAAATTAATGAGTTTTTTAATAGCTCGATTAGTTTCTTTATGAGACATTGAAGATTATAGCATTGGGCAATTGAATTCTGTCCTGAAGCTTTTATATTGTGGTTAACTGTCTTCTTAACTCATGTTTTAAGGAGTCTATTGCTATTTTGGTTAACAGTAAAGGTATAGTGAGATGTTCTAATAGGTTTTTAAGTCAACTTGAGACAAGGCAAAAAGCTAAGGATGAAAACCTAAATACTGAATAAGTTGCAGTAGTACTGAAGTTTTTTTAAGAAGGTTTTGGTAGTTTTCCATATGTTTTCAGGTAATCAGATAATCTCTATGCTCCTGGAGCATTTTTTGTTACATTTTTCTTTAGTTATGTGGTTCTAATCATCAATTATAGGATCTCTCTCCTGACACTGCATGACATATAGTATTACTTTATGATAGTTACAGTATTTGCTAGACTGTGGGTCCTAACTGTACTGGATTCTATTGTTTATATTCTACTCTGTTTATTTCTAAAAATCTGTAGCAAAGAAGACAAAAAAAATTATATTTCCCAGTAGTTTTACACAAAGGCTGATTTTTAAATTATGGCTGATTATTTCTTCAGTTTTTCAAAGGAAAAGTCGCGTTAGTTGTCAAATAGTCTTTCTTCAGAGGATAAGAAACTATTATATAACTAGAAGAAGTTATTGTATATCATGCATATTCTGATGAAAATAATACAACAGCTAACAAGACCCTTCCAGCCTTTAAACTATGACATGAAATGCTGCTTCCCATACTAACATTGTAAGATATATTACCCTAACTTTGAATATTCTACCAGCAAATGCATACCCTATACCCCAAACCAGGACTGTTCTCATTCTCATATGCTTAAGCATTGACTCCCTTATCCACACTACTGGTAAATCCTAGAGGTTATTCCAGAACTAGAAAACTGTACTGAAATTCCTTCAAAGGTAAATAGTTTTCAAGAGCAAAATATAACATTTCTAAATATCCTATGTCTTTACTTTCTACATTGAAATATTACAGGTTGTCTTGACCACTTGTCAAAACATTTGATTTTATTATCTAAATTTCTGCATTTAAGATTCTGATCATGCCTATAATTTTTTTTTTATGTTGTTGCTTTGTTTGGGTTTTTTTAATGGTTTGGTCATTTAGGGTTTTTTTTTACAAAGCAGTATGTCACATTCTGAAACTTTTCTTGAGTACTAGGAAGGGTGGTTATTTTGTCTTTTCAGAACCCCTGTTTCGAAGTTTAAGGGTGATGCAGATAAAAAGATCATGAATCAGGCCGCTGAGCTTTATGTTGTCTGGGGACAAAGTAAAGATGAATGTGCAAAAATCTCAAGTTGCCATTCACTAGGTTCAACTTATACAGGTTAGTTTAAAATTTTAATTTTAATGATACCTTGATTAAGCAGGGGTGACACAGGCTGAATCCTCAAATTAGTAGAGAGACATGAGGCAGAACAAGCATTTAGAAATTGATCATGTGCTATGTTTCTGTGTATAGAGTATTCAGATGAAGAAAACTTGAGGCTGGAGGGAAGGTCCTAGAAATGAAGAACTATGAAGACTTACCAGCCGTGGCAGGAACACTTGAGACTTGTAACTGCGAGCAGGTACCCAGCATGAAACCTGAACATTTTGCTCCGCTGTTTCTGACCAGTAGCAAAATCCTTCAGGGGAAGTGAACTAGACACTTAGGAAATGTCATGTTGAAGGCAAAGTGAGCAAAGGAATGTGTGAGCTAATCAGTGTAATAGCTCAAGTCTTGTTGATTATTAAATAAATGCTAGTACCCAAAAGCAGTTTGATATGTTGTAATCACTGTGATAAGTGGATTGCATGGACCCAGCAAGCCTACTGTCAAGGGTTTCCAAAATTAGTAGTAGTGTCTTTACATAAAAAGACAAATCTAAAATACTTTAAAAATACACTTTAGAGACTCACTGCTTCATTTAATTTTGCTTTTCTCAATGGCATTAGGCAGGCACTGAGAATCTTTCAGGTACTTTCCTAAAATTCTCAGTAAGTGGCAAATTGCCAGAAATAGTGTTTATATTATTTTCCAAGATATGGCAAAGGTTTTTATTGACTGCAATGCAGACTACTGTGGTACTGTTGCCCATATCCTTAAATTTTGTATTATTGACATTTATTTGAAATAAGATTTTGGGGAAGGGGTGCTTTAGGGTTTTATGGAAATAAGTTAGATGTTTATTTTTTTTTAATTACTTTTTTTATTTATTATTATGTAAGTAGTTTTGGATACAAAGAGAAATAGGTTTTCAATAAATCCATTCCCAGGAAACAGAACAATGTAAAAGTCCACATAGTGCACATTGAAAAAAAACTTGTTAGAGAACAAATGAATTGTTTGTTGGTTTGTGGCAGAATATTCATCACATCTGTAGGAGATTGCCTAGCAAATAAGCTTGAGGGGTGCTTTCAAACGTGCCAGTGAAGCCAGTTGCTAGGACTTCGGAAAAAGACTTGAGAAGTCCATGAAAAACAGAATGATGTGTTCCATGGCTGATTGGTGTGTTCATGTAGAAGTCTTGGATTTACCCATTATCATGAGTAGCATAAAAACTAACATAGTTTGTTATGGATATGTTTTTAATAATTAATTCTATATTGACTAAGGGGATGTGAGACCTGGGATTAATAATTTCTCTCGCATACACTAATAATGTCCGTGTTCTAACCAACTACTTATTTTCATTAGAATTACGCACTTTTTAAATACTGAGGCCATAACGTCCTGTCAGGTTTATTTGAATATATTTAAATATTACTCTGGGTGCACAGACAGAAGAAGAGACATAACACTGGATGTATAAGTCTGATTTTCTTCAGAAACCAGGAAAAAAGCAGTATTCTTGCATGCTCTTTCTCAAATCCAAGTTCCACCTCTCACGAGGATAAAAGTAGTTGAAAAACAATAAAAAGAACAAAAAACCCAGTAGAAAACACAACTTGAAACTGAAAGAAGAAAGGCTGGTTGCTCAGGCTTTGATAAAATAAAGTCTCATTTTAAAATGTAAGTGTATACAGCTACGAGGGGAAGACTATGATTAGCTCTCAGCTTCTCACTGTAACTGTTGCCTAGACTGAACTCGCACCATACTTCACTCAGCTAATTTTATGTTGGAGACCCAGCTGAGCCATGGCAACAAAAGCTATCACACTTTCCTATTTTGTAAATTGGGCATTGTGTTTCCTCTGAGAAATATCCGCCCTGAAAGTTTCTTCAGTTATTTAGAGGATGTTACCTCTGACAACTGATGCTCACTGACATAAAATGGAGAAAATATCTGTCTTTGAAATATGATATACACAAAATTTTTAAATATCAATGGCTCTTACGTATAAGTGTTGAGATTTTCTGTCCCATTGTAAATCTTGTGTCAGAAAGCTTTAATTGCTGAATATTACTGAAGTGTTTAATAAATATTCTACTGAATGTTTTTTTAAGCTAATCAGTTAATACATTTCATATGCTAGTTGAATGAAATTTGTTTCTCTAAAAACAAATAAGCTATGAAACCATACTGATACCAAACGAAGGATAAAATATCCTACACAATTTTTATTTTAAAAATTACCTATTCATGATAGCTTTCCTGAAATATTTTTTATCAGTCATTTCACAATGGACTTTTTTTTTTTAAGAGATTGATCAAGCTTTTAATTATGTACTTTTATCTTTCCATTAATAAAATCTCCAGTTCTTAAAGTTTTCAGGAGAAATGGCTCCAAACTGGAACAGCTCTTTTAGTATGTAATAAAAGCTAATTTTGTATATAGGTTATCACACTAAATTTAATGGGAATAATAATTAACTCTTCTGCAGTTACATGGAAAGTGCTACCTCAAAACACAATAACATAGGAAAATTAAGTATACTGCAAAGACACTTTCTCATCAAAGTACAAGGATTTGCAAGTAGAGTAAAATAATATGAATAGAAGTATGTGAATTAGTCTTGATATGGAGCAATTAAATTTTACTTTGTAAACAGCAAACACAGTAAAAAAATGTTTTATTCAGAACTTGATTCAGCTTTAACTGATGTCAATAGACTTGGCAAAAATTCCTATGGAAAACTATAGAGCATGCTATAAACCAATGCCGAAAAAGGCAAAAGAAGCAAAAAGAAAAGACTCATAGGTTAATCTAATTAAATATAAGGTTTTAAAAAGCAGATTTGGCTCAGTATGAATGAGGTTAATGTAAGTATATATGTAATATAAAAAATAAGATAATATGTAAACCTGAAAATAATAATTGTCTTTATTATCATAGATAATAGCATCCTGGTTCATGGTCTGACTTGTTATTGTGCTAAGTGCTGTACAGATATAGAACAAAAGATGATCCAAACCAAAGTTATTTTAAAATATCAGGAACAGTAATCTGACAGGAGAATGAAGTATGTTGACTTCATTCCCAGCAAATATAGAATGCAGTTAAGAATTCATATGGAAGGATTTCTACCTTAGAGGATAGATTAAAGGAAACCTGAAGGGTTTTTTTTGTGTGGGTCTTCACAATTAATTTTCTTGGAAATTAATCTTGCTAGTCAGATTAAGGACAATAGAAAGAGCTTCTTCAAATACATAGCAAATAAAACTAACACGAGAGGCAATATAGGCCCACTGTTGAACGAAGTGAGTGCCCTGGAGACAGAGGATATAAAGAAGGCAGAGGGGTTGAATGCTTTCTTTGCCTCTGTCTTTACTCCTGCAGACTCTCCACAGGCGCCCCAGATTCCTATAGCCCCAGAAGGAGTCAGGACAAAGGAGGAGTTTGCTTTGGTAGATGAGGATTGGATTAGGGATCAGCTATACAATCTGGACATCTATAAATTGATGGGTCCAGATGGAATGCACCCACGGGTGCTGATGGAGCTGGCAGAGGTCATTGCTAGGCCACTCTCCATCATCTTTGGTAAATCGTGGGAAACAGGAGACGTGCCTGAGGACTGGAGAATGGCGAATGTCACACCAGTCTATAAGAAGGGTAAGAAGGAGGACCCGGGTAATTATAGACCCGTCAGCCTTACCTCCGTCCCTGGAAAGGTGATGGAACAACTTATTCTTGACTCCATCTCTAGGCATATCAAGGATGAGGGGGTTATTAAGAACAGCCAACATGGTTTTGTGAGGGGGAAGTCATGTTTGACCAACCTTATAGCCTTCTATGAGGAAGTGACTAGGTGGAGGGATGACGGTAGAGCAGTAGATGTGTTTTTTCTTTATTTCAGTAAGGCATTTGATATTGTCTCTCACAGCATTCTCATAGATAACCTAAGGAAGTGTGGGCTTGACTATCAGGTAGTGAGGTGGATCAAGAACTGGTTGAAAGGAAGAAGGCAGAGAGTTGTGGTCAGTGGGGCAGAATCTAACTGGAGGTCTGTGACTAGTGGAGTCCCTCAGGGGTCAGTGCTGGGACCAGTGCTGTTTAATATTTTCATCAACAACCTGGATGAGGGAACTGAGTGTACCCTCAGCAAGTTCACTGATGACACTAAATTGGGAGGAGTGCCTGACACACCAGAAGGCTGTGTTGCCATTCAGCGAGACCTGGACAGGCTGGAGAGTTGGGCGGGGAGAAACTTGATGAAATTCAACAAGGGCAAGTGTAGAGTCTTGCATCTGGGGAAGAACAACCCCATGTACCAGTACAGGTTGGGGGTTGACCTGCTGGAAAGGAGTGAAGGGGAAAGGGACCTGGGGGTCCTGGTGGATAGGAGGATGACCATGAGCCAGCAATGTGCCCTTGTGGCCAAGAAGGGAAATGGCATCCTAGGATGCATTAGAAAGGGTGTGGTTAGTAGGGCAAGAGAGGTTCTCCTCCCCCTCTACTCTGCCTTGGTGAGGCCGCATCTGGAATATTGCATCCAGTTCTGGGCCCCCAGTTCAAGAAGGACAGGGAATTGCCTGAAAGAGTCCAGTGCAGAGCCACAAAGATGATGAAGGGAGTGGAACACCTCCCTTATGAGGAGAGGCTGAGGGAGCTGGGTCTCTTTAGCTTGGAGAGGAGGAGACTGAGGGGTGACCTCATCAGTGTTTACAAATATGTAAAGGGTGGGTGTCAGGATGATGGAGCTAGGCTTTTTTCAGTGATATCCAGTGATAGGACAAGGGGCAATGGATGTAAACTGGAGCATAGGAGGTTCCACATTAACATCAGGAAGAACTTCTTTACTGTAAGAGTGACAGAGCCCTGGAAGAGGTTGCCCAGGGGGGTTGTGGAGTCTCCTACGTTGGAGATATTCAAGGCCTACCTGGACAAGTTCCTGTGTGATATACTCTAGGTTACCCTGTTCTTGCAGGGGGGTTGGACTAGAAGATCTTTTGAGGTCCCTTCCAAACCTTGGGATTCTGTGATTCTGTGATTCACAGAGGATAATGGAGTCATACCTTCCTAGTGGGTTGGTTTTTACAGTGAAGATATTGCTGATGGAACAACTCAAGAAATTGTATTTAAATAAATCACAGCAACTGGATGGCATACACCTAAGTCTTGTTAAAGAACTAATGACTAAAGTAGTTATGTTACTGAATAAAATAATGTAGTTTATGATCTCATAAGCCTGTAGGTTTTTCAATTTATATCTGACTTTCCAAATAAAATACCAAAGGGAATCCCAAGAAGCCTGGATCAGTGAACTTTTCAGTGTAAGTCCCTACGTCATTGCTGTTAGCTGTCGTCGAAAAGAAAGACCTGTCTTCTTGCTTGGAGTCTTGTTTTGGTGGTGTTGCTTGTTCTCTGGTCATTCTTTATTTGCTGAAAATTTCTTTGCTGGCATTTCTTATGCACAATATAGACTATATTATATAATCCAGACCTATTTTACTCTTTTAGAGATCACCTAACTATTGTATATACTCTTCCATGACTGTTTAAAAACAGTTAATTTAGATAGACAGATCTTGCAATGGTCTTGAAAGATTATGACATTCAGGCACTGCCTATATCATAAAGTTTGGTAAGTTTCCTGCAATGGTGGGGTACTCTGATCCACATAGCATACTCACAGTTCTATCTTGCCAGAGCTGCCAGGTTCATATGACAGCTTTTCTAATAAGACTAAAACTTCACAGGAAGCATGAATATATATTTGCTATATTTTCATGATGTTGTCTATTCGCTTATTGTTTTTAGAATATTGTGTCAGATTCCATAATTTATGCTAGTTTGCTGAAAATATATATTCTAATAGTTGGACCTTCTTAACCAGCCAGATTTGGTCTTTATAAGTTAGAACAAACCAAAACAGAGTTAAGCACTCAGCAGCTCAAATATTATAGCACATTTAAAGAGGGTAACACAGGTTTTAAGATATTTACAGGTCTATTGGATGTATACCCACTAGCTCCTCAGGGGATTGTGCTTAACTATTTGTAAAAGTCTTACCTGACACGATTATCTGAAAAGAATCATGACTAACTGTAACATGATAACTCTTTTATTTTGTTTTATTATAATGTAGTTAACAATCTTTCAGTTTTTAAAATATTCCAACAATGAGGGCCTAAATTTACTTGTCTAATGAAATCATCATGTCTCAAAATATGTCTAAGTATTTGTTGCTTTATCTGATATATACTGTTTTAAGCTTGAGTATGTTTTCATTATATATTATTGATCGATGGCTTGGCTTCGCGAGCAAAGATTTTGGGAAGGGCTTTGACCACGCTTACTACCAGCACGATGACCAAGGACGAGTGGGATACGCAAATCTGGTTTGAAACGGGTGCTTAGGCAATCAGGGAGTGTCTGACCAGGACAGTTGTCTCCTGAGTAATCTCGAGCTACCCATGCACTGGTCTGCCTGCATGCAAGTTGGATCTGCAGCTTCCCATGCACCTTGTCACCTACCATTTCGACCCTTACCTGTCCATACTGACAAGTGAGAGAAAACTCTTCCAGCCTGCACAGTGGATTTTTTAGGTGAGGTGCAGCTTGTGCAGAACTGGCCCCACCCTCTACACCTGAGGTTTAACTGCCAGGCCTAGCAAGCTAGGATGGTGACAGCAAAGTCCGCAGGGCATAGGTTTTGTAAGAGTGTCCTTCTCTTAGATGGAAGACCATACAAGGCTGGACAAGCTCCATCAGCCCAGGTTTGAAGATAGGAGTTTTCTTTCTAAGTTCTGAGCAAGACTGTCATTTCCTGGGTCAATCTCCTGCGACCGCTATCATGAGCCCATCAAGGCACCAGCAGCTCTGTGATATCGCTACATCTAGGCAGGATTCTGACTTAGAGGTGCTCACTCATAAGCCCGCAGATGGTAGCCTTGCACCAGTGGCTCCTCAGCCAAGTGCACGCACCAGGGATCTGAACCTGCGGTTCCTCTCATACTGAGCAGGATTACTATTGCAACAACACACCACCAGTAGGGTAAAACTAACCTGTCTCACAATGTTATACGTTATAAATATATAATTTCATTATAAATTATAAAAAGTATAACTCAGTGTGTCTTTAAATTGGTTAAAATTATAATGCAGAAATTTTATGCGTTAAAGACAATGTAACCCCGTGCTGTCCATTACAGACAAAAAACAAATGGCTCTATGGGATTATGGGATTGACCACCTCATAAAAGACTTTTTTTTCCTTTTCTTTATTGATGATAATCCAATGTCTTTTTGCTTATGTTTTTATTTCACAAACATTTTCACACATCTTTACCTCTGAGAAGGGTCAAAGATACTGTCTTTCATTTGCCTTTGTAAATGCAGCACTGCAAACGTATTCCTTGCATTTCTTCATTTTAGTGGGGGTGGTGGGTGGGTGTGATACTACTGAATTACTTTATAGACTCATCAAATCTAGAATAGTTATCTGTTTATAGAAATAAATGCTGGAGCTTGTAGCTGGTTAGGTTAAAGATAGTTTCTTCTAAATTTCCCATAGAAATATACATTATAAATTGGTTAGCTCAGATTGCCTGTAGCAATAATATTTTTCTAATGAGAACATGTTTTGGAGACAAAATCCATGGATTTTTACATGGCTTTTGAGGTTTTTCATATCACAAACAGTAAATTATTTGCTCTAATCTTTAAACCTAATAACTTAATTCTGACAAAATATTTCCTTATGTTTTCAGTATTTTCCTATGATATCTGCTTGGAGAAAACTGTAAAATATCTCAACAGAAATTAATACTATACTAGCATTCATCCTGAATTTTTGGGATTCAGAAAATTTCTAATTTACTTAATGTACAACTGCATAACTCTCTGAAAAGGCTCATTAAGAAGGTTCTAGTTTCCATATGGAACATATTATAGTCACTGTGCTGATGATCTTAAAAAATATTCAAGTTCCCCAGCACCAGAGGAGCTGTAAACCTGTTGTTATTTAGCCATTTAACACAATTATTTACTGTTCAAGAGATATACAGTTACTATAGCAACAGCTACATTTACAGGTCCAGAATAAATGGAAAGCTTAATCTGCCCTGCCAGTAAAGCAAAAAGCCTTTTAAAATGTATTTTATCTGTTGTGCTTTTAATAGAAATTAGTGTCATTAAAATTATGAACCATGATCTGGTTGCAGACTGCCATATTTGATGTTGTAGGCAGTTGTTACACCTGGCTCGTGGTTTGACTGCAGGTGCAATAGCTTCAACAAGTGACACTAATATACTTTTTTCTTTTTTTCTTAGTTTAGCCATGATAAAATGACAGATGCAACCAGAAGAAATTATTTTTAACTGGCTTTTTTCATTGTTAAAATGATCATTAATCTAGAGTGAAAGGTAAATTTCACATAAAATGTTAATTCAATAGGAATGAAATAGAAAATCTAAACTAAAATTGTAAAACAAAAAAACCCTAAGTGTTTACTATTTTCCTCATAAAAACACATAAATTAGATAATTCTGAAAAAAAAGTTATATAACTTTTCTTAACAAGGCTTCTTCCTTGTAACATTTCTGCTTGAACAGTTTGTGCAGACAATTTGATATTGATTGGTCTTGCAAATTAAATTAGACTATCAGCTGCTTCAGGACAGCTCACTGTGCCAATTCCATATACCAGAATAAAATAAAATATCACTGTATTTTGTAATAGTGTGCTTACAAAACCTATCTTACATCACCTTTTGTATAAAGCCTGGGTTCTTCACAACAAATAATACTTGTTATAGAGACAATGATGCATTTTATATTAAAGAATATTTTTAAGGAATTATTATTGCTAATAAGTAATTGTACTGTTCAGGTGTCTCAAGTTGTTCCCTGAGGAACAGAGCTCCACTTGTCAATGTGTTGCATCACTTGTGTGTATCTTGTACTCCATTTCAACAGTGAGTCACTGAAGCTGGGAGAATAATGCCTGGCTCACACTTCCTGTTCCCTTCTGCTCACTTGCTCATACTCTATGGGACAGGGGCTATAAGGGCTCTCTCAAGTTCTCCTTCCTTGACTGCATGGAGAAGACCAGGGCAAATCAGTGTAAGAGAGGAAATAAACATCACCTTTTACTTGCAGTGTCATTAGTAAGAATGGCTATGTTCTGGCCTTAGAGTGGTCCATATTCTTAATCTTAAAAAAATATTATGTAAATCTTTTTGCTGACTTGGATATTTGAATGAACTTACAAAAAAAAAAGTTAATGTTAAAATGTATTGCCTCCACCATTTGCCATTTGATTTCTTCCATTTGAGTATATGTGATCACACTAAGAGATTTCAGGAAACTTCTGTAATATAAATGTAATACTTTAGATGATTTCCTGCTCCTAACTATTGCAAAGATTGAAGAAACTGTCCTTGACAGACACACGAAAGCCTGTTTTAATGGTTGATTTTCAATCTTTAAAGTGGTGTTTCTTAGAGCTTTCTGTTTATGACATGTTTTTGATAGAATAAAATTCCTCTGGTTATTCTTATGTAAGGGAAGCATCTAGATTCATAATGCCTGAAGAAAGCTGAAATACTTTCAGGCTTAAGGGTTCCTGATGGGAGTTCCTATGAAACAGTCTCTTCAGATAATAAGACTGCATGATAGTCACTGTTTGCAGATATACAGAAAAGCTCCAGTCAGTTGCATGTTATCCTAACTAAGGTCTGGTTACTTCATGATTGATAGATATTTGGGAAGCTGCTGGTCTTAGATTTAGAAAACAAGCAAACAAACAAACCAAACAAACAACCAAACAACAAAGCTCCAAACATTAGAATTAAGCAAAAATGATCTTAAAAGTGAAGCCTATTTATTTCTGTAAAATATAGAAAAAGATATTTTAAAATGTGTGTTATTTTAACTGAAAGGATGCATCAAGACTGACTATCTGTACCTTGTTTCTAAAACAGTTTTTAAATTACGTTCAATATCTAAGTGGTTAATTAAGAAGGCTGTGAAATGTTGTGTCATATTCTTCCAGAGTGCAGAACAGCTGAAAACTAAGAAATGTAGTATTTAAAATCAGAACTTCTAAACCCAAGAAGACCTAAAATACAGAACATGCTTATGTAATCTTAACTATGACTTCATTTAGCACCAGTACAATAAAGTTGTAACATGTATTAGCTATTTCCTGGGCAGAGCAAATAGGAACTGTTTACTGCTATATTGCAATGAATTAATTCACCCTCGAGGCTTCCTTGTAGTAATCAATGAGTAGCTCCTCCTCTCTTTTGTATTCTTTTATAGAGGGTTGGTATTAAAAGTTTACAGTTACTATCATCATCCTCATACCCAAATCTAGATACCTTTTTATTGCAGTCATGTCAAGCATACAGATTGTCATCTCTCCAAATTATCAAACAACTCCCCTCACATTTTCCCCCACTATCCTGTTGCTTAATCATGTGTGTTCTCCTAGGAAGCTTTTGAACTTATAATTCATTCTGCTGCCTCTCCTCCCCATTATTAAAATTGTATCTAAATTTTCTGGAGATTACATTTCTTAAAAGTAGAAATGAGACACATTGCCTTCTCCTTCTTTAACAGGACAGATTTGAGCTGCACCCCTGCAAGTCTTCTCAGCAGACTTGCATGATTTTGTATTGCTGCCAACTCTCAGCCTTACACTAACATGAGCTGAGAGAAAGCAACTTTGCTTTCCTCTGACACCTCACATGAGCACTACTTGCCTAGGCACCCTGGATACTGTTTGTTTACATGAACATTTAAAGCACTCTAATTCATTTGCTTTGCAGACTCTAACTGACCATTGTGGGACCATAAAACTTGTGAATGACCATTTTTGACAATAAGTAGTTGTGAATGTGTATCATAAGTAAAAAAACGTTGATGCCTACAACAAATATGACTGCTTTTTTAGTTCATATATGTGCAAAATTGTTGATAGGACTGACTTGTAGACCCCACTGAGAGAGGTGGAAGAGGAGTGAAAAGATTATATGCTGGGAATCTCTTCCTCATATAACTTACATTTCAATCTATTATTGTAAATTATACGACAAAGTCAAGGAGGTAAACTTAAGCCTTAAGGTTTCAGACCACCTGTAGAAATACTGCCCTTTGAACAGTAGAGTTCTCAACATTAAATACTAGAAAACTGGGGTTTCTTTACAGTGTGTGTAGTATTTGCAATTTTCTTCATTCTCTTTAGAGGGAAAATTCTACCAAAACTGCCAGTATTAATTATTAATAGGAATTTTGTTCAGTTAATAATGACATAGATTGTGCCCTTTGTTCTCAACAATTATTTAATTTCAGTCTGTGAAACTTTTTAGCTGTATCTTCTTGTAGTTTTGGGTCACGTATGCTTTGAATTTCCTAATGTCATATATCTCTTAACCCTCCCTGTCACACAGAAAGTATAACTTTTACTTTACTGTTGTCTTCATCTCAGTTTCCCTTTTCTTAGTATTATCTCTCATTAGTCTCTAACTGTCACTTCTAGTTTCTATTATTGCTTTGAGTAAAAACACTGTAATTATCTAGAGCACTGAATATGTATTGACTAGGTTAACATTTAGATTCAATATCACAGATATTAATATTAATAAAGACATTTTCAATTCAAAAAGTTTAAATCACTTCTCAAATATTCTAATCTTATGTTTGAACTTTTTTAAAAGATTCTGGAGAAAATATTCATAGTTTATCTTAGGTTTTTCATCAGAGATATAAAATAATCTTAACAGACTCAACATTTCTCAGCAGATAAAACCCTAATGATTTGTCAGCAATAGCATGAAGACAGCATTCAATAATAATTAGTGTACAGGAATGATTACTCCTTTATGTAGACTGAAATTGATTTGGGGATTCAAGTTATTAACAAGGAGATAAAAGTTCATCCTTGCACATTCAAGCTGATCAAGCTGATACCTTCCTCTTCTTTTACTGACTTTTAAGAAAAGTCAAATATGGTGGCTTTTATTTCCCCCTTTTTTAATGGAAAATAGACTGGAGAACAAGGCTTCTTAGTTGAAAATTACTTTTAAGTTATTATAAATAATTTCTTTAAGGTCAAATTTTGGTTTGGTAAAAATTTCCAATTCATTGCTGGAGAGGTTCTCTCTTATGAACCATCATTCCCACAAACCATTCCCAGGAAGCAGCCTGGGACTAATTCCTTACAGCTAGTTTGCACATGGCAGACCCTTTTTTGGAGGATAAAAGAGTACAGCATAGCACAGACACAGGCTATCCTATGGCCTCAGTATCTAGGAATGCCACCTGGCATTGTTTAATTTACTACCATAGGTGTAGAAATACAGATTGGGATCTGATGGTACTAAATAGTGTGTGATACAAACTATTCACTGGTGTCACAGGAGGTGACTAACTCCATCCTTGGTACTGTGGTAGCTGTATACTGCCTGTATACAGCTCTCAGTGTTCGGAAAATTACTTCCTTCTTCATAACTTACCTTTTCTTATTAATTTGATAATAGAATTATGCAGCACTAACTGTAATATTACAAGGATGGAATTGTGAGGGTGGCAGACCATGGAATAAGTGGAACTAACAGAAGTCTCTTTTCAGATATACAAGAGTATGCTTGAGGAAACACCTGGAAAACAGAAGAAGTTGGGTGTAGTATAATAAGTCTTTTATCTTTTTAATGTTTATGATTCTGTGGAAATAACATTCAAGGAAGAAGCTTGTATGAAAGACATTATCAGATACAGCAATTAATCAAATAATAATATTGATGAGAAAAATCAGTTTCATGGTGGAAATATTTAAAAATAAAATTTCCTTTGAACTCAGTGAGAACCAGATTTAATGAAATTTAAATTAAAATGAACAGAATAGATCTGTAAAAGTTAATCAGCTGGAGTGGCAATAATATGGAATAGCATCTCTTTCCCTAGAAAGAAGCTGCTTGAAAGAAATCATGTAGCTTGATGTTTATTGTTCTTTGACTGAGGCGTGCACATGTGTATTTTGAAAGCTAAAATCTGATCCATTTAAAGAAAATGTCAAGTATTTGGATTTTTTTTTCTGTCTTTAAAATTGTCCCTTATATATGAAAGTGAATTGTCTGCCTGTGCTTTTTTAGAAGTGCAGTTTGGCAGCTCACTAAGGTCCTTTTTTCTTCTACTGCAGCTGTTAATACATTACAATAATATATGTCTATGCTAATATAATTTCATCTTTAGCATAAAAAAATTATCTCTAAAAGAAATATGTCTGTTTTCTAATTTGCTACAGTTTTGCAAGTTGCAATAGAATATAAACAAAATTTCACTTTTATTGTGATCAAATATTTTTACTCTATGCTTGCTCAACTGCTGTTTTGCTGTAAAACATTCACAATATGTCTGCACTAAGGAAACAAAATAAGGATAAGTCTTGCAGTCACTGCAGTGGCATACACAATTTTTATTTTATTTATTTTTTCATGTTTTTTAATAATATTTGTAAGCATTAATTCCTTTCCTATTGAAGCTATATTAGTAAGTTTAGCTTCACTTGAAAATTACCTTAATCTGTGCCTGGATTAAAGGTTGTTATATTTACCGTAACTCTTTGTTACTGCTGTGGTTATATAATTCATACTGGGAAAACATTATTATTTCTCATCAATGAACTAAATTATTATGGAATATATCAGAATCTATGATAAATCAATGAATATATGACAAATAACTGACTTTAACATTTAGAGTTTTAAAATATGCATAAATGCTTATTATTTTAATACGTAAAACCTCAAAATTACAGAGGACTGTGTTGATAGACCCATATTTTGATCAATATGAGCACAAAGTTAGGCTACAGATCTATTCAAAACAGTGACCCATCTCTAACCATTGGACTTTATCAGCTATAAGGTGCAGTTGTGTTTTGCGCAGTATCATTTCTTAGCAACTTGTACCAGTCTTCCTGAAACAGAAATTTTGGCTATGTTATTGCATTTAATACTTCTTGACAATTAATTTGTGTCATGGTTTGAGCATGTTTTGAGGGTGTTTTTGTTCAAGGTTTTTTCCAGCCAAGTGGAGGAGGGGAGTCCGGGAGGAAGGAGAGACAGGACACCTGACCCAGGCTAGTCAATGAGGTATTCCATACCATAGCACGAGCTCCATCCCTCCAGCCTTCTCTTTCCCAGTATCCATCCTGAGCATCACGTGCTATGGTATGGAATACCTCATTGACTAGCCTGGGTCAGGTGTCCTGTCTCTCCTTCCTCCCGGACTCCCCTCCTCCACTTGGCTGGAAAAAACCTTGAACAAAAACACCCTCAAAACATGCTCAAACCATGACAATTTGATTTTAAAAGAATAGTCTATGCTAATAGATGCTTAAAGTGTAGCTTTTAATCCCTTTTTAAGTGGGTTGTCTTATAGTTTTCTTTATCTCTAGGACAAGACTCCCCACAACGTAATTTGTAATTAGCCAGTTTTAAAACATACCAAGATAGTTAGTGATGTGGATATCAACCTTCAGATCAATGTTTAAAAAGAAGCAAAAATTTTCTCACATATTTTACAGGGATGCAACACTTTTGAAATTTATCAATTTGTGTCATATATAGTATTGGAACATTTTTTAAGTTAAATTTATAAAATGGTTATATAGTGTAGGATGAAACTTCTCTAAGCTGTCTAAGCCTTTCCCTGAAAAAACTGATCAAGTTGCTACTGCTGAGGTCTCCACATCTATATTGTACACATTTGGGCTCTGGCTAATTCTAGTCTGGTCCGCTGGCTTGGGAATCCTTGCTAGTGATGTGGTTTGAAGCTTCCTCAAGGAAAGTTATTCAACAGTAGTGTTCTTGGCAAAAGGCTTCTTAAAAAAGTACCACTTTCAGCAGTAGTATGTGACTGCCCCTGTCACTTATCAATAGTGTAAAGCTTCTCATATGAAAAGCTAGATTTATTCTTGCCTTCTTTCTTTATGCTCATTTATGAGTGAGACCACCCCACTGGTTAACTAGTCTGATCTGAACTCTGATTTTAGCTTTTAGATAAACCCACAGGAAGTGAATTGTGGACTTAATACTGCAGCACTGACACGAGAATTGCAGCATGTCTTAAAGTACCTGGACACCCTTTGCTTGAGCAATAAGACACGGACCTTGAGTTTCTTTGACTCTTTGCAATTGGTTTCCTTATGATGCACTTGATATATTTGGATCGGGAGATGAGCTTGGACTTGAAGGACTGCACTGTCTTTAGGATGTAGGGCAACTAGCAGTAAGCATAGAACAGTGCTCCCTGTATGAAATTCTGGCACTGGATGCCTGTAGAAAAAGGTAGCTGACACTATAGAGATCCTCTCTAATTCTGTCTTCATTTTACAATGCTAACTGGCTTGGGGTGGGCTAGTCCACTGAGAGCATTCAGGGGCAGGCTTCCTAAGGCTTTAGTTGTTCACCCTTCAGCTGAGCATCAGCAGTTCAATTGAGAGATTTTGATAAGATTATCTAGGTCCTTATTCTTCATCCATTGCTTAACTTACTAGGCAGTGTCAACAAGATGCACATTTCAATTTAGTGCTTGTCCTAGGGATTTAGCCCCAAGGGATTCTGCTGGAGATGCACAGACAAATCAGAAGATGCCACAGAAAGGTTACACAATGCCCATTTAATACATCTCCAGCCTTATCCAGTTACAAGATCTGAAGAGTTGCTGTGCACAGCACCTTTACCACAACTTCAGCTTTGTTGTACTTTGAGAAGAAAGAAGCTGCATGGCACAGTCTTTTTAGAGAAGTTTGGAAGGACTACATTAGTGTGTATTCTCATGCAAGAGTAGAACTAGTCACTTACAGGGCTAAGCAGGTAGAGTCTAAAACAACTATGTGGAATATTTCACAGCTCAGGGGCTTTTCATTTCCTTTCAAGGGCATAATAGCCTTTGTGATCAAACTTTTAGTAGGCATGATCTCTGTAAGCCTGACACCTAACTTTTACCAGAAGTTTCTCCCTCCAGCTCCTTCCCCCATCTTGCTATTAAATTATGTAAATAAAATAAGTACTTATGATTTACCTGTTTAAATCACCAGAGTTGATGTTGGCTGTGGTGGGGAGTGAATAAAAAAGGGTCCCTGAAAGCTGATGTACCTTTTAGTGCTTTTGTGCTGGGTCCAAGAAACGATTCCTTGGAGCAGCAGCAGATGCCTTCTGGACTATTCTAATATTACAGGCTCGAATCAACAGACTTACCTTCAGACATCCCTGCCAGAAGACTCCTTCGACACTTCCATAAAAGCGCGATATCTGACATGCTACATGGCAGGTGCAATTGCTGTTCTTCAGCATTGGTTAAGATGACTGACTTCACCTTCTTGAACTACATGCAACACTAATTCTAGCTCTCTCTCATGAAGAGGAAATCATGTGTTCAGCAGACTTGTTCTGCTTCTGAAGAGGCTGTTGGCCTTTTGAGGGCACAGCTGACACCATCTAGAATTTTCTGAGAGACCAAGAAGATAGACATGATTATCACAATAAAGCACAATGCAACACAGAATAACAGAAAGGGATTTCAGGGGAGCATTCAATAATGAGGAACATCAAAAGAAAGTAAGATACGCAAAGAAAAGATGTTAGGGTGAAAGGTAAAAGAAAGTTTGGACTGAGAGAGAGATGAATCTTAGAGATTGATGACTTGTAGTTGATATGGATTGATTTGGCCTTTCATGGAGAGCAAGAAACAACTCAGATTATCACAGGAACTCTTGTCTTCAAGACCCTCTTGTGCTCCAGCTCATGTACTGGAGCACTTCACAGAATCAAACAGAATCATAGCATCATTTAGGTTTGAAGGGACTTCTTAAGTTTATGTAGTCCAACGCTGCTGCTCAAGTAGGGTCAAGTAGAAGTGGTTGCCCAAAGCCATGTCCAGTCACATTTTGAATGTCACATTTTTGAATGTGACATCCCCTCTGTCAACCTGTTCCAGTGTTCAATCACACAGTAAAACAGTTTTCTTGTGTTCATATTGAATTTTATGGGCTTTAATTTATGCCAAGTGCTTCCTATTGTGTCACTGGACACCACTGAGAAGAGTGTGGCTCCCTTCTTTTCATTCTCCCCATTTGAAATTTATACACACTGATAACAAGACTTCTCAATTGCAGACTGAACAGTCCCAGCTCTCTCTCTCCTCATAGAAAAGATGCTACAGTCCCTTGATCATATTTATGGCCTGTGCTAGATTCACTCCACTAAGTCCATAACTTTCTTGCACTGGAGAGTCCAGAACTAGACACTGCTCATCAGTGCTGAGTAGAGAGGAAGGATCAACTCCCTTGACCTACTGGCAACACTCTTCCTAGCTCAGCCCACAATACCATTAGCCTTCTTTGCTATAAGAGCACATTGTTTATTCATGCTCAATTTGATGTCCATCAGTAGCCTGTTGTCCTTCCCTGTAGAGCTGCTTTCCAGCCACTTGTAGCAATGTACTAGTGCCTGGGGTCATTCCACCTCATATGCAAGACTTTGCATTTTCCCTTTGTTGAACTTCAGGAGGCTCCACCAGCCTAATTTCCCACCCTGTCTATATCCCCCTGAGAATGGCACTTGGTCTACCAGCCACTCCTTCCATTTTTGTATCATTAGAAATTTGCTGAAGTGTACTGTGTCCCACCATGGAAGTCATTAATGAAGAGGCTAAACACTACTGTCAGTATCTGTTCCTGGGGTGCCCACTACTTATTTGTCTCTAAACTTTTTGACAGTGAAGCCTATCTAAAGTAGATTTTGAGCAGAGCTTTATTTTCCTCCAAAAGTAATCTGTGATCCAAATTAATTGGCACCAATTGGGTTGTGTCATTGGATGTGTTTGTACTATTGTTCCAAAGAAATGCATTAAGGTGGATGCACCCTAAAATAAATCAGATCAATTATGTCCTAACATTTTTTATTTCTCCCTACTGAATGCAGAGGCAGTTCAGATACTGTAAAGCCAAAAGTATATAGTCATAACCCCAGTCTCAGGCCTGACTAACCCATATTTAAATAATGGATTTGCAGCTTTTCAAGGAACAATGTGTTTATCCATTATTGGACTACTCAATCATCTCTATAACTAGATAAAATCACTATAATATAATATGTTTATTTTAGGATATAGTTTTGCAAGCAACTGACAGAGCATTCAAAACCAAAATGCACTAGGAAGGCTGTAGGCAGCAGTAAAGCTTCTTGGCTTTCTGGTTCTTCTGGTAACTTGTATCAGGCAGCATCACTAGCCCTCACCCTCGTATGTCTTGGGAGTGTTTAGGGAATCACATTTCTTCAAACTTTTTTTATTAAGGGATTACCTCGCCCAGGCATGGGGACATGTGTGTTCCCTAGCCTGAACTGAGTCTTCTTCAATTGATCCGTGTAGGTTTTTGCTTCTTTCTTCTTGTGATTAAGCATAAGGATATTGAATATGCACTCACTCCTTTCTCCTTCTTAATAAAATTGTTTAATTAGTATTTCTATTGTGTTCAGACAACTTCATTTAGACTTGAAATGGATATTTCTTCTTATGAGATCACGTGACGTAACTTTATAAATAATATAAGAAATATTAATTGTTCAGGAGCCCTTCAGGATTTATAATGTCAAGTCTGAAATAATCCTGGCAAATGTCATATATAAACAAAATGGCCTATTCAAGAACAAAGTAATCAAGACTGTAGAGCTCCCAAACAGTAAAATACTATTTTAATAGATTTAAGGGAACCACAAACATTATGTTTCCATGGCCATCTGTCGTGGTTTGAATAGCTGCTGTACTTGTTGCTGGGGTAGCTGCACTGTCTGTCGCAGCTGAAGTTTGGGTAGCAACTGTACTTGTCACTGGGGATGGTGTAGCTGCTGTACTTGGAACTGGAACGGCTGTGCTGACTTCTGTGTTGCCCTCAGATCCAGGGACATTTTTTCCTTTTTGAAGGTGCTGGATAATGTCGAACAAGCCCCAATAGGCATAGGCCAAGCCCCAGCACGTTGCCGTAATTTGTCCATCTCTGGTATGGCCAGGACAACAACACACCTCATTTAGGTGTTTTACTAATTCTTCCGGATTTTGCACTTGTTCAGAAGTGAAATTCCAAAGTAGTGGAGGGGCCCAGTGACCTAGATACTTGCCCATGCTATCCCACACACCCTGACACTCATGGCTGTCCAGCCTCTGAGTCTCCTGGTCCTCCTATGTCGTCGTTTAACCCCAATAAAGGACCAGACCAGACTCCACTTCACTCTTGAAATCAGATGAAATAATTGTGGGCAAAACACACTCTGTATGCTTGCTACTATGGTGATCCCCATCACAATCAGCGTACAAGTCTCAACAGCATTAAAAGGCCATTCAAAAACTTCAAAACTCTCAAATGATGCTGTAGACCATCTGGAGAGGGCACTGGGAGGATGGAAGAATGTCTCCTTCACAGGTTGACCACCCGAGAAGGAGAAAAAAGATGTGAAATTGCTAAGCACTTCTATTTTATACCTCCCAAAGTATAAAGTTGGTGACCATACCAGGAACATAAACCAGATCAGTTTCATGATGAATGCTTCTATTGTATTACAAGTCATTAACATAAAGAACAATGAGATAAGAAACTTAGCCCAAATCCCATGATTGATAAACATGAACACAGCTAATATATACTGAAAGTTATTGGCAAAATCCTGAAACTGTGAGATCAAGAGAAACAACTGTGAGAACCAATAAATCAGCATTGTGACAAATGACTATAAATCTGCTCAGGCTGTTGTTATCTCAAACCCTTCGTGCCCCACGTTGGGCACCAAAAAGGACTGTCGTGGTTTAAACCAAGTCCACACACAGCTCGTTCACTCACTCCCCCGACTCCTGGAGAGTTAGGAAGGAGAATCCAAAGAATGTAGCCCCCACAGGTTGAGATAAGCACAGTTTAATAGCTAACGCAGAACACAAATCACTACTGCTGCTACTACTACAAACAATAGTGATAAAGCCAATAACAAGTGAAGAGAATACAACACCTCACCAGCCACCAACCCATAACTCACACCACCCTGCCTGACCGAGCACCGACCAACACCTCCTCCATCCCCCCAGAGCTCCAGCCCTTCCGGGTCTCTCCCAGTTAAATCCTGGGCATCACATGCTATGGTATGGAATACCTCTTTGGCTAGCCTGGATCAGGAATCCTGTCTCTCCTTCCTTCCGGCCTCCCTCCTCCCTGGCAGAGCATGAGCTCAGAAAAGGCCTTGGACAAAACAAACACCCGAGCAGTAACTCAAAACATGCTTGCTATCAGCAACCGTTCCCAGCCCGAAAGTCAAAACACAGCACTGCACCAGCTACCAAGAAAGAGAAAAATGACTGCTACTGCTGAACCCAGGACACCATCTAGATGAATTATTTTGTCTCCAGCTGAATAGTGACAGCTTCTTCACTGCAATTCTTAAGAGTTTCTCATGCTTCCACTATTTCTTAGGTTACCCAACTTCAACTTTCCCTCACAGACATCCCTAATTTTTCATCATACTTCTGAGAATATTTACAAGAGAGAATTAATGATGTGAAATTTTGGAGGCAACAGTGTAAAGGGAGCACAGATCTCATTATCTCTAGTCTGCATGGCAGTCCAATCTTGCAATGGTTGCAAAGGTGCATGATCTCCCCTGCCCCTTTCCTACTTAGGTTGGGTGTACCTCTGCACAGTGCAGCATAAACAACGAGAAATCCTGAAACACACTGAGAACTGCTTACATGAAGGAACATAAGATCATCAGACTTCACAGGAAAAAATAATTAAGGTAACAATACTTGCTTTGATAATTTTCAATTACAAATGTAATTTATATTTTGTGTGAAATCATCTCAGAACCAATGCTTTATTAGAGTGACTCTTGTACTGCAGCAAAATTTGGATCGTTTAGAGTTTGTTTTGGAATGCACAGTGTAGCAGGATCCTGTGTGCATACTGCAGGTGTTATTGCTGTGACTGCTAAATGTTACATGTTTGCTTTTGCAGTATGGGTAGGATTGAGATCTCCAACTCATTTCACAATAGGCTATTGAATAGCCATCAGCTGAAGCAAATTTCAGTCAGTAGCAACCCGAAATGCAATTGAACTCAATGACCTAGAGGTGAAAGCTTCTGTATCTCATTACCGCTTCCCTAAACCTTTCAGTCCCAGAGTATTTTCTCCAGTCTTTTGTAAAGAAACATCTATTGTACAGACATGACTGCCTTTGAGTATCTTAGTCATTTAACTTTAGACTGTTGAGTTCCATTATTGTTTATTCCTTTGTCTCAAGCTGAATCATTTTCTATGAATCAGATAAAGCACTATCATTACAATATCTTTTATGAATGATACATAATTATAGCTTTTCTCACAAAATCATTGAAATAGTGAATTTTTTTCACTAAATATTAATTTATTTTCAGATGTGGCTATTACATTATTTTGTTTGTTTCTCAGGGAAGTAGTTTTTAAGTAGAGATCCTCTGTTTTTTTCTATGAGTACCTGAAATGTTCATTACTTTTAAACAGAAAATAAGATTTCTGAGGCAAAATTTACAAAAGTAATTTTGTTATTCATACAATTTTTCAAATAAGTGTCTGGTTTTAATATGAGGAAGATATTTCTTTTTAATTTTTTATACTTGACCTGAACAAAACCCAAAGTTTGCTATAAAAGTTCTATTTTCAGTTCATCTTATCAAACCTGTCATCATTAGTCATCAGTCAGAAATTATTTAGACACAAATAAACTAAAGCATCAAAGACATAGGACTATTGTTTTCCTCCAAATAAGAAGTTTATATCCAGAAAATTGAAAGACAATAATCGTCATGGTTACAATGTCTGAACCAAAGTATTTTGTCTGACCCCTTAAAATTTAAGATATGTTATTTAAGGTGACAACAGTGAGCCAAAGAGGTTATTTAGTGAGTAAAAATCCTAACTGAAAAGAGCATTTAGGCTAAGTGCTTGTGTTCATCCCTGTTCAGGAAAAAAACAAAAAAGCACTAACCCCCTCCCCCCCAAGCCTTCCCCTCCCCCCTCCAAAAGAAAAAAACAAAAAAACAAACAACAGAAAAAGAAAACCAAACTGATATGCTTGGCTTTCTGTGTATGCTTAACTTCTACAAGATTCACAAACCAATAAACCAGAAACGCTCAGCTTGAAAGATTAAAAATGGTGGGAAGTCACATAGAACAAGATGACTGACAGCTGGAGAGTCCTCCTGCCAATGAACACTCGCGCTATAGACTCCTTTGAACCAAGGACAATTTGAATCTGAATATTTCACCTCCATTTCCCTTCTTTTTAAGGGAAAAGCCCTTTTTCCCTTCTCTTTAATAATTAACAAAAAAAGCAACCAGTTGCATTTCAGAAAAAGAGAGATGTACTTATTTGCATATATGGTCAACTGGAACTATCTTAAAATTTCTATATATGCATTTATTAGAAAATTATGTAAGTAAACCTCTTTTAAAAGTGGAACAAATTAAAAAAATATTACTTTTTTTAATTACTTTTGTTTACTGTAGGGATTTTTCATAATTTTAGCACTATCTTGCCTCTAAAAAGTATTTTTTTGACATGAAACCTTCATATTATATGAAAACATGTAGATAAAAATTTTAATATATATTTGGAATGACCATGTATATAGGACAAAAATGAAAATTTCCTGTCTTTTGCAATAATTTTTAAATGGTTTTGACTATTCTGGTTTCCCAGCATCTTCTACTTCTTGCCTCTATAGCAAGACAAGTTTTTGTACAATACAGGTAAAAAATAGTATTTTATTTTTTCTTCAAAGTGAAGTCATGTAAGAATGCATAAAGATACACTATCTGTGGAGAGCTAGATGGTGTCGTGAAAGAGTTTTAGTCCTTGTAAACCACAGGAATGCAATAAAAAAGTTCTCATGAAATATCTGTAATGCTGAACAACTGTTGTACTGAAATAACTGTGCCTTTGTTTGCAATTTTAGCAGAGTTGTCAGGAATTTAATGTGCCTTGACAATAAACTGCCTTGTCATCCATGAAAGTGAGCCCTTGCGAACAGAGCTGAGATTTTTAGCATGGGGAAACTTGTATAGTCATCATCTGTGCTATAGTTACTTTGCTGTTTGGTAGAAAACTTTAGTTTCAACTAAAGCTGTTAATCTCAGCTGTTTATCAAACATTACATTCACTTTCTTTTTTCTTAAGCTGTATTAGCAGTTAGGTTTATAAAAAGGCTCAATTATTTTTTAAGTTGCAATGAAAAGAGCAAGCAGCACATGACAGAAAACAGAAAACAAAAATATATACACCCAAAAGAAGAATTTCTTATAGCAGGCAATCACTGAAATAAATTGTCAGAATTTCAAGTCAAAAGGGTTTAATTTGCCATAAATATTAAACACTAAGGCTTGTTAGTGGGTATAGTTGTGAGGAAGAGTGAAGGACTACCATCCATAACATATCTGAAAAATAAAAGTAGCTTCAGATCCACAGACATGGGAAGCTCTAATATTGTAATTCTTTTCCTTATTCCCTTAGCATTATTTATTTGTTATTAAAGTATCACATGTATACAAAATTAAAACAGAATACAAAATGTTTATTACAGATGTTCCAATTTCTATGGGATTTAGTTCTTTGTAGGTGAATTTGTCTCCCTGCATACAGATTGTCCTCATTTGATAACCCCATCTTTTCATATTACCTTACCCTTTTATTCTGCAAGGAAAACATACAAGCCTTACAATCTTTTTCAATTCTTTGAGGATCTGCTTCACCTTGATTTATCCCAGACAACCTCTAAGTCCCATGTTGCAGCTAGTATCATCCAGGTCAAGAAGTGCTTGACTAGACTCTTGCTGGAGCTCAGAAAAATAGTAATGATTTGTCTGAAGGGTCACTGTAGACTGTAGCGAAACATATGAAAAGCTTGAATAAATCCTCTGCTTGTGACAAAGAAGTACTGCTTTTGTCAGGATCAATTTATCAGAGTGGGTTTCAGGGCTTTTGGGTTTTTTTTTTTGTTTGTTTGTTTGTTTGGTTTTGTTTTTTTCAGAATATATTACCTGAATTTAGGAGAAAAATCAGGATTGTTCAAAGTATTTTAAATATAAAATAACTTGCACATATGAACATTTACATGAAGTATTGTAAGTCTGTAGAAATGTTGAGAGTAGAGGTAATAACAGGAATCTGATAAAAAGTGACTGTTTAATCTTACAGGGAAGATTGGAGCATGCAGGTAAGAAATAAGAGATAATTAATTAGAGGACAGGGTAAAAAAAAGTGGCAAAGGGGAATAACTGAGGATTCTGTGAATGGTAGGACTTTTTAGGTCTAATTTTCTTTTCATGGTCATGCTTCTGGGGCAGCAGGAGAGGGAAGGTACGCCATCCCTGCAGACATTCTCACCCGATGTGTGCCAAGCGCTCTTGTTCTTCTGAGTAATCTGAGGACTCTCCTCTTCCAAACATGCTGGTTTGCTCTCGTCTGTAGTGTTTTAAGAACATTTCTTATCCTGGTCTTTTAAATGTCTCCTTTTACTCATGCGTACATTGGTTTTCCAGGAGTCAGTCCAGGAGTGCTCTTTGAACAGATCTTTGTGACATCCTAACACAGAAATTATCATTAAAGGAATCGTCCTATATGTAGGCAGTACGCGCAACTAATGTAGAAGCTGAGGTGTAGTTAAAGGACAGAAATATAGAAGAGTTTTTACAGGTTCTCCTACACTATCATTAGGTAGATAAATAGCAAAGTCTGATGAAAGTACAGGAATAGCTCTTCTCTTTCAGAGTTTTGAATTTATACATATTCTTGTGTTATTGGTGAAGAGAAATAACTCCCTTAAAAATTCTTTCTTTTTGAAGACCTATGTTGCATGTGATGTACACAGATGTTTGTTTGAATTTGCATGGAATTTGAAGTTACTGAAGTGAACACAGAAAATTCTTTAAGCATTTTGAAATTCATTGGACCCAAAGGTTCCTGAGGACATCACTCTCCACATCCTTCTAGCATCTCTTAAGGTTGGTGATTCCATTTTGTTTGGTTTTGAACTCTTCTATTTGCACACACTTTTGGAATTAAACTAAAACTATTTCAAGTGTTCAGTACTTAAAATCTTTTCCTCATCATAGAGATACCGCCTTGTCCAAGGTGCAAACTCATGTCATCTGAGGAGATGTCTTATTTCTGTGATCTAATAGAACTTTTTTTTTTTGTAACCTTTATGTGTATATTACCTTTTCCAAGTGAGTAGCTTTTAAAAAGAGATTAGCAACATAAAAGCCAGATACTACTGTCTTTTGGTTCTGCGATGCCCAGCACGTACATTCTTTGCAGTATTTTGGTGTCCTGTGCTGCTTTTGGTGTATTTGCCTATTGTGCCAAGCTGAAGAAGGTATTTAAATGCAACAGCTGGTTTCAGATAGCAAAAAATGGACCTACTGTGAGACACAGCTAAGGCTGTCAACCAAGCTGGTGGTGCCTCTGATAGAACATGTTTAAGAAAGGGGAAAACATCACACAAGGAGAGGAAGAGGGAGTAAAAAGAGTGCGAAATAGCAGAGGCATCACCAAGATTAGAGAAGAAGAAAGGAGAGGAGCTACTGTAGGTGAGAGAGCAGAGGTTCCCCTGCACCCTGTGGAGAAGACTACACCAGAACAGATATCCATACTGCAGCCCATGGAGCATGTAAATATTTCCTCAAGTACCTGAAGCCCATGGAGACCCAATGCTGGACCAGGGTTATCCTGAAAAATGGAAGACCACCAGGAAAGCCCACACTGGAAAAGGAAAATGTGTCAGGAGGAAGGAGCAACAGGGAAAATTATCAGTTGACCACACCCCCCATTTTTCATCTCCCTGAGCCACTCAGGAGGTCAGAGTAGATGAGTCTGGAATGAGGGAATAAAGGAATGAAGTTCAGCCTGGGACAAGGGGGAGGAAAGGTGTTGTTTTAATGTTTGTTTCACATTACTTAAATTCATTTTAATTTGCAATAAGTTAATTTTCTCCAAACTGTTTTGTCAGTGATGGTATTTGGTAAATAATGTCTCTGTCTTTACCTTGACCTATGAACTTTTCACTTTGTTTTTCTGCCTGTCATGCTGAGGGATAGAACATGTGCACATGACTGAGTGGAAATTTGGGTATTAGACAAGGCTAACCCCCCATGCCCGTGCAAATTACTGGCAAGTCTGTCTATTGCCAATGATGAATATGCCACTTAACCCACAAGCTGCCAACGCTGCCTTACAGTGGGATATTCTTTTTTCCTAATGGATTTCTAAGGCACTTGAAAATATCATGCAACTAAATCAGCCAACTCAGGGAACAGCAAGTAGTGGCACTGAAATTCCAGAGGCTATAAACACAGTTCCAAACCAGAGGTTGTTACTAGATGCTGACTAACTTCTGAGTACTTGAGCTTCCGTGTGAAATTGTTAAGAGAGGTGATGACAGCCAACATGGCTTCATTCAGGGCAAGCTGTGGACTGACAGATTTGCTGTCCCCCTTTGATGGGGCTATGGCACTGATGAATGTCATCTACCTGGACTTGTGCAAAGCGTTCGACACTGTCCCACATGACATCCTTGTCTCTAAATTGGAGTGTCATCAATTTGATAGGTGGAGCACTCAGTGGTCGCACTCAAAGAGTTGTGGTCAACGGTTCAATGTCCAGCTGGAGATCAGTAACGAGTGGTGTCCCTCAGGGATCGGTGTTGGGACCAGTCTTGTTTAATATCTTTGTCGCTGACATGGACAATGGAATTGAGTGTGCCCTCAGCAAGTTTGCCAATGACACCAAGCTGTGTGGTTCTGTTGATACGCTGGAGGGAAGGAATGCCATTCAAAGGGACCTTGACACACTTGTGAGATGGGCTGATGCCAACCTCATGAAGTTTAACCATGACAAGTGCAAGGTCCTACACCTGGGTGGGAGCAATCTCAGGCACAGCTACAGGTTGGGCAAAAAGGAAATTCATGGTAGTCCTGCGGAGAAGGACTTGGGGGTGTTAGTCAATGAGAAAATGAACATGAGCCAGCAGTGTGCACTCACAGCCCAGAAAGCCAACCGTATTCTGGGCTGCATCAAGAGGAGCGTGACCAGCAGGTCGAAGGAGGTGATCCTGCCCCTCTACTCTGTTCTCGTCAGACCTCACTTGGAGTATGGTGTGCAGTTCTGGTGTCCTCAACATAAAAAGGACATGGTACTGTTAGAACTAGTCCAGAGGAGGGCCACAAGGATGATCAGGGGACTGGAGCACCTCCCATATGAAGACAGGCTGAGAAAGTTGGGGCTGTTCAGGCTGGAGAAGAGAAGGCTGCATGGAGACCTTCCAGTATCTGAAGGGGGCCTACAGGGATGCTGGGGAGGGACTATTCATTAGGGACTGTAGTGATAGGACAAGGGGTAACGGGTTGAAACTTAAACAGCAGAGGTTTAGATTGGATATAAGGAAGAAATTCTTTACTGTGAGGGTGGTGAGGTACTGGAATGGGTTGCCCAGAGAGGTAGTGAATGCTCCATCCCTGGCAGTGTTCAAGACCAGGTTGGATGAAGCCTTGTGTGATATGGTTTAGTGTGAGGTGTCCCTGCCCATGGCAGGGGGGTTGAAACTAGACGATCTTGAGGTCCTGCCCAATCCTAACTATTCTATCTATGATTCTAAGAGCAAAAGACATCATATACCTGGACTTGTGCAAGGCATTTGACAGTATCCCACATGACATTCTTGTCTCTAAACTGGAGAGACATGGATTTGAAGGACGGGTCACTCAGTGGATAAGGAAGTGGCAAGATAGTCGCTCTCAGAGAGCTTAGGTCAAGGGCTAGATGTTAAAGTGGAGACCAGTGACAAGTGGTGCTCTTCATGGGCTGGTATTGGGACTACCACTGTTTAACATCTTTGTCAGCGACATGGACAATGGGACTGAGTGCATCCACAGCAAGTTTATTGATGACAACAAACTGTGTCGTGCAGTCAACATGCTAGGGGGAAGGGATGGCATCCGAATGGACCTTGACAGGCTTGAGAAGCTGACTACTGCAAACCTCACGAAGTTCAATAAGACCAAGTGCAAGGTCCTGCACATGAGCCAAAGCAATTCTAAACACAAGTACAGGCTGGGAAACGAATGGATTGAGAGCAGTCTTGAGGAAAAAGACTTGGGAGTGTTGCTTAACAAGTTCAACATGAGCTGGCAGTGTGCCCTTGCAGCCGAGAAAGCCAACCATGCCCATGGCTGCATCAAAAGAAGTGTGGCCAGCTGTTTAAAAGAGGTGATTCTAACCCTCTATTTGGTTCTTGTGACACCCCACCTGGAGTGTTGTGTTCAGCTCTGGAGTCCCTAGTGCAGGAGGGACATAAACCTTCTCAAGCGAGTCCAGAGGAGGACACGAAGATGATCAGAGGGCTGAAGCACCTCACCTGTGAACACAGGCTGAGAAAGTTGGAGCTGTTCAGCCTGGAGAAGAGAAAGCTCTGGGGAGAACTTATTGCAGCCTTGCAGTACCTAGAAGGGGCCTACAAAAAATCTGGAGAGGGATGTTTTACAAGGGCGTGTACAATGCAAGGGGGAAGGGTCTTAAACTGAATGTAGGCAGTTTTAGACTAGACTCTGCGAGAGTGGTGAGGCACTGGAAGAGGTTGCCCAGAGAAGTAGCTGATAGAATCATAGAATCGTAGAGTTATAGAATAGTTAGGGTTGGAAAGGACATTGAGTTCATCTAATTCCAAAACCCCTGCCATGGGCAGGGACACCTCACACTAAATCATGCCACCCAAGGCTTCATCCAACCTGGCCTTGAACACTGCCAGGGATGGAGAATTCACAGCTTCCCTGGGCAACCCATTCCAGTGCCTCACCACCCTAACAGTAAAGAAATTCTTCCTTATATCCAATCTAAACTTCTGTGTAAGTCTGAACCCATTACCCCTTGTCTGGTCACTACAGTCCCTAATGAATAGTCCCTCCCCAGCATCCCTATAGCTCCCCTCCAGATACTGGAAGGCTGCCATAAGGTCTCCATGCAGCCTTCTCATCTCCAGGCTGAACAGCCCCAGCTTTCTCAGTCTGCTTTCATACTGGAGGTGCTCCTGTCCTGTGATCGTCCTCATGGCCCTCCTCTGGACTTGTTCCAAGAGTTCCATGCCCTTTTTATGTTGAGGACACCAGAACTGCACACAGTACTCCAAGTGAGGTCTCACAAGAGCAGAGTAGAGGGGCAGGATCACCTCCTTTGACCTGCTGGTCACAATTCTTTTGAATTCAGAGCTGCTCTGAATATCTTTTTTCCCCTCCTGTAGCTGTGCCTGGGATTGCTGCAACCCAGCTGTGGGACCTTGCACTTGTCATGGTTAAACTTCATGAGATTGGCATCAGCTCACCTCACAAGTGTGTCAAGGTCCCTCTGTATGGCATTCCTTCCCTCCAGTGTATCAACTGAACCACACAGCTTGGTGTCATTGGCAAACTTGCTGAGGGTGCACTCAATCCCACTGTGCATGTCACTGACAAAGATGTTAAACAAGATTGGTCCCAATACCCATCCCTAAGGGACACCACTCATTACTGGTTTCCAGCCGGACATTGAGCCGTTGATCACAACTCTTAGCGTGTTGCCATCCAGCCAGTTCTTTATCCACTGAGTGGTCCACCTGTCAAATTGATGTATCTCCAGTTTAGAGACAAGGATGTCGTGTTGGACAGTGTCAAACGCTTTGCACAAGTCCAGGTAGATGACATCAACTGCTCTACCCCTGTCCATCGTTTCTGTAGCCCCACCATAGAAGGCCACCAAATATACCACATCATTTGGAAGTGTTCAAGGCCAGATTGGATGATCCTTTGAGCAACCTTGTCTAGTGGAAAGGAGGTTCCAGCTAGGGGGATTAGAACTAAATGAAGTCCATTTTCAACCTAAATCATTCTGTGATTCTATTCTATGATAGAATAATGCAAAGCTAACTAATGAAGCTCTATAGACACATTTTTAAAAGATTAATGTAAGAAAACCATCTTTAGCATTCTTGATAACATGCTTCAGTAAATCAAACCAGTGCCTATGAAACAGTATTTATTAATGCTTTGGCCAGTCAACTTTACTTCGTAGAAATTATTTTAGTTGTTTCTTAGATAGGATTCATATTATTTCTTTGCTGTGTAGCTCTATTATAGACAAACATAACATAGAGTCAGGAAGGAAGTACAGTGATCTCAAGAGAAAATTTTGGACCTTAACAGGAAGATAGAACTTGCAGAGATTTCAAGGAAAGAGAGTAGGATTTTATTATAAAATGACCAATTGTTGTCTAACGTGAAAACACAGACCTTAGGACTGGCATGTGAATATTCCCTAGACATTGAAAAAGAAAGCTGGTTTTGGTGAAGGGCTAGCAAAAAAGATGTGCCTTGGTGATATCCCAGGCCATGTGTCTGTATATTGATGGGATTAATACATTCCAGGGAACAATAGATATTAATGAGACGTTAATATAACTTGTGGTATAAACCTTAGCATTCATATATACATAAAGTTACAGAAAGTTATAGAATAGATTCAATGTTCAAATTTTGCCCAAATATATTGGTAAAGGAGTCTGAAAGATGTCTAACATAACCATTAATTTTCAGAACAAGATATTGGATCTTCAGTGGAGAAAAATTCTTGATTAACAACGAGGGAATAAGGAGAAATCAAAGAGATAAGTAAAACTGAAGTTACTTGTAGAATATGTGAACATTCTGCTTCAAGCTAAGCAGGACCATATTAAAGAAGCAGATTGTATCACAAGTCATTTTATTTTTTCATAGACAAGGTGGAAATGAGTACAATATATTTCCAACTGCTGCTGAAGTTACAAGTATTTTTGTGTTCTGCTCCAATTTCAACATGACATATCTTACTTTGAACATATTTTATATGACGGTGACTTTTTTGTACAAATACACAAACATCCTATCAGCAGATTATTTGCATATCTGTTAATTAAGTTTCCCTCAGCTTCCTTTTCTAACCATCTTCAAAATCATGTGATATGAGAAGACTATTGAGATACAATTTAGCAAGGAGCTCTTCTCAAGTTTAATCAGATGAAACTTTCAATATGAGCAGAAGCACAAGCCATCTATCAAGACAAAAAATAAAATATTTGGCATGAAATAGCAATCATCCAAAGGTTGCTCTGTCAGCTCAGCAGTCCTTTCAGTCCGTTCATGCATTATGAAGGAATATGGTCCTGTCTCCAGTCACCTTCTTTCTTTGAAAAGCCTTCATGTGAGCCTAGATCTCTTTCCTGCATCTTCACTGCTTGTGTAGGCAGATGTGCTAGGCTAGGAATATGGAAAAGACTAATGTATTTTTTTTGCTATTAAGAAAGACAAATAACAATTTTAAGAAATAATATTTGGATAAAGATATTCTGTTGCGTTTAGACCTTTCATCATGAAAGATCAGCCCTTTTACTGCAAAAGTCATCCCTTATTTGTAGCAAAAGTTTTAAACCCCATACCTGTCAGTCAAAATTTATGTTAAAATCACTTAAGAGCTTTTTAACTTGCTTTAAATTTTTACCCTTTGCAAGGATTTTCAGTATGTTTGCCTACTGATCTCTTATCTTTGATGCTGTAGATAGCTATTAGCAGTTTGATTTTCAGATGCACTGCATTTTTTGATTTCTCAGTGATATTGGTAGGAGCTGAAGATACTCTATGCTCCTGAATAGTAGATTAAAGGAATTTCATAAATGTTGACATTATATATGAAGTGCTCATATGTTTTTGTAAGTTATTTAATCAAAACTTCAGCTGCTCACAACTCAGAACACATCACCAGGTTTGAATTGTTCCTGTTTATAGATAAGTTATAAGCTATGCTTTCAGTTTCTTCTTCCTGAAGTCCTCTCAGTGATCTACAGGTTCTACAACAGAGATGAATTTCCAGACTGGTTATCTGAAGACAATATATATTATTTAGCTTTTTTTCCATTGCTTTCTATAAGTTCTCACTGTCCTGCTTAGCTGTGTGTGCTTCATTCAGTCTAACAGTTAAAGCGACTGTGGTGTTCTGTCACGACAATAAACAGCTGATACCTATTTTCCTCTGATAGCCGATAAATGAAAAATATTATTGCAAGAGTTATTATTCCTTTCTAAGAACAGGAAAAAAAAAAAAAACAGAAAAAAACAACAAACCCAGCTTTCAGATTCTTTCAGGTTGGTTGGTTTCACCATAAAAGTAAAAATGTCTCAAAGCTACATTTCTATTACATTGTTCACAGAATGTCCACAACATTCAGAGACTTTGACCTTACTCTTTATTGTCACAGTATACTGTATAATTATTTCATTGGCGTTATTTTATTGGATTTTAGGATACTCTTGTACTGCTTTGTTGGCTGTTTCATTGCCTCAAGAAGCATAAGCCACATTGCTTGCAGTGAGTTTTTGCAGTTTAATTAGTATGCTGCTGTGCTGTTTTTAGTGGCATGCTGCTATGGTACCTTTAATTGAAATCCTTCTCTTATGACTATAATAATTATATCACCCTGATGTCTTTAATCTGGCACCATTATATAGCATGTGGCTGTGCTGCATTAACTTCTTGATATTAATCATTTGGATTAGCATCAAGGGATAACCCAGAAGTAAGAAACACACTGGCTCCCCAGTCGGAATATTTTCTCATTTGTAAGTTCTTCTGTAAGGCCATGAATGCATGCCTGTGGCATACTCAAAGATGTCAGGATAAGCAACTTTATGTTACAATTATGCTTTTAAAAATCCCAAAATCCTTGTATCTTCTCAGTCTTTTATAAACTTTATGTACCCAATGAAATATATTTTTTAACAATCACATTCTTTCTTCATTTTTGTTTCACTCTTATGAGCTAACAAGTGAATGTAAATTGTTCTGTGTCAGTCCTTTTGGATATTTCACAAAATACGAAATTGTGCAAAAGTTGACAGATCCTTCTCATGTTTTCTTATATATTCTTCTACTCATGTTAATGTACTATCATAGTGTTATGTAGGGAATTAAAAAAAAAAAAAGAATGAAATCCAGTCAGCTATAGCAGCCTGCCAATACCTGAAGAGGGCCTATAAGAATGCTGGAGAGAGACTCTTCATCAGGGACTATAATGATAGGACAAGGGATAATGGGTTTAAACTTAAAAAGGGGAAGTTTAGGTTACATATAAGGAAGTTCTTTACTGTGAGGGTGGTGAGCCACTGGTACAGATTGCCCAAAGAAGTGGTAAATGCTCCTGCCAGTGTTCAAGGTCAGGTTGGACAGAGCCTGGGGCAACATGGCCTAGTGTGAGGCATGCCTGTCCATGGCAGAGGGGTTGGAACTAGATGATCTTAAGGTCCTTTCCAACCCTAACCATTCTATAATTCTATGATTCTATCTTGATAAAACCAAATATTGCTACATTGGAGGATGCAACAGGAAGCTAGAGCAGTGCTATCTTTTCCTTTGACTAAGGGGTGTCTGCTCATTATATGCTTTAAGATGAAAAAGCTGAAGTGTCTCCAATCTCCATCTTAATGTGAATGGTCACACTGTTAGAGTTCAGAAATGCTTCCTGCTGGCCAACACATTACAACTCCTGGTTTAATGTGTGAACTTTCATATCACAGCATTCATGTCTTTCTTATCTACAGGATGTATTGCTTGTATTTGTAATGGATATCTAAATTTGGCTATTAACTGGCAATTTACTAAGTAGCAGTCATTTGTTATAACATTTGTTTGTGTTCTTGTGACTTGCACTAGTTTTGTTAAGATTTCTGCATGGTTTCTGGGCTGTTCAAAGTACCTAACTAAAGATCTAAACAGCCATTTCTTGCACCTGTGACACATGCCTTTTCATTGTGAAATAAGTTCAGATATGGTGTGTTCAGATTTCTTGGTTGGGTGGACCAAGACTTGACGTAGTACAAATTGATCCACATCTTCCATGGCAATCTTATCTCTTCGAGCAGAGACCTGAGTAGCAGACTTCCCTGTGGAAGTAAGTAGTTGTGATTTTAAGATAAATGTTGTTAAATGAACTACTAGCCTGTACTAGCCATTCTGTGAGTCCTTGAGTAAGTTTTTGAAGAGTGAAAGAAATTAGAACTGTGGAAGTTTGTTGTTTATATGAAGATATTATATGAAGATAGGCTGAGAAAGCTGGGGCTGTTCAGCCTGGAGAAGAGAAGGCTGCATGGAGACCTTATGGCAGCCTTCCAGTATCTGGAGGGGGGCTATAAGGATGCTCGGGAGGGACTGTTCATTAGGGACTGTAGTGACAGGACAAGGTGTAATGGGTTCAGACTTACACAGAAGAAGTTTAGACTGCATATAAGGAAGAATTTCTTTACTGTTAGGGTGGTGAGGCACTGGAATGGGTTGCCCAGGGAAGCTGTGAATTCTCCATCCCTGGCAGTGTTCAGGGCCAGGTTGGATGAAGCCTTGGGTGGCATGATTTAGTGTGAGGTGTCCCTGCCCATGGCAGGGGGGTTGCAACTTGATCTTAAGGTCCTTTCCAATCCTAACTATTCTATGATTCAATGGTTTTTTGGTTATATCTCATAACTCCTAGATGCTTTTCATAGAATCATAGAATCATATTTTGCTTTAAAATAATACAGAAGTTGCTTTGGATGGAAGTCTCCTGCAAGCAAATTGCTTTCAAAGCAAATGTAATACATGTGTATATATGTATATATATGCGAACATAATACATATGTGTTTGTGTATATACATACTGACCTGCAGCAGCCTTCTGTCCCACAGGCATATGACTAATTGAAATTACATAATTGAGCCTAATTAAGCAGTGATTGTTTGTCCCTTGCAGGAATTAGTTGATATTGTCTTCGTTGTCTTCCACTAAATGGAGGTGTTATTGATAACAACCAAGAAAGCAGACTAAGGATAAAATTTCTTCCATCCTTCCAGGTGCGACTTTACTCTTCAAGATATCTAAAATAGGGAGTAGACTTTGTATATATTCCACTATCAGTTTCTGACACTCATCCCTTGAGTTACAGGTATTGTAGAACTAGAGTTCTAAAGATAAATTTTGAAATTGCAATTAGTAGGAAAGCTGAATTGAGAGAAACATATTTTAGAATATGGCTTAATTATTCCAGCTAAAACCTATCAACATAAAAAATGTTTACCATTTTTATTGAAACTCTGTGGTTTAGGTTAACACGTTCTCTCAGCAGCACTGCTTATTCTCATATATTTTGCAAACAAGCATTCAACCAAAATTTTGTGGCTTCTTAGAGTTACTGTTAAAAGAAGAAGCAGCAAAACTGAATTCAAGTCAATGTGAACCTGAGCCTTACACACCAAATCAAGGTATGTAAATATGTAAATGGATGTGTCCCATTTATGCTTTGCTGTCTCTTTCTCCATTTCCTTCTCTGCCCTTCAGCACTTTTTTCTAAATTCAGCAGCAGTGTAATTAATTTTATTGTTCTAGACTTAATGATATAGCTTAGAAGTAGGTTTGTGTTTTGGAAGGTTTTCTAATTTTTTTTTCTAATTATTTTTCAATTGCTTTCATGTGCTTTGGCTAGGGATCCTTTATAAAACAGTCTGGCTATTTTAGTGCTAAGGTAGATCTGGTCACTGTTACTGGTAGTGAAAACATTTCAACTTTAAACTAGAATCTATTTAGAGGGAGCTCAGATACAGTGGAAAAAAAAAAACATATTATTGTATATTGGAGTTTAAAAAAAGCTACAATGACTTCATTTTTTTTAAAGAAGAAGGAGAGAAAACCCATTTCTACCACCTCAAAATAACTCATATTGACAAGTTCTTTTTAATATGTGGAGGTGCTCACCTTGTCCTTGAGTTTAAATGACATCAGGTGAGGCTGAGGAAATCTCCAACACCTGAAAGCTCACTGTCAGCATTTACTAAAAGGAAGGCTTACATTCACTGTGTAATAGATTTTGAGTCAAGCTTCATAAAAGGATCAAAGGTAGCTTTAATGCAACACATTTTAATATATTTTACAAGAAGTAACTACACACACATGCACATGTATACACATGCTATAAATTAGTTCTGTCTCAATGGAAAAATACAGAGTCATATGCATACGTTTGTATGGGTGTACTTAGGACTATATGGAAAAGTATGTTAACATAAACACAATTTTGTAATGGCGTTTACTTATAAACATTTTCTATTTCACTGTTTGTGTGTGTGTACATCTCTACACATCTATATATAATGTGCTCTGTGTATTTGATCTACAGATGATGGTAAGACAATATTTCATACACACACCAAAGTGCTAAAAAGAGGAGATGATGTACAATTACACTCAAAGCTGCTGATGGAAAAACCTTTCTACATCACATATTTCAATCTGTTGTATACATGTGCCTGCATACACAAGACAACTCTGCTTTTTGAAACTATGATTCCTTCTTCAGAACATATTCCTGACTGATATATTTATTTTTATGTATTGCTGTCAGATACATTCCAGAAAGCTGTGGAGTAACTACAAAAGCCTAGAATCTGCATGCTGCTTGTGCAGACTTCTGTAACTATAACCCATAGGCCAGCTAGAAAAAAAATGTATACAGCTGTGATCAGGGATAAATTTTGTTGTCTTCTTATTGTTTTAAAAATAACAGTACATGCTTAAAATTTGAGCATACTAACACTTTGTATCTTTGCTTGTGATCCTCAAAATTTTGAATCAGCTACAGAAAATACGTAACCAGCAGTCCTGACTATCACTATTACAGCTAATCTATATTTACAATGGATGAATTTATACTTTAAGTTTCTCTTTAGTTTGAAAAGACTGTTCAGTTGCTTTCAGAACAATTGTAGTAGAAATCCAATTGTTCTTCCAACTGCCTGTTGTCATAAAATTCCTGCTACCTAAGATAAACAAGTGCAGCTGAGAGCTGCTATATGTGTTTATCCAGTGTTTTTCAAAGATTGAAGGGGGGAATGAGGGGGGAACCCCACATCTGTATGTTGAGTCAAACTTTTTACTTGAAAATAATTTTTTTAAAAAGCATCATTCCTGCCCTGTGAAGTTTTCTCCAGTGAACACCACTTTCAAACTGTACATGTACAATTTAAAGCACTTAGCCTTAGGAGGGGCCACCTCCTGCTATAGACGAAGAGCTCAACATTAGGTCTTATGTTAAATAGAGGCATGTACCTCCTCTTCCTTCAAGTCCTGTTTTTTGTCCTGTCAATGGGCACTGGAATCTTTGGTCTCCATTCAGATGCACTTTTCTTAAAATGTTACCACCTGTAGGCTACTGTTACATTATTTCTTTGAAAATTCTGAAAACACAAGGGTAGTTTTGTTCAATTTAGCTTTACTGGGGGTGTGTGGGTTTACAGCCAAGAAAGAAAGTGTTATTTTTATCCCCTTGAGATGCTATTATGGCCATGGGCATCTTGATTTTAAAACGTGCACTTCACAAGATCAGAAAATGCCCCTGCCAGAATAAAATGTTTTATGTTTAGCGTGCCATGAGTAAAAATGTGACCTTAAGGGGGTATTCTGTTTGTGCATACATTTCCCTCTGAGCTCCACAGGAGAGTGTAAGGTGTCTCCAGGAACAAATTTGCTCTCCTCAGTGTTTAGGGCAGTTCATAATCTTTTAGAGTTGAAGCAGTTGAATGCAGACATAAAATTGCAAGGCCTCATATTTGGGATATATCATAATAAAGGATTTGGTTCCTGAACAGCTGCTGTATGCTTGGCATTTGTTAATACATTTTTAAAAGCAAAAGCTATAAGCTATATAGGCTATATCTGTGAGCTTGGGATGAATTAATTTGAAAAATTTTGGTCTAACATGAAGCAATTTACTGTAACTTTTATGTTGTAAGTTATTTCTGAGTCTAAAAAGAATAAAATGTTACCTAAATAGATTCTTGTTATGTGTCTTTATTATCAACTCCTTATTGGTCTTACTGGAAAAAAAATGATGTGTTACTTTATTTTTTAAGTTGATTTTTTTTTTTAAATCTGTGTCATATTCCATATTGGTTTAGAAGTACAAAAATAGTTTTCTGTAAAAAAATAGCATTTATTTTTCAGATACAGTTATTTATTTGTCACAGGGGTATCTTTACTCATTTTTAGTCTATTTACATGTATTAGTGAAAATCATCATGCAAGAATGAGCACACAAATGTAAGCAAAGTTGAATATTGGAATTCAGAAAATCTTAAACATTTTAATCCGATTCTGCTCTTTTATTCTAAGTGACCAGATTTTAACTATGCCTTTTGTATTACATTATCTAGAATGATGTTTATGTTCAATATATTAATGTTTCTAATAGCTAAGTTGCAATAAAAATCAAATAGATAATTTTTTGTATCATAAAAAAAAGCCTGTTTGAAATTCTTTGTCCCTAATTTTGGCAAAATAAAATGTCTTTCGAAATAAACCCAAAAAGCACTTCTGCAATGAAATTTGACTGGGCCAGTCTATGGAATGGAGGAATAGTCAAGACATTTAGCACATATAGTGGGTGGGATGCACTTTTCAAAATATTTAGTGTGTATTCCTTCTTGCAGTCTCTGTTTTTTGTCTGAAAGCTTGCTGGCCTACATGGAACACAATGAGACTGTTTTTCCTGGCATTCAGCAGCCACCTTGCCAGTATTGTTGCCCTCCTTACTCTCAAACCAAGTGAAAATATGTTTTCAGGATGTTTCTAAGATGCTATATTTCTGGCTGAAAATTCAGTTTAAGGATCAGAAAGGATTTTCTCCTCTGTTGCAATCACAGTGATGTCCAGAACTAAGGAATATTTCACCTTTCCTGAAGAGCTCCACTGTTTTAAAAAGTTGTAGCAAACAGTAGTACCTTCATGTGAGGAAACATTTTGGAAATATTTTGCTTAAGACAGGAATAGAGAGAGCAGTTTCTGAGTATAAATATGAATAGAAAGATCTGAGGTTTTCTGCCAGTGCTCTGGAGTGGCAATGCCTTAAATTTAAAGCCACTACATAAAACAATTCCTAGTGTGTTAGTTTAGACACAACACTGAATTAACTATGTGGGGTTTAATTTTCAGTAGATTTCCCCTGAAACAGCTAGAAATATCAGAAGAGGAGTTTAGGCAGGTCTCTACTCCTCCATACCTTTTAAGCCCCTGAATAAGACTGAAGAACTTTACAGTTTGGTGAATTCAAGTATTCCTTGTACCTTACAGAACTCCCACTAGTATCTAGCAAAAAAGAAGTTCTGTCTTAGCACTACTAAGTCTCAGTATTATGGTATAGGAAGAAAAAATGTACCTTTTTGCTTGTAAATCTTGTGGGGGAAGCACAAAGAAGCAGTGAATGCAAACATGTTGGAGTACTGCAAACCCTTTTGTAAGCTTAGGAAAAAAAAATATAACCCTCAGAAACAATTTCTATGATCCTTCATAAACTGTGGCTTGAGAGGAGTAGAAAATGGGTTGAAGAGAACCCATCTCCTGTTAGGTGGTTCCTGACATTTGGTCACTACATTCTCCATTGAACCTGGTAAAATAAAAGATGTCTGAGAAGAGGTGATCCACTACTTCAATTAAAATCAATGAATTTGCCAAGTTATGCTTTGAAACCTGTCTCTTTTAATGTGTATCTTCACTTCAGTGTCTTAATGCAAAGTCTAAATTGTATTTGCTTTCAGCAATTAACTTTTTCCTTTGAATCTTCCTTCCATTTACCTTGACAGTGACATTACATTACATTTAATTTACCAAATAATTCTCTCTCCCTCTCTCTCTCACTCCCCCTTTTCCCACCTTGTTACTGTTGCTATTGCTTTGCTTGGGTTTTGTTTATGTTATAATTAAATTGCTGATAAATTTCCATTTGACCATTTCAGGCATGGAACAGGTCTTTAGTGTTTGATTAAAAGGACACTGTGCCTTTGAATGTAGAATATTTTAAAATTAATTTAAATTATTGGAAAGCAGAGTCAGACAGGAGATTTACCCTTGAGTTATTCTACAAGCTTCTGTATTTTTCCTATAGACCCTTGTACATTTTCATACCTTTTTTCTTTTTTCTTTTTTTTTTTTTTTGGCTGCCAAGGGGCTAGAATTCAGTCTCTTATTTTCCCTGGCAAGCATTTGTACAACAAAAGAAACACCACCTGATTGCTTGTGTGAGACAAATTGTGAAACACTGTATGCTAAGTGTTATTAGTAGCACAAAGTGAAAAAATAGGAAACATAACCCCACCACCACCACAATACCTTCATTCTATAATCTTCTGCAGATATAATAACCCTATATTTTACTTTTAACAACAATGGGTAAAGATTTTTTTTTTTCTGTTAAAGTGTGACTTATAAATTGAGTTTGCCTTCAGAAAAAGAAAAAAAAAAGCTTGTTCCTGGAATTCATGTTATCAAGTTATGCCTTTGGTATATCTCAAGAGAAGTTTGATTCAGAAGTAATTGCTATAAGTATTGGACAATATTATATAATATATGGGTAGCATATTCTTTCTGTTAATGTTTAACTGTGGGAAAATAATCCACATTTTCTGCTTTTATTCCTCACATTATAATATGTAATTCTTTCATAAATGTATATTAATTTCCTTATTTGTCTCATTCTAACTTGCATGTAAATGTTTTGGCTCTTCAAAGATATTATGGTGTAAGAATGTGTAAGAAAACACTCCTTTTAAAACAATTCCTTGACTTCAGGAAATGGTGATTCACAGGACCTTGATCACCTCAATAAATTGAGGACTGCTGTAATAGCTTACTCAATGAAGATGAACATTTCCATCATTATTCCCTTGTTTGTATAACCAGGACCTATGTTCACCATAGTCACCATGCTAAACTGTACCAATAGCTCATGTTCAGCCAGTTACCACTATTCCTATCTTCTAACATGTCATAGATTTCCAAAGTATAATCCTCCAGTCCTATAAGTTTACATTTTTGTTGCTGCCAGATGTATGACTGTACATGTGTCTGCCATAAAATGTATGCTGTTTGAATGAGATCAGTTCCACGAGTCATTTACATCACTTGGTAAAACTAATGTGTCATCATTCTTACATTCCTACTTCACTAATTCTTATATGATCTCCAAGCTTATCCAGCAATAATTCTGTTTTGCCAGATTATCATTAGATACCAAATAGCTGTCAGTGAAAAAAATCCAACCCATCTCTCCCAGATCATTATTTCCTGATAAAGTATTTTGCCAATTTCAATGGCATAACTTGTTTTAGAATGAAGACCTGAGCTGTTTGAAGTGCAGTTATAATTTTCAAATATGCCAAAGTCATATAGCAGTGACGTGTCATCTACCTCAAAACAAACAAGCTCATAATACCTGACTAAAAAAATAGAAATTTCTGCATTATATGGTTTTAAATTGTTCTACTGGTCACTTTCAATAAGCCCTAACTCTCAACTGTGTATGAGGTAGGATCATGCTCCTGTATATTTCATGTTTAAAAACAAGACATAGGTTCTTAAGTCACAAAGGTGTCAATCAGTATTTGGCTAAAAATATGAAATTTGGCATAGAGAATAGTCTTAGTATCACATGTGCCTCTTAGTGGTGGAACGAAATTGGTGTTGATGTGTGAACCAGAGTAAGGGTTTACATGAATTCATGGTGAATTTTGTAATTGATTTCGTAACTGTCTGATTTATATTCCTTGTGGTTCTGTGCATGTGTGTATATAACTTGGAGAAATCTTTCAGGGAATTCCAAAATGAGTGACAGTCCATCCGGAATAAAACAAAGCCTAAAGATATCCTGCTTTTTTTTTTGTAAAATATGTGAAGATGCATATGGAAGAAACCATGACTTTGAAGAGACATATATGTATGAAACAAGGCAACCCTTTCTGCCTCACTGTTTATAAATATGCATGTGTTAATACAAAATGAAATGTTTGTATAAAAAATTACGTTGAACAGAAGAATTTGACTACTGTCTACCAAACTGAGGCATATTTTAAATTTTCTGTGTTTTTCAAGTATTCTTTAAAAACTTTTCAATGTCTTCACCGCTTACCATCCCTAGTGTTAAGTGAAATATGCAACAAAAAGAAAAGCACCCAGAGTAAGGAAATGGCAAGTTAAGATTACATATGCAGCATGAACTCTGCTTCCCTGTGTGTACGTATTTTGATAAGGTCTTTCATTATTTGACCACATAGGTTTTTCACTTTTCTTCCCTATTTAATTTCAGACCAAAACTAAATTGTAGGTGACTTACGTCTTCACTGGGCAAACAATAAGGCAGGTTTTGAGCAACCTGAATGAGTTAGGATCCTCTGGAAAAGTGAGAGTTGTCTTGTGACTGAGGCCACAGATTAAAACCAAGGCATCTATTTTCTATACCTATTTCTCTTTTACTTGAAATATTACTACAGCTCTCAGTGCCTCTCTCTGGTCTGCCGTTGTAAATATTCATTCAGGTATTTCGTGATTCCAAAGAAATGCTCTGAGAATAAATTCTTTACTCCTTATGAAGCACACTGATATTACAGTGATGATATAGATAGAAAACTATGATGGGAAAAAGAAAGAAAAAGGGCTTTTTTGCTTCAGGGATTAGAGGATATGTCATAAATACAATGTGGAACCACATGTTCAACATAAGGATAAGAAGAAATATCCAGGTGTTGCTTAGTACTTTGTGCCCCATATTAACCAGGGGCCCAGGAGTGGGGAAGGGGAGAAAATGTTAGTCTGTTTTTTTTCCTACAAGAATTGTGATAGCAAAGTAGCACATAACATACTCTAGACAGAGCACAGGACAGAGATATTAGCAGCTCTTCAGTTCTCGCTGCTATAAAATTAATTCAAAACTGAATTAAAATTCTTCTTTAACCATGTCACCTTTGTATGAATCTTTCTAAAATTCAAGGGCTTTTGTGCTGCATAGAGATGTCAGTTTATAATGTCTTATGCAAGCAATAATTAATCTGTTCCCATTCCCATATATATATATATCGTATAAGCAAAACTATGTTTGAAGTTAGTTTTATATTTATTATGAACATTCTTCATTAGAGTGTAAACATTTTCAAACATCACAAATCCTTGCAGAGACATTAAAGCTTTTTAATGTTTTAAGCTATTTTCTCCCTTTTTGAAGGTAGCTGAAATAGAGAAAATGGCTTACAGATTTAGCTGTGTATATAGTTTGAAAGTAACAACTGAAAAATGATGTTCATAATCTGAATTGCAATGAAACCAATTATCTGTACCATGGTGTTTCACTTGGGAATACTTCGAAAGGTTTAGTATTTCTTAAAAGAAATTAAAACCAGCTGTAAAAATACCATAAAACAAAAATAGCAGCTGCAAAAGAGATTAACATTCCTAAATTTCATTTGAACCTGATATGTTATTTTTCCAACAGCAGCATACATATATACTGATTTTTAAAATCTATTCTTTATGAAACTATATCCTCTCAAGAAAAGGTGGATTTTTTTTTTTTTTTACCACTTGTTAATGTTAGCCATGAATTTCATGAACATTCTTCCCCTCTGCCCAGGAATTTTGTATTATACTTTTTCTGTAATTATTATCAAAGAAAATCTACAATTGTTAATTATTAAGAGTTTTTTGAATATTACTGATTAAGAATTAAAGCTCTGCCTAATAAACAATTTACAGCAGTCCTTGCACTTTTGTTACTTACAGCTGTCAAATAGCTTTCAAACTGAGCCCCATTCACCCTGTGCCTGTTTTAAAATTTTATATAAAGTCTGTTTTCCAATTAAGCAGCCAGTCACAGATGAAACCTTTCCTAATCGCTTTCATATATATAATAAAGCTGAATGTAATTTATAAAACAGAACTGGAGGTGCTGACAGTATAAAACAGTTTATTTTGCAGTCTCGGTCAAAACATATGGCAGCAACTTTTCTAGACTTCTGCCAGATGGCGGGCCTTAATCGATTTTGTCTGTTGTGCTGTATGTTAATTCTCTGTGAAAAGTGTTTCTTCAAACTCAATTAAAAAAACAATTACTTTTCTTACTAAGCAACTAACACTAAAACTGTCATTTAGATAGCTCTGTTTAAGTTTGAAGTTTTTGAAAACCCAAAGATATTTACATAGCAGGTAAAATTGATTCTAATGGCCTTGAAACCTGTGATTGTTATTCACCAGCATGCATATCATTTCAGACGAATCTGAATAAATTTATCTATAAGATAATAAAGTTTATCTTGCATTTCTGTTTTTCTTGGATCTTTTTTAACTAATGATAGTACTTCATTTTGCAAATTAGAGTAATTTTTGAGCACCAAAGACCCCGGAGTAAAATCTCAAATGATCAGCATTGAACTTATTACCCCAAACTTTGAACATTAGAAAAAAACTAGAAAAAGAGTATAGCACCTATCTCTGCATCTTAATTAAGGCACATTATGATACAATAGCTGTTATAAACTCTAACTACTGGTCTATTCAACACATTTCTGTATGTTTTCTACATCTCCCATATTAAAAATATTAGATTTTATGTGACATACTACATTTAATAAATATTGCACAAAAGGCCAGTCTCCGAACTTATTTTAGCAGGCAATTTTTGTTTTGATAAGTATGGAATTTCATCTCTGCCCAATAAATAATGAGGCATGAATTTTTGATAAGGGTACTTCCTGGTGGACAAATACAGTGGACACAAAATCATTCAATTCTACTAAAATTCTAACAGTTATAGTTTCTACGTATTTAATGAAAATGTTAATAATGTTGATGCCTTAATAAATATGTATTCTTGAAAGTCTGTGAGTTAATGGGAATTATAATGAATCTTTTTACATTTTGATCTACTTTTATTGCTATTGTTCCTTTGTTACACATATTATTTGTGATGCAGGCTTAGATTTTGAACTAAAGATGTGTGCATAACAGAAATCAAATGAAAGGAACTAGTCCCTGGAGAAATATGCAGTCCTTTTGTAGAACCTAGCTTTAATGTAGACCAGTACTTAACGTATTCACAACTTATAACATATGAAATGGGCGTATGTTGAAACAAAATATCGACCAGATCTTTTCTCCTTACCATGTTTATTTTATGACTACTTTCTTTTGAAATAGAACAGGGGTATGGCAATATGCAAGCAGACTAAATAGGTTGTGTTTTCTTTAGCAATAATACCACACAAGTACAAGGCAGAAATACTGTGTTTTTCCAATATAATCCAGCAAGTACAAATGACATTCCTACCTGATGGCTGATATCTTTTATAGTACAGCTGTGCCATATTTTATGCATCACAAAGAATGATCAAGCATTTCTCTGGAGTCTTTCTGTCATGGAATGTGGGCCCATGCTCCATGTATGCCTTTACATTTGGCTGTAATACACCTAAACTCTAAATTAGTTATCTGTTACAAACTGGTGATTATTTTGCAATCAGAATGTACTTAAAAACAGTATAAAATTTTTAGTTTGTATAATTCTAATAATCTGTTTTATTTAGTAGCTGATAATGTTTGTGTGGAATATATTTCAATGTGCACTACTTAAATAGTGGCCACACTTGGTAATAAAAATATCACTGTAGGTAATTAAATAATTTTAAATGGACTATATATTTAGGAAAATAAAGTAGAAGACATCTTACTAAAGTTGCGTGTCTGAGGATTTTGGAATATAGCTCTGACTAATTTTTAAAGATTCACACTTCTGAAATTGTGTATATACTTTTGACCCAAAATTTTTTAGTAATTATCCTGAGTTCTTCATTGTGTTAGCTGTGTTTCAAACAAGGTCCAAGGACACATTCAACGTCTGTTTCAGTATATTTTCTAGAGTGATGACAATGCTGATTGCTGTTCACCTGGCTGGTTCCCCATTCATAGGCTTCTAACGTCACTGGAGGAATCTAGGTATCTAATACTATGGACTATAAAAGTTAACAGTAACTTTACCTCTGTAGAGGGGAAGTGGGGAGATGAGAGTATATACAGTAAGGCTCTTTAACAGTAATGGATATTTATATTTAGCAACCAGTTGAAACTCTTGGATGGAATGCAAACCATAGTACCATTTTTTTTTTCTTTACAAAGGAAAGAAGTCTGTTCAAATTAGCTGTGTTTTAAGGTAAACTGTTCTCTTATAACATGGATCTAACCATGACTGGAAAGAGACAGACAACAACCTTTATAGTCATTGAGCGTCAATTGTGAGAGGAATATGTCACCATGACAGTGATAGGCGAGTCTGGCCCAGACAGAGCTCAGGACAAGACCTCTCACGTTTTCTCCAAGCAAAGGTTGTGAGTCAGTTTTCCCATTTTGAAATTTTTGGTGTGAGGACTCAAATTCTTTTGAGTTTGCATTTCATAGACATGCTTTCGATACCCTGAAAGATATGTTAGGAAAATAATTTTTGTCGAAAGAATAGAAATAAATAGGAATTGACATGACCTAGGAGTAGACCAACAGAAACCTATGCATTGCTTTCAAAAGCACTGTAATAAACAATAAAGTAATGACACTAAATAGGAACTATGAACAAGCTGTGCTTGAGCATTGTTCCTCTTCAGGCTGCTCAGCATGGAGAAGGCTGTGTGGAGACCTTGTATCAGCCTTCCAGTATCTGAAGGGGGCCTACAAGGGTGCTGGATAGGAACTCTTCATCAGGGGCTCTATTGGTAGGACAAGGAGTAGTGGGTTTGAACTTAAACAGGGGAGGGTTAGGTTAGGCGTAAGAAGAAGTTCTTTACTGTGAGGGTAGTGAGGCACTGGAACGGGTTGCCCAGAGAAGTGGTAAATGCGCCATCACTGACAGTGCTTAAGGTCAGGTTGGACAGAGCCTTGGGTGACATGGTCTAGGGTGAGGCATCCCTGCCCATGGCAGGGACTTGGAACTAGATGATTTTAAGATCCTTTCCACCCCAGAGCGTTCTGATTCTAACTGGAAGAAAGCAGATAAGATTCAATCATGCATTCCTGTTTATGCAGAACAATCTAAAAGGTTTTTTTTTTTTTAACAGTTAATGTCTTACATGTTCTTCAACAGGAGACAGATGTTAAACTTTTATATTTGTGTCTCTTGTATCTTCCAGTGTTTATATACTACATTTTTTTGCTGTTCCAAGAGAAAGGAAAAGTGTCCTTTTCTTACAATATGTTTTGCAACTCACACAGGTAAGTAGCTGTCATCGTTTAAGCCCAGCTGGTCACTCAGAAACACACAGCCTCTATCTCACTCACCCCATTCCCTCCCCCCACTCCCAGAGGGATGGGGAGGAGAATCAAAAGAATGCAACTCCCACGGGTTGAGATAAGAACAGTCCAGGAACTAAGGTATAACACAAATCACTACTGCTACCACCAATAATAATAATGGTAAGGGAAATAACAAGGGAACAAAATACAACTGCTTACCACCTACCGATGGATACACAGCCCGACCGAGTAGAAATCTAACCCTTCTGGGTAACTACCCCCAGTTTATATAGTGGGCATGTGTGCTCTGTTATGGAATACTTTTTTGGTTATTTTGGGTCCGGTGTACTGTCTCTGCTTCCTCCTGGCTTCCCCTCCTCCCTGGCAGAGAATGAGACTCAGAAAGTCCTTGGTCAGAGTAAATATTACTGAGCAGCAACTAAAAACGCCAGTGTTATCAGTGCTGTTCCCAGGCTGGAAGTCAAAAACACAGCACTGCACCAGCTACTAAGAAGGAAAAAAAATGACTGCTACTGCTGAACCCAGGACAGCAGCTTCCAGTCAGACAACATGGTTGTCTGCAAATTTCTGTTTCTTCAGTTTAGAGTGATTCTTTCATTCATCTTCATATACCTTATTTTGGATTTAAGTCTGCAGATAAATCTTTCTTCTTTCAGCAGTTAGTTCTGGGAAAACATGGGTTTTAAGTGATATGAATCATGAACTTCATTTTACTTTGAAATACCTAAAAAAAAAAAGAAAAGATTTTTTAAATAGTGAGGTTTAGAAAATTGAAGCAGAATTAAAAGGAAAAAAAAAATCAAATAGACAAATAAAGGTTGAAAGGCCACGAGAGGAATTCTATTTTCTGATTCCCTCTTTTTGTAATTCACTTTTAAAATATTGCTTGATGATAATGTTTTCCCTATTGCGATAATGAAGTGCAGTATTTGCCAAAGTGAATACAAGATCTGTCTGTTTAGTTATAGAGGAAGGAACCAAACATCCTTCTGAGTGATTTTAGAGATCCCTTTTCCTAATACTCATAAGCTAACATGTAAAAGCAGAAGAACTGGGAAATACGGCCACTTGCTAATAGGATAGTACAAATACCAATAACAAGAAAGCATACGGTAACGCAAGGATGAAAATATATTTTTCTTATGGTATTTTCAAGGTTACATCTAAAACACTGAGATTTCCACAGGAAGATTGTTGTTGACATCTATGAATTTCCTTTCTTTTTTTGTGGAAAGAGAGGGGGAGACAGGGCAGAATTAGAGGAAGAAGAAGAGAGAATAAAGCATGGAAGTCCATGTGTCCAAACACTGCAGGGATGTGGAAGAAAGGACAGTGAAAGACTATCTTTACTATGCAGACTATAGCTTGCAAATAGAACCCTGTTGAATTTATTTCTGAAATATAAGGCAAAATCCTACTAGGTACCTAGCAGGATATATATTCCTACCCAAGGTCTTATTTATAGCACATATTTTGAATCAGGAAATAAATGCAAAAAAGATAGCGGGGGTAGTGGGATAGATACATACCTTGAAATGGATGCAAACATGTGAATTCTTGAAAAAACACTGAAGTAATAAGTATTTAGCTTAATCTCAGCTCTTTCTCTCAGTCACTAGTGTAGAAGGCTGGAAGTCTAGATTTAAAGATGGCAAAGCTCTATCCATATTTCCAGTTGCTATTTCTAACATAAGATCTTTTTAAAACAGTATTTTAAATGTAGAAAATATTTTTAACCTACATCAGACATCTTCCCTTCCCTTCCTTTCTCCTTCCCCTTTCCTTTCCCCTTCCTCTTCCCTTCCTCTTCCCCTTCCCCTTCCTCTTCCCCTTTCTCTTTCCTATTATATTTATTTAAGTATATCAAGTGCCAGTAGGTCTGAAAGCATTTCTAATGTATCCTAATTCTGACTCACCATGTATTTATTTATGGCCTTTATCAGTAGCAGATGAGCAATTGTACACAAATTGTATGGTGATCACGTGCATGGGTAATTATCCTCTAGAGGCTGGGAAGGGAATATCAAAAAGCTTCTCATCTAAAACAGAATTAGAAAACAGGTTTATAGTGGTACACCAAGACAAAGTTGTAAACATACTTTGGTTTAAATATATACCTGCAATACTATCTTAATTAATTTTGAATCTTAGAGTTCACCATTTTAATTTAACAATCAAATGCATACATAGAGAATTTTTTTACACAGAAAATATATACTATTATTTCTATATTTCATTAGTATAGGATCCATATTTCAGTTGGAAAAACTCTCAGAAACTGAGCAATCAGCCTCTCTGGGTATGGTTTAGCAATGTACTAGCTTGTATGTATGAGGTCTTATTATAGAGATGTCAGTTTTAGTTTGAAACATACATATTTTTATTTATACATTAGTGCTTATAGTGATCAATGACCATGTGTGCAGTATATTAGAATTTGGTTTTGATCAGTGGAAAGCAATTATTCATAAAACTCAAAACAGAAGGCAAAGTTGTGAAAGAAAGGAGAAGAGTTATGTCTTTCTTACAGGGAAGGTAATTTTAATATAGACGAGATTGGTCCAAATCCTGCAGTTTGGATTGATAGATTATCTAGCAGAACTATCATTTCAATAATCTCAATGACAGTGCAGCAGTGGATACTTGGTACAATATTATAAATTAAATTTACTGCAAATGTCATTGCAGAGAATATGGAAAGAGATCCGTCATTTGTATTTGTATAAGTTAGAATAAGGAAAAAATTAAGATTCTTTGATAAAACATAACAAAAATTATCTAGATGATGTAGCTATGCTACCAGTTGTCTTAAAGATTTCTTTTATGTTGCTCATTAGGATACTTGAATTGCACCAATGTAAATTTGGTGACAGAGGAATGATGTTCTCTTAAACAGAAATATATTCCTTATGAAATTGATTTACAGGATTTTAAAATAACCAATGCCCACATTTCAGAAACACTTTTTCAAAAAGTACAAGCTGCTTCTGCCTAATTGCAGTCTATTTATGGAACTGTGAAAGCTAAACTGTGAATTGGTGAATAAGTATTCATCTCCATATAAGGTCATATAGTGATGTGACAGTGACACTGGCAACCTAGATACCTCTGCAATACAGAGGACTATGAAACAACAATAAGTGTTCTTTCTGTTTGGTTTTTATGTAGCCCAGTTTTATTGCTTTCTTTGCCATCACAAGGTCATATATAATGCAATCCAAAAGCTTTTGGATTAAACAGAAGAGTTTAATTTGCAGGCACCTGAAAAATCAGTTGCAACTTACTATAGCTATATTTTCTTCAGATTTAATATTCACAAGTTGAGATGAACTTTCTTACCCAAGGGAAGTTATAGGGACTTATCTTTGAAAACAGAAATGAACCATTAGTCTTAAAATGCAATTAATGAAAAAAAGCTTAGGAGTTGGATTTTTAGTGTTGCGTTCTTAGTTGTTTATTTTAAAACATATACTGGAATAAAATAAATGAAGATAAAAATAAACTATATTTCAGTTTAACCCTCAAAATGCCATATATTTATCTGAAAAAAAATTACATACATATTTTTAGATTAATTCAGTCAGAAAGATGGAAAATACAGATATCCAATTAATATCAATTGTCTTTTTAAAAATTATTATTGAAATGAAAGAGGGAATTGTTCTAACCAATGTCCACTGGAAAATATATCTCTAAAGAAAGGATACTAGGTGGCACCCTAGAGATTTGGGCTCTAATTTCAGTCTGCTACTGGCTTTGAAACTATAAGCAAACCATATTGCATCATTGTGCATAAATTTCTCCATCTAAATAATGACAGCTTCCATAAAGTGTTTTGTAAGCATATGTTTCCATAATGTGTAGATGAATGCTATTAAAGGCACAGGTATTATTTTTAATAGCAGTACTTTATTAAATTATTAAATAATACTCAACATTTAAATTACTAAGAAATTAATTGTATTGACCTGCTTAATTTCTTTATCAGTTGTACCATCATCATAAACACTTACGTAGCCGAACTTATGTAATCCTATCTCTTCTAAAGCAAACAAAACAAAAAAAAAACCACAAAAAAATAGCCCCTGCTTCTGTATATTTCCATATTGCTTCTTTTCATTCCCATTCATTCCTACTTCCTTCCCCGTGTTGTCAGCAAGTCAGGGAGGGTGATCCTACATGGCTCTGGTGAGATCACATCTGGAATGCTGGGTCTAGCTCTGGGTTCCTCAGTACATAAGAGACATGGGCATACTAGAGAGAGTTCAACAAAGGACCACAAAGGTGATCAAGGGATTGGAGCATCTCTCAGAGAAAAGACTGAGAGAGCTGCAACTGTTTAGCCTGGAAAAGAGAGTAATCAGGATCTCATCAAATGGGTATAAATACCTGAAAGGAGGGTGTAAAGGTGTTAAGGTCAGGCTCTTTTCAGTGGTGCCCCATAAGTGGACTAGAGGCAATGGGCAAAACCTGAAAGGCATAAAATTCCAACTGAAGATCAGGAAAAAATTTTTTTTAACATGAGAGGGTGACTGAGCACTGGCGCAGGTGGCTCAGAGAGGTTGTGGAGTCTCCATCCTTGAAGATATCCAAAAGACATCTGAACATGATCTTTGGTAATGTGTTCCAGGTGGCCCTGTTTGAGCAGGGGCATTGGACAAGACACACCTCCAGAGTTCTCTTCCAACATCAAGCATTCTGTATTTCTGTGATTTCACATTCATGTTTCAGTAATTTTCCATTCAGCAACTGCAACATCAACTTTACTTCCCTGGGCTGTTCCCTCTAACCAAAAGCACACTTTTCCCCAGTTATTTCATATTCTACAAATTTGATTACACCAGTACAACAATGACACTTTCTAAAGGGACAGTACTTTGTGCTGTCTTTAATTCATCAAGAAAAACTGGATCAAAAGAGTTTTGCTTAATTGTAGAAAATGTCTACTTTTACAATGCAGATTGAAAGCTGTCCTGGGTTCAGCAGTAGCAGTCATTTTTTCTCCTTCTTAGTAGCTGGTGCAGTGCTGTGTTTTTGACTTTTGGCCTGGGAACAGCACTGATAACACCAATGGTTTTAGTTGCTGCTCAGTAATATTCACTCTGACCAAGGACTTTCTGAGTGATCAAGGGGTGGACTTAACAATGGACACTATTGCCCAGGTTATTCATGAGTGTGAAACGTGCTACAATTAAACAAGTTAAACGGTTAAAGCCTCTTTGATATGGAGTACGATGGCTGAAGTATAAATATGGGGAGGCCTGGCAGATTGATTATATTACACTCCCACCAGCCTGCCAAGGCAAGCACCATGTGGAGGAAACCACTGGATGGCTGGAAACATACACTGTGCCCCACATCACTACCCGGAACACTATCCTGGGCCTTGAGAAACAGATTTTGTGGTGACATGGCACCCCAGGGAGAACTGAGTCAGACAATGGGACTCATTTCCAGAACAGCCTTATAGACAGTTGAGCCAAAGAGCATGGCATTGAGTGGGTATATCACATCCTCTACTATGCACCAGCCTCTGGGAAAATTGAACTGTACAATGGGCTGTTAAAAACTACTCTGAGAGCAATGATTGGTGGGACTTTCAAACATTAGGATACACATTTACCTAAAGCCACCTAGTTGGTCAACACCAGAGGATCTGCTAAGAGGGGTGGCCCAGCCCAGTCAGAGGACAAAGTTCCTGTGGTGCACATAAGGAATTTGCTGGGAAAAACAGTCTGGGTTATTTCTGCTTCAGGTAAAGGTAAACCCACTCATGGGATTGCTTTTGCTCAGGGACCCAGTTATACTTGGTGGGTAATGTGGGAAGATGGGGAAGTCCGATGTGTACCTCAAGGGGATTTGATTTTAGGGGAAAACAGCCAATGATCTCAATTGCATGCTGTTGCCTATTATGTAGCACTTTTATAGCCCACCAACTAGATGTCTTCAGGTCACTAGTGACTGGCCCTGACTTCCCTCTGACCATCATCCCAACAGAGAATGAACTTTGATAGAACCAGACAAGTTCTGGGTATCATCAGCAGGCAACAATCCAACACTACACACAGCCTCTGCTGCTCTGAAAGACTGTTACAAGAGAGGGAGACAGACATCATGGACCGAATGGACTCGGCAGCTTTACAGGGATTGCTCCATGCACTAAGGAATGATCTCTCTCTCTCTTTCTGTGTATGTATATATATGCATATACATATATGATATAAGAGTGATGGTCTACTGAAAATGTGGGATCTGAGCATGACATGAATGGTATGGAATAAGGAGTGGATACTGACGTGGGTTCAGCAGTAGCAGTCATTTTTTTTCCTTCTCAGTAGCTGGTGCAGTGCTGTGTTTTTGACTTCTAGCCTGGGAACAGCACTGATAACACTGGCGTTTTTAGTTGCTGCTCAGTAATATTTACTCTGACCAAGGACTTTCTGAGTCTCATTCTCTGCCAGGGAGGAGGGGAAGCCAGGAGGAAGCAGAGACAGTACACCGGACCCAAAATAACCAAAAAAGTATTCCATAACAGAGCACACATGCCCACTATATAAACTGGGGGTAGTTACCCGGAAGGGTTAGATTTCTGCTCGGTCGGGCTGTGTATCCATCGGTAGGTGGTAAGCAGTTGTATTTTGTTCCCTTGTTATTTCCCTTACCATTATTATTATTGGTGGTAGCAGTAGTGATTTGTGTTATACCTTAGTTCCTGGACTGTTCTTATCTCAACTCGTGGGAGTTGCTTTCTTTTGATTCTCTTCCCCATCCCTCTGGGAGCAGGGGGAGGGAATTGGGGGAGTGAAAGAGAGTCTTCATGGCTGACTGTGTTTAAACCAAGAAAAATGCATATATTGTAATTAAGCTGTTGTGGGAAATAACATATCCATTATGTAAAATAGTCTAAAGGAAACGTAAAATTTGAAATTAATCTTCTTCTGCTGTAACCTCCCAAATAGTTAAGAAAGTCATATTTCATGCGACAATGGAAACAACAAGGTACTACTGGGTTGTTGAGAGAATCAGGCATTTTGATTTTTTTTTTTTCTAGCTACATCCTATGTTCTGCTCTACCTTGTGTTTCCACCTTTTCTCTTAGAGTTGTCCCTTTCTGGTGGACAAGGAGTTGAGAAGACTTCCTGTCTTACCAATGAGTGCATAGTCTTAGTTCCATTTGGCCAGAAAATTGAAACTAATGTGTCAAAATGGGAGAGAAAATCTGTCTGGACCATAAGGATATGGAAGAAGGTAGTCAAGATGCCTTGCAATGATTGTCCTGTTTGAGACAGAGGTCATTATTTACCATTGAGAATATGCAGATAATTACTTCTGTATCAGATTTTTTTCACCATATTTCTTTGGAAGCTTTCTTTAATACAAAGAGTTTTGAAAATATATTTGACAATTATTTTGATTTCTAACACAGTTAGTATTTGCAGAATAGCAATAAAAACAATCTATGAATAATCAGCCTTGCTATCCTTCAGTAAATTTGCCACCAGGAAAAAAAGAAAAAGGTAAAAAATCCCATATGTCACTAGGAAGAATATTTTCCTTGAAACATATGAGATTTTAAGATTATTGAGTGTGTATTACTGAACGATTATGTCATAGCTTAGCTGCTTATATGTCCAAAGCAATATTCAAACCCATACCAAAATCTGTAACCCTTCCGCATGCACAGAGTAGAGCTCAAGAGACTACTGCCATAAAAGGAGTTTTTTTAGAAACTCTTATTTATGACTATGTGCAAATGTTTACATTTCTTATAGTTATTAGAGCAAAAAGTGGCTATGTTGATTATAGCAAGAATTTGCTTTGTAAAAAAAATTTTTAAACACATTTCACTACGATGCATCAAAACATAAAATGACCATGATTTATTGCAAAAAGCAATTTCCAGCTGAGACAAAGTTGTTGGAGCTCCTACTGGCTCAGCTGGAGGGAAGTAGTTTTCTTGGAGGATGTTGTAGAGTAACTAAGTACAGATTCTAAGTGTCCTACTTTTAGTTACAACCACAATAATATGCAGAACGTATGTGCATACTAAATCCAATCACAAGTGGAGATATGGCTAATGAGTTACATTTCCTGTGGTATCAACCTCCATATGGCAGGTACAATATTTATCACACCATATGCTTGTTACTACGGACAAGAGTACATTCTGTAAACATGATTATGGCACCTTTTTATTGATTCAATGAGTGGTATTCAAACAGAAACTGTTTCAAGCTTCTGCCAAGATGGAATAGCTGGAAGGAAGTCAGTAAGTATTACCAGAAGTTTCCCCAGCAGGAATGATTTTTCCAATGAGACCTCAGTATCAAAATCCTGAATGACTTGTCAGTGCTAAAATACATCACATGATTTCACAAAAGTGAATATTGTTTTGTTTTTTTTACCTGAAGATTTTATTTTTAGATTAAAGTTTCTCTGTTGTGCATGCTATCCTCAGTGACATTTCTATTTTCCTATCTGCCACTGAAAAAGTTTGCTTGACAGTGAATAGATTTGAAGGGTTTTTTTGAAAGTATTTAAACTAAACATAATCTTCTTGCTTGTCACCTTTTAAAAAAGTAATTCTGCACATAGACTTATGACAAACTCTAGGAATTCCTCTGCAACTTTTATTATGGGCTTATTGTACACAGGACTTGAAAGAAATTAAAACAAAAATGCTGGAGTTGTATGTTAACATTACTAGCAAATTATTTTTTAAAGTTTGTTTTTTGGTATTTTTGCTTGTACTTTTGGTATAGATATTTTGTTGCTGCTTAAAAATCAAAATCATTGACAAAGAAACATTTATGTCTTATTAAACAGTCTGTAGTCAGTCAGTTATAAGAACATACAACAGTTGTGGTGGAAAAGATCAAAGGTTGTCTAGCCCAGCATTCTACCTTAGGACAACAGTGGATACTTAAGGAAAACTATAAAGAAAAGAGATAGCATAGAGTGGTAATTTGTCCAAATGCCCTCCTTGTCTCTAACAATAAGTGGTTTTGGGATAACTGAGCAAGACATAATGAGACTTCTTTTTCCATATTTTAAATTATTCTCTATATAGTTATTACAGTTACCTTTCTTATTTTATTTTATTTTTTAATCTATATTCACTGTAAGCATAAAGTAATTTTTTATTTAAGCACGGTACAGAAAAGGTCCTTAAACTGCAAAATTTTCATGGAGTTTTAGACAGCCTTGTATCCTTCGTGGTTACCAGTTGTTTTTTTCCAGAAGAGCATGGATCTGTCACATTTACTATGTCATATCCATAATTCCTATGCAGATATTTCACATATCCTAGGGCTTCTAAGACAGTAGTGGTCACATGTGTTTATACATATGAATCAAGTTCTTATCTGCAACATATTACCTGCAGCACAGCACAGAGGATATTTCCCATTACCTACTCTCTAAGGTTCTATTAAAATTAACAGAGATCTAATAAATGCTGTCAAAGGTGCTGAAAGCATAGTTCAGTGAATTGTACCATAGACATCTACAGATAGTTCAGCTGCACAGCTTTATAACTCATTGACTTGTTGACTAGGTCTCTATTAACCATAACTGAAGCATTGGTACCTGACCTGCATGGAAGCATTTTTGTGAATGTGTCATATGAAACTGAATCCCACTTTTGATGGGTGTTCAGTTACCTAGACACAAGGTCCTAGTGCCATTAGAAACAACAAAGTTCTCCAAGATATCTGCATGGGGCACTCACATGAGTCACCCGACCTGAAGAAGGCTGTGCCCTTGTGCAACAAATCTTGAACTTGCCTGGTATAGCAAGCAAATATTGCCCATGAGTTTTGTACTGCCAAGGTTAGGAGACATGTCACAAATACATGGAAACAACTTGACCTACTGCCTTTATGCTCTCTACCCTAACTGCAAGACAATCTGATCTACTGTTTTTTTCCAAAATGTTGTTACTAACATAAATATAGTTAAAAATATAATCTATTATTACTTAAATACTAAGGTAGTGCTGCTTTTGTAGCAGTATTCAGATCATACCTAAATACCTGCAAAAATATTATGCAGTATAGATTATATAACTAAAAAACATTTCTCTCATGTTAAAAAGTGCTGAAAAGACCTTTAATTTTCCCATAATGTTTAAAAAACACTAGGTTTTTTTTATTTACAAAAAAGACTAAGATCTGTCTGCAGAGGTCATTACGAATCTATAAGTTTATAATCAAGAAAAAATGGTATAAGGAAACCTTGAAAATTGAATTCAGCTTTTAAAAATAAACCAAATTATTTTCATTAGGGATCTTAAAAACCTAAAAATTAATTATTGGAAAAACAATAACTATTATAAAACAATGTAATACATATTTTAAAGGAAGATGAAATTTTAGAAAAATTAATCATTATAAGTAAAAAAAGATTTTTCCAAACAAGTGTAAAAGTTTGCTTATTTTTAAAAATAAGTCATGTGTATATATATATATGTACATGGGTGTAACATTTTCTTTCTTTGCTTATCTAACAGTTCCTCTCAAAGGTCTCATACAAAAACATTGAATATTGACTTCAAGAAACATATCTCTATTTTTCATGCCTTGAATATGCAGAGAAGCAAAATGGTATTCTTGCTGTCAAAACACAACCAATCAAAAAATCCTCCAATACACCACACCCCCTGTAAATATTCAAACTTAAATGCTTGAAGAATGTTGCAATTATTCATATATATACGTAATCCACAAAGTATCAACATTATCACAGAATCATAGAATAGCATTATTTGACATAAATTGTCCTTCAATTTTATCTTCAGTCTTTAAGTGAAAATTTGGCAACAGAATTCTTTCAATTGTTAATTTGTAATGATTTTTTATTATTCTTATCCTAAATTTTTTTCACAGAAGGTAGCTCTGGAAGCAAGTTACTGTGTGAAAGTAATGAAGTTATTTACCTTGGCAAGGATTACAGTAAGGCTTTGTTTGTCATTCTGGGAATGGGGTTGGGAGGGTGTTGTTGAGTATTTCTGATTTTTAAATCAAAATAAACAAAACCAGAAGCACCATTTTAAAAAACTAATTAATCCACATTTCTGAAAAAGATTTTCTGAGTACTTACATTAGGTATTAGGTATAATAACAGGCCCTACTGACACACATATCTAGGACGTGGGACTTGTTCCACATGGTCTCAATCCTACCTTCTGTAAATTTGTTCTAGTTGCTAGAGGGTAGGTCACATGGTAATGCCATGCTGCAAGGTACTTCAGAAGCACCTATATGAAAATGGTTTTGAATTTCACTGTTACCTTTGGCAAATTAGGAGGTTGCTATTTACCTTCAGCCTTCTGAAAAAACAGCCATCTGATCAGGTAGGCTTATTCAGCAGGAAATGGAGAAGAGAATCTTCACATTCCAGTCACTAAAGGTGGAATAAATCACCTTGGAGATGTCTGTATTATCTCATCCTTTGGAGATAGCATTGAAATAAGTAACTAGATACCTAACACACATCTAGTGAAAGTAAGCTGACTGGAAGCCTTTCCCAAATGACTTAAGAAAATAGCTATGTGGTGTATTCAGAAGAAGGATGGTATTTAAGCTGAAAAAGAAATAAGAATATAAAGTCAAGAAAGGTAAAGGAAAATGGAATGAAAGGAATTAAGTATCAAGCAAGATGGAAAAATTAGGGCATGAATTAGGGTCTAAAATGTGATAGTAAACTGAAAAAAAAACGAAACCCAAAGTCTATAAAGCTTTTAATGGAAAAAGATCATAGAAGGTTAATCTAAAAACCCAGAGGTGTTTGGAAAATCTAAGAAAATATAAATCAAAGTATGAAGAGAGAGCTTAAGCTGGGAAATAGGAAAAGGTATAAGGGTCGACTTGTTTTTGTTTCATGTTCATGTTGAAATTTTACATTATTTTTTTCAATCAGATTTAACCTGCTGGGTTTGACTTTGAGCTTGAAAAAGGCATGAAAAAAATATGTTATTTTGTGTGTGCTGTTTCAGAAACTAGTACATAAGCAGGTGAAAAAAATCCAACAAACCAAGCAAAAAAAAAATTAGGAGAATGTTTTTAGTCGGCAAACAATGAATTAAATGTCCAATATAACTTTTTAACCCATTTAATTGAATCAAATGGTAGGTAATAGAATCAGTCTAGGGAAGTTGCCAACTTTCCTATTATGTGCTACATTAACTAGGCATATGGAGAAAGTTAACAATGAAGTGGTAAATTTCACTGCTTTTGTTGGTCTAAGCCTGACCTTTAACTTCACTGTTTTGGTTTTAATAAAATACATTATCAAAAAGAAGCGTGACATCTTCTTATAGAAAAATATTTTTTCTACATAAAGGCAAATTAAAGAGCAGGTGGTGGATTTAGAAGAACCTGTTTCAGCTATCATTCCATACCACTGAAAGAAATATTCTCACTCTTGGTTAGTGACTATCACAGACAGCAAAACCCAAGATTAAGTGAATGACTCCTCCTAGAATTTGCAATTACTATTCAGCAAAGGATTTCATTACAGTGCATCTCAGGTGTGATGAAGTCCTGTGAGAGGCAAAAACTGAACACATTTTAAATCTGATTATATGAGAATATTTGAAAACTATATATAGCTCAATTTTCATCTAGTTGATGAATGTAGGAAGGTAAATTCATCCTTACAAAACAAAATCTTTTTTTTACAGTATATTTGAAATACTGTAAAAAAATACTGAAAAACAGAGCACACAAAATAACACAAATGCACCTGAAATGGGAGAGGTGTGGATTTGATAGAAAAACCACTTGGTGGATGAGGAATTGGCTGGATAGTCGTACTCAAAGAGTTGAAGTCAACAGCTCGGTGTCCAAGTGGGGAATAGCGATGAGTCAGTATTGGGACCGGTGCTGTTCAACATCTTTGTTAGTGACATGGACAATGGGATTGAGTGCACCCTCAGTAAGTCTACGGATGACACCAAGCTGTGTTTGATGGTTGATACATGGAAGGGATGCCACATACAAGTACCCTGACAAGCTTGAGGGGCAGGCTAGTGCAAACATCCGGAAGTTCAATAAGACCAAGTGCAAGGTCCTGCACATGAGCCAGGGCAATTCCAAACACAAGTACAGGCTGGGAAATTAATGGATTGAGGGCAGCCTTGAGGAAAAAGACTTGGGAGTGTTGCTTAACAAGAAGTTCAACATGAGCTGGCAGCGTGCTCTTGCAGCTGAGAAAGAGAGCCATGTCCCGAGCTGCATCAAAAGAAGTGTGTCCAGCTGGCTAAAAGAGACGATTCTCCCCCTCTATTTGGCTCTTGTGACACCCCACCTGGAGTGTTGTATTCAGCTCTGGAGTCCCTAGTGCAAGAGGGACATAGAACAGCTCAAGTGAGTCCAGAGGAGGACACAAAGATGATCAGAGGGCTGAAGCAGGTGTAGGTAGATTAGATGTTAGGATAGTGAAGGTGATGAGGCACTGGAAGAGGTTGCCCAGAGAAGCTGTGGATGCCCCATCATTTGGAACTGTTCAAGGCCAGGTTGGATGGGGCTTCGAGCAATCTGGTCTAGTGGAAGGGGACTTCCAACCAGGAGGGTTGGAACTGAATGATCTTTAAGTCCATTTTCAACCCAAACCATTATGTGATTCAATGATTTTTCCAACCATGGTATCTGAAAATATGATCAGCAAAGAAGATCCAAAATTTTGTGGGCGTACGAGGCATCTCTACCTGTCACCAATTGCAAACATAAGATCATAAACAATGTCTTGACACTTGGAGTTCTAGGAAAGAATAGTAATTTATGTGAATAATGTGGATGGCATTCTGCCTATGCTGCTGATCCTGATCAGGATGTCAGCAGTCTGCCTATCCAGCTGATAATGGTCAAGGGGAAGTGTGTAAGCAGGAAGGGTGTCAGGGTTTTAAAGAGAAGTATATGTTTTTAATTATATATATCGGTTTGTATTGAAGATGAGTTACAAATCAAAAATTTCTTACTCCAGGGTATGTCAAAATGCAGAATAATAAAGTCACAAAATCCTTTATAATGCATAAATCTCAGGTGGCTATTTGGTCCACAAACCAGATTTATGAAATATCTCATGACCTGAAGAAACAGAGACACAATGGCATTTTCAAAAACACCCAGGTGTCTAACTCTCCTTGATTTAATTGATGGTGAAGGACAGTAATTAAATGGTGAAACAACAGTGATGATAGAATTTTATTCAGGCTCTCTTACATAATTTTCATAATTTTCCCTGGACAACAGGGAACAAGCTAGTACTTGAAAGAATGAATGTTTTAGTTAATTTTATTATGTTACTAAATGTAACGTTGCTTAGCTACCACAGAGGTAAGTACCTCAGAAAATCCTGCTTCAGGGAGCTTAATCTTTTTTTTTTGTCTTTTGAAGCAACAAATGTGCTGAGCAGCACAAACCTTATTCTATTATCACATTTTAGCAATCAGCTTTCACTACATTCCAATTTTTATTTCAGATTTTCATATTTTCTGTGATTTCTAGTTACAGTACTCATACAGACCATTTGTTTACCTGGGTCACTGATTCAGAGAGGTATCTTCTCCTGGTGTCTCTCTGAAGCACATGACTCAGGAGAGAGCATATATTTTACAGATGGAGTGGTCTGCCCGTATTAAAAAAGTACAGGAGAGTGTTTGAACTGCAGACCCTAGATCACAAGCAAATCCCACATCTCATTCATAGACTCTACCACAAATGAGCAATTGGGCGTGCTCCTTAAAGTGACAGCAAGCATGACATGAGCAAATGCAGGATGAATACATTATCATGGCATCTTGGAGAGAAGACTGTAATTATGTGTATTAGTGCTTGAAAATTGTAGGGAAATGGCCTTCATGAACTAAGAGGTTCCCTCCATACGTAGCTTTCCTTGTCAAGATTCCTCTACTGTGAAAACCAAGGAAAGTATGTGGCTCAACAAGTTTCTTCATTGCTCAGTAATTTGTTCCTACCTGCATCATGACTGCTGGTCAGTCACTTTGCAGTGAAAATGAAGTGAAGCATTTGAAAAAACAAAAAGAAGACTGACTTGAAGGATATGGCTTTGTCATTTTAAAGAAAATATGAACATACATCCTGATGTTAATATACGAATTTTACACTGATTTGGTAGCTATCTTTGTCTATTTTAAAATTTCTAGCCAAAGTACATGTAAACACACCCTGCTCCCCCCCAAAATATAATCAAAAAACCCCAAAAAATTCCAAAACCCCACCAACCTTGTTAAACTTTAAAATCTTAACAGTTTACTGCAGACAAGAAATATACTGTATTTTCCAAAAGGGAAGCCTACCTTCAGCAGTTCTAATAACACATGATTCTCTTTGATAGGACACTTTGTGGTCAGTGTTACCTAAGATCACAAGGTTACTGCAATACCTCATTATGCTGTGGTAGAGTAGAAATCCCCATGAGTTTCTGTACACAGTTTCTTCATGGTAACTCTGTTAGATTTACACACACTAGTCCAGGCTACCTCTTTGGATTTCCAAAAAGCAGAGCACTGTTTTTATCATCACCCTCAGCTTAATGAAAGTATAACACCTCTATTCCCCTCCATAGCTGTCCAGCTCTTCAGAATTTCTATTATTATAATCTACAAGTTATGATAATGTTGGACTAGGTACTCAGTTTATCTCTCACTTTTTAATGGAAGAATTTTACCTAATTAAGTCAAAGCTATCAGATCATTGGCAAAAAATAGATGGATGAAAATTCTGAAGTAATATTGGGAGTGTTCAAAAACTGACAACAAATGTCCTTTTGTATTGTACCAGATTCTTATGGTGAGGAAAATAGTCAAATGTACATAATTCAAAGTCTGCATGAAATCAACCAGGGCTTGCAAGCTCATCTAGAAAAGGCAAATAGAGCCTATCATGTCCAACCTGGGCAAAGCTATTAAGAATTTTCCAGAGGAAAATATTATGTGTTGATACCAAACACAAGCTACTGAAAGAAATAGAAACAGATTTCTTGGATTTTATTTTTTTCGTAGTTTTTTTTCTAGTCTAGTTGGCTATCTATTGCCTTATGTTTTATTTTCAGGTTAATTTCATCTTTAATGATTTCTTTTCAAGCCTTTCGTAGAAAATCTATTTACTGAGTGTTAAGTAACACCTACTTCAATTGTTCTGCTGGATGAAGGCTGATTTTGCTTCTCTTTACAGTTTATGCCCTCCTAAAGGGGGCATAAACTTGCTGTTGTTTTTTGCTTAACCATGTTTCTTCTCAGATTCTCAAACCTGGCTCTTACTGCACACTGGTTTCCTCAGATCCTTCATTCCTTCCTCAGTCTCATCTCTTCCTCTTCCCATCTGTCCTATCTTTCTGTTCTTCTGTTTTTAGATCCTTACAGTCTTGATTCATTCCCTGGATTTTCAGGGATTTCTAGCCTAAACTGAAAAGCTCTTTAGTTAGTTAAGGCATGATCCTAACTGTATCTAAGTGTAGTAAGGCAGTGCTATGGTTTGGTTTTTATAAACTGTATAAATTATAAATGTTGACCCAAATTTCTCCTTTTTATTTTTTATTTTTTAGATCTCTCTGCTCAAGCCTGAGTGCCATATTAAATAATAGTCTTTCCAACATGTTTCATACTATTAGTATCAGTGCCCAGACTGTCAAACTTTAAATCTTTGGTCTGACTGCACAGCAGCTAGAGGAGTTGATGACTGCAGCACACTGATATGCCTGTTAGCTTTACTTGAGGTAATTCAGATAACAATAGCAAGTGTGAGAGCATGGACTTCAACACCTGAAAATAAAAGCCCACAAGGAGTTCTTTTATATTTACCCAAGGGACTGAATCTTGTGCTGTATCTTCTGGGCAATTATAGCCCAAACTAGCTAGATTGTAGCCTGAGAAGGTAGCTCCTTAAATTATACTTTAGAATCACAAAGCAGGCATGGTCTTAGAGAGAGAATTATATATTGTTATTGTATCAAAGTCACAGTCAATAAACATGCATGCTTCATTATGACAGTAAAAAACAGACTAAATGTACAAAACAGGAAATGTATTTCAAGATGCTAAGCATGTGCTTCTTAGGTCACATAAAACTACATTAAATTATATTGTATTGTTCGAGAAATAATATGTGGTCATTGAACTAATGACTATTATAATGAACCACTATAAAGAGCCAGAATTAAGATTGCTCATAGATGCTTCACTCTGGCATTTCCTGACATGGGCTTTTAACCATATAATTTCAATGTCCTCTGAAGAAGGAGGATAGGGGAATCTTTCTCTCTCTTTCGTTCCTTTTTATTTTCCTTTCCTTCTTTCCCTTCTCTTCCCTTCTATCCTTTGCTTTCTTTCCCTTCCCTTCCCTCCCTTATCCTCCCCTTTCTTTCCCTCCCCTTCCCTCCCTGGGCTAAGTTTCAAGCAGTTTTAGAAACACAAGACCGAGTTTATAATTTTATTAGTTTATTAGTTTATAATTTCAGTAGTTCCTTTTTCTGATTCCCACAAACACCCAGTCTTAACGTCACCATCACCCATATTGACTGAATCCAAAATACATGGATAAAATATTTAATCTGTTTGAAAATGCGCTAATATGAAATTAACATTTCCATAGTGACAGATAGGCTACCCAAAATTCTTTCCATAAAGAAAAAATGAGCACAGTTCTGCATAGCTAGATGGTGGCTGCACACTAAATGAGCCTCATAGGTGCCTTTGCAGCAGTGACATCCTGCAAAGAAATATTCAGTATTTTTAGGACATGAGTTTCTGGCTCTATTAATCTGTAATGGTGATGACCAGCTATTTTGAATGCTTTGGTGTTGAGCCTTCAATCAAAGTATATAAATAAGTATGATAGTAGGCACTCATAAGGAAAAAAAGAGGAGCACGATCAGCATTGCTCTAGCAGCATCACTGAATTATGAACAGTGCAGCACCAAGTAATTTCCCCACTCTTCACATGCCGGCATTCATGGACATGAGTGTTTTGAACACATTGTAAGGAGGGCAGGTGGCAGAAGATCTGGTTGGTGGTGTGATTTAACTTTTATTAAAGTTTTGGGGGTTTTTTACAAGTTTATCTTTGGCAAGCAATTGAATTAGACTGAGCATCATACAGCACTTGCTAAAATGTGTTTAATCCCTGGAGTATAAAACTATTAAGTTTTGTACTGCTATATTATGGCTTTTTAAAAGGACATTATACATCAGTTATCTGGTCAGCTATAGAATTTCATAGGGACTTTGTAGACCCTACAGGATATTTTCTACACTCACAATTACAGAAGTTCCCCACACATTCTAATGGATTGCTTTTTTTTACGCTCAATATAGCATTCACTGCAGTAACTCATAAATACTTTAATGCACTTAATGTAGTTAGTTCTATTTGTTGTCCTTCAGTAAGTCTGAGAGAGTCTGCAGGGGGAGGAAGGGATATAAATGAAAATATTTTATAATTTACATTATTTCAAAATACATATATCTTCTAATAAAAAAAAAAACCCTAATTTATTTTTAATGTGTGTTTGTTTGTTTTTTTTTTTCAGTCTACTAATCACAGGAATACATGGGCAGGAGTAACAGCTCCCTTCTTGACAGGCTGCAAGTTCAAGTGAGTAGGAAATTTCAGGCTAACTCTTCACTCTCTCACAGGCTTGTTTAGTTCATTTGTCCCCTCAGAAGACATTTTCTTTTAGTTTCATATTTGGTTTCTATAACCTTTTCATTTTAATTTATTTTTGAATAACACAAGTCAGAAATCTGTTTATGCAGACACTTTCAGAATTTCAAAAAGACAAACAGGTTTTATTATCTGGATGGATAATACCTAGGTATTTAACTGTAGGTGCCTTGTAAATGCATACCAGTGTGTATGAACTTGTATAGTGCTGTGTATGATATGATTCTTCAAAATTTAATAATATTTTTATACTTTTTTGATACAGAATTTATACATTTTTTTCCTCACAAATATATGTTCACAGAGGATCTGAAATACCTTTTTCATATATCAACTGGAAAAGTTCCCAGTCTAATTCCTGCTCAAAATTTAATCTATTGTACACTTATTACTTAGATTTGAGTCTGCAGACTAGAATTATATACACTTACTGCTTAGGCATCCACTGAGGTTGTAAATTCAGACATCACCTTCCCATAAGCATCATTTGATTTAAGTTTCTGCATTTTAGTCCCAGTGTGATGCAGGTTTTTAAAATTAACTTTTGCTCAAATTCAGATAACATTATCACAATATGTGTGGTAGGCTGGTTACTTTAATTTTCACTTTAAAAACTTGCTTAAGTCTTGATAGCTGTACTCCTGCAACGTATCCAGAGACTCTGTCATGTTGATGAGCAAGGTGGTTCAGATCCTGACTTCCAGATAAGACTGTGAAGAATTCAAATGCAAGTTTCCCTGTTTCTTCTCTCAAGTTCTGTAGATGTGGTCTTAGCATGATTAAAGTAGAATGACACTGTTTGAGCCAATGACTCTCTAACGAAAAAATATTCTGTAGCAGTGAGAACAAGGGCTGACTTCCCCCCATTCTAGGCAGGGTTCTCTTGCAGTTACATCATTCAGGATGCTTCTTGGTAACGCTCCTTCTGACTGTAAGTCTTACATCCTTTAAGGAGTGGCTGACTGAAACAGAAGAGACACGCAGTGTAGCACTGTCCTGAACTTAATTTGACCTGGTGTTTAGCATAGTCATCTGCAGAACTTAAAGATGCCATTTGAAATCCTCAGACTAAAGAGAAATTGGAAGTCAGATTTGCCAGCTCATTGTTGGGCCAGCTATCTGGACACTACATTGGTATGCAAGAGGAAGGCAGAACTTCTTTCTTGGCTTCATTTGAAGGCAGAAAGTTTAATTGTCTACAAAGAAAATAGAAAAATTAGTGCCAAAGTCCATGTAAGCTACCTATAAATGTAGCTTATGTAAGTATCACAAAGAGATGATAAAGGCTGAGAGAAAGAAAACTTCTTAGATATCCTTTTCTTATGTTATTCTTAGAACCCAATCATCTCATTAATTGTCAACCTGCTCAGAACACTGCTGTCACAAATTCCAGGCACTGAACACTCCCTATGTACTCTGTAGTGAATCTGTTCACCTAATTTAAGTTTCTGAATTTAATGTCCCCTGTACTTGAGCTTATAACTTTTTTTGTACTACAGTAGTGCCAAAATGCTCTTCCAAGCACATTCCATGGCATGCAGAGTATTAAAATGACTCTCTGTTGACAGTTGACAACAGAACATATTTCACACAGAATGATCATTTTTTGTTTCAGCAGAATTTATACCTTCATATTTGTAATTAATTATTACCACTGAAAAATCATGATTAGCAACAGGAAGTAATTGTGAGATTTTCTCTGGTTCACTGTGGAAAAAGCAGTGCATATTTCCTCTTATTCCTCTAACTCCCACTGGGCCCTATAATGATAACGACTTTGCCTGGTAGAGCCTAAAAATTACAAACAAACAGCAATCCATGCATTAGATGCATTTAAAAGGCCAAAGCCTTTTCTTAAGCACATGAAAAGATGCAGGGGAGGGGGAGGAGGTGTTGGCTGATTGGAGAAAGAGTGAGAGGAAGAGAAAGTGACAATTACACAGACTGATTTAACAGGAAGGGTTACAAGATCAGATAATATTCTTATGAGATTCAGCAAAAGGTTCTGAATTCCTTCTGAAAACAGAAGGTTGTTTCAAGCATACTCTCCACTAGGTAACCACCTGCCTTGGTACAGAGGCTAGGAAAGGGTGGCGGTAGGAATTTCCAAAGCTATTCAGAACATGCTTTTATTTTTTTTTATTTTTAATTTTGGAGCTCTTCCACCCTGTGGCGCAAGTTTTTGTTATTAAGAGATTGTTATTAGGACCACCTATTTTGCTATTTCTAATCTTACTTATTTGGTTAAAATTAAGATAATTAATTGCAAAAATAGAGGATTAAAACAAGTTAGGCATTTCATCGTCAGCAGTTATGTTATAAACAGACACAGAAAATAAGTGAAAATTTATCAAGATTAATTCTTGCATTTCTTACACACTGTTTGAAAGGGCAAACCTCCTGAGAAATCCTGAAAAGATAAAGAAAACCCACCTACAACAGCTCTACAGCCTTTAAATTATAACATTCTCTCAGTCTAATATTTAACCTTGCCAGCTCCAGAAGGACATCTTAGGTCTCATTTGGAAGCTGGGAAACTCTTTTTCTCAAAACCTTCAAGCTACAAAATTTTAATCTTTATACTCTTCATTGTTATGTAAAGAGAAAGTTGTAGCTGTTTCAAGAAAGACTCTTACCTACCTGAGATTTAATGAAAGGAGAAATGACTCACTTGCAGAGAGGAGGAAGCATTTCAGTATCAAGTTGTTATCATCTTTTCATCATTTATTTTGATATGAGATTTTGAACAGAGAGTCATTGCAGAAATGAATAAATGGGTGGGAGACTGGGTGAGCTGTTCAAAAGTGCATGAGAAAGTTATTTGAGAACCTTACATTTATTGTTTTTGATGAGTGGTGGCTGCCTAATAAATCAGTGGTCAATGTGTAGGAGGATGCTTTTTAAAGGCCGAATTTATTATTTTTGTTTTCTGACAAAATGAGGTACACATTATTCTCATTCTAAAACTATTCTTTTGTTTGCTAAAAATTGATGCATAAATTGAAAAAGAGAAGAATCTTCTAGGCTGCAAGAATTAATCATATCTTTCTGAGGAGTACTATTTTCTTAGCGGTAGGTCAAAGAAGCATAGAGTTCAGATCAGCTTTCATTTGTGTGTTTTTTGCAGAAAAGCTGGATTCATCTTGCTAAGCCTACAAGTGTTTCATTAAAATCTTACATGTATGTCTAGAGATTTCTTTAAATAGTTGCATTAAACGTCCGTGTGCACAGAGAAATCGACTGACATTACTTGGTTATTACAGAAGGTAAAGAAAGAATGGGAGATTTATCTTTTGTGTGTGCCAAACATTTTCATGGAAGAATGGATTTCTAAAGAAGGCCAAACTACATCAGCACTTATGACAGTGCAGTCTAAACTCTTTCCATAAGATAGGACATTCAGTTTTTAAAGACACATATTATGCACCAATTGATAATGCACTTAAACTGTTTAGATTTGTAACAAAATTGTATTGCAGAAAAGGATTGCTTTTATTATGTTATTACAGACACCCTTTCATGGAGAAAGGCAGTGAAGTTTAAACACTTTAAACAATGTTTCTTCCATGGTGATACTGAGAAATATTCAGCAGTTTCTGGGAGTTCAAATCACCAGTGTAATTTCCCAGATCTGCAAAACATCTTGTGGTAAAAATTCTTAATGGTGATCTCTCAAAAAAAAATCTAGGTCAATTTCAAATAAGCAAATCTTAAGAGAAATGAATCCAATTAATGTTGTTAACAATTAGTGTACTCTATAATGATAGATATATATCACAAAATCTTGAAGAGTGATTTTATCTTGAAAGTTAAGAATTTCTTCTTAGCAAGGAAATTATTAACCAAGACTCTCAGGGATACTTCTGCAAGGTAGGAGCACTGTCCATACAATAAAAATTGATTAATCACAACCAACGTTGTTCTCTACTGGATGCTCATTTTCATACAAAACAACATTAAATATCCCATTATCCAAAAAAGAAAACTAAATGCATTCCAGAAACTTCAAGACATAGTATTATATTAAATTCATTTTTATAAGACCATTTCTATCTTCTGCTCAAACTATTTATTTAATAATTTTTCCTAATCCATCTATTTAATATCTAATTTAAGCACTTCTAATAGTCTCATGATTATGAAGTTGTAGCAGGTTAGATAATAAAAAATATAGTAAGTGATTTCTGGCACAAGGCAACACAGCAGACTTACGAAGTCCAGTGTGTTGGAGGAGACACCATACTATGACACTGGTGCAAGTTCAGTTATTATTTTATTTGCTGCTTTTTACTGTTTCAGTATAGTCACTGAATTTTATCTAGGTTGTTTCTCCTTGATCCTCTTTTCTCTGCTTTTTCTTGCAAGCACATGCATGCACATACACACAGAAAACTCATTACAAAAGGTATTGTCATCAGAGTTAGCATTTCTTTCCCAATTCAGTGATGCCAGGTCTCTCAAGTTAGATGGGTTACATTCGTTAGTGTTCCTGCTGGTCTCGTTCATGCATGTATTTTTAATGTAAGATCTAAAATTGATATGTACATCAGGAAGGGATAATGATTCCATTTTTTGATACTAATAAAGCAGATGTCTATTGATGCAGTAAATGTACAGTATTAAAGGTGTTTTGTGATAGAAATGTATCTGAGGTTTTTGACCTACTGTACCCAAGGTCTATTATTAGACAAAATTTCTTTCTCTTTATTATAAAAGGAAGCTGGAAATAAGCCTGTTATTTTGGTCTTCATTATTTCCAAGCAAGGCCAGTCACATAACAGGAATGTAAATCCTGGGGAAAGAATTAAGTAGTAGTAACTAATGAGCTTGAAGTTTCTTTCAATCAGAAAGAAACAATGTTGTCAGTAGGGAGTGTATTCCCTTACACTGTTTGCATGAATAGTGTTATTTTAAACATTTTACATGTATTTGACCTTTAGGTTTTCAGTTTATCCAAGAAAATAAAAAGAAAGTAGTATGGTTTTTTTTTGGCTTTTTTGTTGTTGTTAGGTGTTTTGGGTTTTTTTATTAAGAATACAAAAGAGACTCTTGGCAGAGAAGCTGGCAGCCACAGATGACATACAAACCAAATTAAAGGCCAATATTTAATCAATCCATTTGTTAAATCAACAGGTAAAAATAGTGAGAAAGAACAAAGTCTGTTAGTAAAAGCAGATGTTCATATTCTCTTTACATGACTATATTAGAAAGTAAATATTTGTGAATATATGCAAGTAAAAATATGCAATTTGTTAGTCAAAATGCAGAGTCTGATATTGATGTAATTTTTCTATTTCCTGGAAATGATTCACAAAAGAATTAAAAGAAATAACATAGAATTTGCGACTTAACTACAACGCACTCTTTATATTTTGCTATAGCTATGTATTTCAAGTACTACAACAAGCCTCACAGTGAAAGTTACCATTTCTTCTTACAAACTTTTAAATACCATATTCCCAGATGTTAGGATCAAAAGAATATCTTGCATTTCTAATCTTAATATGTTATATTTAAAAACACGTTGATTCTCCTAAGACTACTTAAATTAATAACAAAGAATATCTTCTATTGTCTTTTACCATTTCAGTCCTTGTCAGCTTTAAATAATAGTGCAACAGAGCTTTTAGAACAAAATTTGGAAATATGCAGAAAAAAAAAACCCACAAAACACCCTAATCCTAGACAAAACACATTTTTTTTGTTGTATGGAACTACTATCTTTCTTCATCTAAAAAAAAGATGATAGAAGCAACCATTGATAGTGACTGATCATGAAAAGAAACCCCAGGAGCATAGATACACTATAAAAAGATCTAGGAGGAAGTCATTATGCTGTTGAGGGAATAAGAAATTTAAGTCAGAGAGTTGTGAAATGTTCTCATTATAGGTCATCCCAGTAATTATCTGACATCTACAGATGGAGTCACTTCTTAATCAAAAGAATGAATCATTACTGATATTGATTTAGACCAAGATGTTTGAAATAATGAGTCCAGTGACTCAAGTACAAATTTAGAGGTAATTCAGCAACTTCTCTGCTAAAGTTTCAGACTAAATAATAATGAAATATCTTATTACATTCCATGATAATGATAATAAAACGGCCAGCAGAGTGTGAACTAAATTGCCCCATCATAATCTGCATTTTAAGATCTAAACAAAGGAAAAAAAAAGAGGTCACTAATGTTTACTATACCAGGGAGAGCATAGTTTAATTAATATCTACCAGAACAGAAGATTGTTTCCTCTCCAGTACAATATCTGTATGTAGCACTGCCATTAGATTTAAGAACCTGTAAGTGTTTACTTAGAAGTCTTCTTTTCAACAGTTCATAATTTGACTGTGAAAATCACCTTGGATAACATACAATATCTTGAAGTAAGAACAACTATAAAGTGAATTTAAGTTCTAAGGGTGCACTTGCACAAATACCTAGAATAAAAGTAAAAAAGCAAATGGGAAACAGCAATTGTTGTCAGGTATACATTGTTAGACAAACACTTTGTTTCAGAAATTAGTTTACCTGGGAGGAGGTGATTTATTACAGAACAGCAATGCTAAAGCTGTTGCTGAATGGACAAGAAGGGAGAAACAGTCTCTTGTTCCCTGAGACAGTTGCTCTAGGGCAGGATTTCATCCTGTTTAGAGGTTCTTGTCAATTTCATATCATGTCATTGTTCTGTGAATACTCAGAAAAATCCTTTCTAGTCTATCTATCTGACCAAGAACTAACACTGAATGAAATTCACCGTGATCTGTGGGACCAGCCCAAAGCATGGAAGGTAGGTTGTTAGCAGGTCAACAGATCTAATCCCTCACTAGCAATAGGTGTCTATCATGGTCCAGTCATCATAGCCAACACATTTCTTTTCCATGTGGGTTCTAGTTAAGAGTCCTCATATGGCTATGAAATCCAATGAGAATTCTTCCCCACACACATGGAAAACCCCTCATGAGTAGTTTCAAATGTAATTAGGACATCATAACTCCTTTTCTAATCTTTTTTAGTCTACTATCAAGTCCAATGGATGTACCACATTTTTTTTTAATATATACATCTTTATTACTGAAGCTGATCACAGGCATATTTCATTTTAGGACTTAATTCTTTCTGATACAGTGCATTTTGACTAAAGGCCAACTTTTACTGAAATTTGCTCCCATTGCTTTGATCTATGATATTATTACACCGTTGCTACCATGTCAGACTTGTCGGGCACTGTTCTAAAAGCTGTAGAGCCACTCAGATCTGCTAATCCTAATGTTAGATTCTCAGTTTTCTTGAACTTCAAAAAATACTCATTTATACTATATGAATAATACTGGTTAGTTCCACCAATTTTATTGTTATACCTGTATTGCCTGTTAGCATAAATTGATCTTATTACTACAGTATTTATTTCACCATAAAAAGAACACTCATGAGTTCTTTCAGTCACAATCTTGCTTGACTTAATCAGCTAAGCTCTTTTAGTCTCCTCACAGAAGGAAGACACACCCGTTTCTCCAAATTAGGCTCTATTTGCTCTAGTGTATAAAGACAAAATACAAAGTACACTTTATAATTTAACTTCAAATTTCCAGAGAAAGCTATGTGAAATGCATGGTAAAAGCTGTATTATGATCAACAATCATAGATGACAAGATAAAGGATATAAGTAGGACTGTAATCACACTTGTATGTCTATGTGAGAAGCTTTTTAATATTCAGAAAGATTGCAAAAGACATAGCAAGGCTGAAATAGAGACATGAGTGTCCTACCTTTCATGTGTATTTTAAATATCATGTTTAGTCTGTCTGAGGAAAGAAACCCAGGATATCAGTTGTAAGTTAAGGAGATAGTCCTACACCAGATATTTCTACATCATCCATATAATAGAGAAAGAAGCTTGGAAAATATAGCGACATACAAGAAGTCTTGTAAAATTTGAAGGAATACATAAATTCAAAGCATGACAGGATCCTAACACTGGTATGACAGGATCCTAACACTGAGAGGGAAAAGAAATGACTTTTTTATTCTAAATCTCAGGAAAGAAAACATGCTAACAGTATAGAAAAGAAAAGAGACGAGGTGTCAAAGTCAACAAAGCCCCATGCAGAAGCAGATAGCTGTGCTGCTGCAGTCACAACACTATTGGGTGAACTTGGAGGACTGACTTCTAAAATCAGGGAATGAGATCCCCCCTTGAACAAAGTGGAGGTGGAGGATGTTTGGTCAGAGAAGGTGATGACAAAGAAAACCTGCATAGGCAGGCAAAGCTGTCAGCCTCCTTCCACCCTTCTGCATGAGCATCAAGAGAAAAGCCTGGGACATGGTATTCAGGATGTAATGTATTCTACTGTGGAGCAAATATGGAGAGAGGCTCATTCAAAAAAGCTGCAGAGGGGCAGGATGCAGCTGCCAGAACTGAGATGTATCACAGAGAAGTCTTAAAAACTCTCCAGGCAAATAGATTGTAATCATGTAGCTTGGAATTTATAGTTTCATGGTCTTTTTATAATTCCATTTCCAGTGTCAGAATTATATAAATTTGAAGTTCATGTGAGCTACATGTTGTGTAACCTCTTTCTAGCTGACTTAGGCAAATCTTTCCTCAAAAAACATTCACAGCCTTGAACTTTACCCCTTTTAACATCTCCTTTTCTCCATTGTATTAATTATATTTTTTTTTTTAGTGTGCATGTTGCTTTTCTGTCTGCAGAAGTGAGTTGACTTTTGTATCTGGTACACGTGTAAGAGAGATTGCAGGGGGGGCAGGGGCTGCATGGGTGGCCTCTGTGACGAAAGCCAGGTGTTGCCCTGTGCTGGACATCCAGCCAGCTCAAACCCACCCACTACAGGGCACGGCTAAGCCCATCAGCCAAAGTGGTGGTACTGCTGAGAAAACGTATTTAAGAAAGTACAAAACCACCATACAGGCAGAAGAGGAGGGAACAAAAAGGGTGAGAAATAGCAGAGAGAAGACCAAGTTTAGAAGAGGAGGAGAAGAGGAGGGTGTTTCATAGTGGCATTTCATAGGGATATCCACACTACAGTTCAGGGAATGGCCCTGCCAGAGCATGTCTGAATTCCTGAAGAGCTGCATCTGATGGAGAGCCCTAGCTGGAACACAAGAAGAATGAAAACAAAATAGTGGCAGACATGAAGTGTTACAGACTGAATGCAACCCTCCATTTCCTTCTTCCCCTCTGTCACTCAGTGTAACTACCCAAAACAATTTTCATTGGCACTAATTTTCCCCAGATCAAGTCTGTTCTACCCACAGTGGTATTTGGTAAGTGATCCCCCTGTCTTTACCCATGAACTTTCTTATTCCTGTTTTATTCCCATTTTCTCCTACCTATCCACTGACTGGGGAGCAAGCAATCAGCTGAGTGGAAGTCTGTCCATTAGCCAGACTGGTTAAGAATCCCAGTCAGGACTCTTTCACAGCCTCTTATTACAGTATTACTCTTTGCATAATGTAATAAAATATTCACTGGGACAAAGACAAAAGAGAGTGATGTAGTCATATAAAAAAGGTACTTAATGAAACAAAGAAAAGGCAGACAACTACCCTAGGTTATTCCTTATCTCCTCATCACAGCACCATTGACCTGGGATCAGATTCCTCAAAAAGACAAGATAATCAGTTGAAAGTGTCTCATATCACAGCTGTGGGTTTTTTTAATTACTATAATATTAGGTTAAATGGTCAATTGCTGAAGCTCTTCCTCCTTGATGCCCAAGGACTAATATAACCGCTGTTTAAGAGCCTATCTCTTGGAGATCATTCATAACATCATAGCAAGTACAGGATAAAATCCTTCAGATGGGAAGTGTTAAAATCTCACCTCAACCCTTACCATTCTTGATGATCAGTGTCCATATTGCACCACACATACATCATGAGAGAAATGTAGCATGGTAATGATATCCTTCTGGGACGACCTCCAGATCTCATCACTGCACCATTGTCCCAGTGAAAGTAACGATCCCATCACTGTGCCATTGTCCCAGTGAAGGTAACGATCCAAACTCAAACCCCAGAGCCCTTGTACTGTGTCTCACCATCAGAACTCCTTAGTGTACGCATATGCATACATAAGCATATATATATATTGCAAATGTGAGCCCACTCACTGTCTGTTATATGCAAAGTGAAGCATTTCATAATTGAGCACAATGAAGAGAAATGATGGTTTCTAAGATTATTCTTTAATAATCAAATTGCAGTTCCTAATAATTTTATCTTCACATAGAGCTGGATATTTATTGAAAAGTTTCACGCAACTAGAAATGCAAAAGCCAGGCTATTTTGAAAACTATTTGAAAATTAAGTGCTCTGTCTTTCAAATTAACTTCTTTTGCAAATATTCATAAGGTCCTGTTGATAAGATCAGCCTTTTTTCACACAAAACCAGAGTGAAATAATCTATTTCAGATTTACATCTATTCAGAAGTATATTCAGAATATTCTGGCATTATGATTTATGAAAAAAAGACTGTAATTATAACATCAGACCGAAGAGTAAGTATTTTGTCTTTTAACTTTGTTCAGGCAAATTCTCACTGACATCTGACTGCACAAAGAGTGATTTTGATTGTTGTGGGTATTTTCGTTAGTGATATTTTTGTAACTGTGCATTTGATGCGCTGTCTTTCTGCTTTAAGAATGACCTCTTCTTTGATGAGTAATTTCATACACTTGAAGTTTCACAGTACCAGGAAACAGAGCATGATTTTAATAAAAAAATGCATAAGCAGGGATGCTTCTAGAAACTTTCTAGAACTACGTTCTATTCTAATACACTTATTTAATTTCTCAAGGTTTAAACTCTACAACAATGCAAGGAAGGAATATTTATGTTGTCGTGGTTTAAACTAAATCTGCACAGTTCCCCCTTTGTTTCCCCTTCCCCCCCCTCACCTTCCCACTCCCGGAGGGATGGGAAGGAGAGCCAGAGGAATACAACTCCCACGGATTGAGGTAAAATCAGTCCAGCAATCAAGGTATAACAGAAATCACTACCGGTACCAATAACAAATCATTGTTAGAGGAGACAAACAGGGAGAGAGAATACGATACCATCCGCCGACACGAGGCCAGCCTGGAAGAGAGAGCTCACCCCCCCCCCCCCCCCCCCCCCCCGCTCCTGGCCAGCTTCCAGTTCCCTCTCTGAGCCCAGCCCGGAGGAGAGAGCTAACCCCTCCCCTCCTGGCCAGCTTCCAGTCCCCTCCCCGAGCAGGACGTGCTGTGGTATGGAATACCTCCCGGACTAGCCCAGACCAGGTGCCCTATCTCTCCCTCCTCGCTGGCAGAGCATGAGCTACTGCTGAACCCATGACATATGTCTAAGAAATTTTCTTGACAAAAGTAGATGATTTTATGCATTTATTTAAGTATAGATGTCACCCTGAATATGAAAAGGTTATTGTGACCTTATTTTTTTGTGTGAAGAGAAAAAAAAATATTTTAAAGTTAGAACATTTGTATTACTTGTTAAAAGCTGTTCTTAGTAATGTGATAAAAGTGTAACTCTGGTGGCATTACGATAAGTGCTAATGTAAGATTGACAGAAGTTATTTCTGCAGCCAGTGAGAATCTTGCTCAACACATTGACCACTACGGTTAAAAAATGTACAAAAGATACAAAATGCATGCTTAAAGGAGCAGACCATTAAACTTTTTCAGAGTGATATATCCAGAAATGATGACACTGTTTTTGCAAGAAAGCGTTAAGATCCATCAGGTAAATAAGTGTTTTGATTTCAGCAATGAAGAAGAAACCTGTGACTTTGCGTAATCACTTTAGTGTGATTGGTGAGAAATGAACCTAGGAAAAAATCAAGTATCAATCTGATCTGACAGTCAACACAACATAGCTTTCTGATTATATTTTGTCTAGATACAGTTTAGCTGTTCATACTAAAATCCCTCACTAGAAGGTAATCATGTGGATCTGAAGCTCATGTATCACAAATGTAGGTATCTACAAAGTGTGAAAGGATTTTGTGAAACAGCATTACGAAAGTGGTGAACTAGATTACTCTGTGGGAATTGCCTGATGTAGTCACCAAGCCACTTTCCATTCTTTAGGAAAATTCATGGCAGTAAGGCAAAGTCCTCAGTGACTGGAGAAACATGAAACTTCCCACCTGTTTTTAAAAAGGGTGAAAAGGAGGATGCTGGCTGATCAACCCGTCAGCCTCCCTCCCATGTCTGGTAAGATCATGGAACAGGTCCTCCTTGAATTTATGTCAGTACATATGAATGACAGGGCAGTGATTAGAGACAACCAGCATGAGTTTACCAATGGCATATTGTGCCTGACTAATGCGGTGACCTTCTATGGTGGAGTGACTCCATCACTGGAGAAGGTAAGATCTGCAGGTATCATGTGTAGACATCTGTACTTCTGTAAGGCCTTTGATATTGTCTGCTACGACATTCTTGGTGATAAACTGTAGAGATATCAGTTGGATGGATGGACTGGTAGCTGAATAAAGAGTTAAATAGATGGTCTCATCCAAACAGCTACACTCAATGGCTCAATATCCAAATGGAAACCAGGAATGGGTGGTGTCCCGTAAGCGTCTCTATTGGGATCAATACTGTTTAATATCTTCATCAGTGATAGAGATAGTGGGACTGAGTGCACCCTCAGCATATTTGCACATTATGCCAAGCTGAGTAGTACAGTTGATATACTTGAGGAAAGGGATGCCATCCAGAGGGACTTTTACAGGTTTGAGGACTGAGGTCTTACACCTGGGTTAGGGCAATTCTCAATGCCAATACAGGCTGGGGTTTGACTTGATTAAGAGCAGGCCTGCAGAGAGGGTCTTGGTGATATTGGTGGATGAAAAATAGGACATAAGCTGACAGTGTGCTTGCAGCCCAGAAAACCAAATATATCTGGGGCTGCATCAAAAGAATCATGGCCAGCAGGCTGAGAGAAGTGATACATCTCTCATGAGACCTCACCTGTGGTTATTGCGTCCAGTTCTGCATCTAGCACAGGAAAGACATGGACCTGTTAGAGTGGGTCCAGAGGAGGGCAATGAAAATGATCAGAGGACTGGAACACTTCTGATGTGAAGAAAAGCTGAGAGAGCTGGAATTGTTCAGCCTTGAAGAGAGGCTCATGGATAACTTACTGAGGTTTTCCAATCTATGAAAAAGGGCTTACAAGAAAGGTGAAAGATTTTATACCCAGTTCTGTAGTGACAGGACAAGGGGCAACGGTTTTACATTGAAAGAGGGTGGTTGTGTGTTGGACATAAAGAAGAAATGAGGGTGGCAAGACACTGGAACAGCTTGCCCAGATGTTGTGGATGCCCCATCAAGTTTAGGTGGGATGGTGTTTTGAGCAACCTGATCTAGTGAAAGATATCTCTGCCTACAGCAGACAGCAGGAGGATTGGACTAGATGAATTTTAATGTCTCCATACAACCCGAACTATTCTAAGGTTTCCTGAATCTATAAACCCATCCCTGTTATGTTATTCTATTAAGAGCACCTTCAGAAGTTTTTCTGAAAGTCTGAAGAGGTTGGTTTTTGGTTTTATCTAACCAGGCAGATCAATCTTTTGGAAAGGAACTTGTGGATGTTATGGTACCATTTTATTTCTCTCCAAAAGGCATTGCAGCAGTGATGAGCCTTGGCAGGAGTAAGGTTTATGACCTACTGTTTAGACAGAATTACAGTGTCCAAAAAACTATATGTGATGATGATCCCTTAGCCAGAATTTGGGCTGCTGAGATGGGGTTCAGAGGGCAGGAGGTCTTGAATTTTGACACTGGCATTTCAGAAACTGTGCAACAACAATAAGATGTGTCGGCTATAACAGAAGTAGTAATAAAGGATAAAGGACAATTTCTTGCATTTTTGAGACAGAGGAAACTAATAAACCATTATGACAGAATAATAAAAAGGCCAATCATTTTGGCCTATTGAGATCTTGGAATTTCTCAGGATGAAGTCCAGCATCACTGTCAAGTGTGCATTTGCTAATCTGTCCCTCACATTTATTCCATTTAAGTGCTGGAGGTGTTTTTTAGGTACTTTCAACTTCTTTTTGCAGCATGTAAAAGTATGGGTATATGCAATAACTTTAGAAATGTTTTTGAAGTAGAAATATTAGTGTTTAAAATAAAATAAAAAAGCTATTAGCTAATACATCATAAATCCACAAACTATTATGTTGTCTCTTCTTCATGGTCATTTAATTTTGCATGCACATAACCAATGTTTTACTAACAGTACCAAGGATTTCATATGTAAGACATTATTCACAGTATGTTTCCTGTTATTTTGCATAGCATTATGCTTTGTGAAAATAATGTTTTGGCCTCAGGAGAAATATTGCAATTGAATGCACAGCAAAATGTTTTTGGTATAGGGCCATGGTACTGCGACTTTTTTTTTTTTCTCATTCAAATTACCTTGGCAATCAAGGCAACAGAGCCAAGATAAAAATTGTAAAGAGGTGGTAAAAAAAAAAATATATATATATATATAATTTCAGTGTTTCATTTGCAAATAAAATGTGCTAAGTGAAATGAGAGAGGAAACTGTCCCTTTCTGATCAGCATGGTTACAAGTACGTTCTATAAATGCTTCTGTAGATGGGATCATATAGCTTAAATATACGTATTTATTTTTGGAAATAGGTGGGCTAAGCCAAAATTATTGCTTAGGTTGATTGAAACATTGAGGATTAGCACAAGGAATAAAGATTAAACTAATTTAAACTGTATGCTGCAATTTTTGCCAGCAGACTATGTCATGTCATTGCAAAGGCGTGATTCATCGTTTTCTATTCCAGTTTCCCCACGCAGCAAAATGGATCATAATTAGCACTAATGACAATGTTAAATCCAGTAATTTGAGTGACTGTTAAAAAAAGCATCTAACCCACAGAAATCTATATTGTTCCCTTTTAAAGATTATATATATTAATCTCATCTATAATATGAGCAAACAAGCAAAGTTTCACCTTAAATTGAGCTGAAAAAAAGATGGGCCAGGGAGGTCTTAAAACAAGAAAATGGTTTTTCATTATGAAATCCTTCAACATGCAATATTTCAGTTGTAAGAGCTCAAAGCATCTTCTGTGGAATACTGAGTGTTCTAAATAATTTTATGTGGATCTCCATACTTTCCTCTCCTTGACGCTTATGCACATCATCATGTTGTTATTTACATGGAAGCCACACTTTTTCAGACAAGCAGAAATCATTTCCCAGTGAAGTTAATGGGAATTATTCACATGTCAGTATTCAGTCTCAATAGAATGCAAATGGTTACTAAACATATGCATGTTTTAGACTACTGTTCTACTAATGCCAAGATATTCTGAAGTGTATGAGTTTCAGTATTTTCTTTTTTCCTTACCCTTTTCCTGTTTTTACCTGTTTTCTTTTTCTTTTTTCCTAACCCTTTTTCCTGTTTTTATGTTTGGGGTTTTTTAATTCATTCACTACCAGGAAAGGAAGTCAAGTTCACATCACTGGTCACCACCAGTTTCTGCTTTCTTACATGACTGATGCACTAAATAAAGCAGATATGAAGTTTTTTGCAGTTCCTTTCATCCCACTTGCAAATTACTAACTATCTTCTGGAAAGCCACCTTGAGCTTGCAGAATCATTTAATCATGAGATCTTCTTGCTCAGAATGACAGATAGCAACAGTTGCATCATTATGGGCTCTGGGGGGCAATCAGCTCTTCACAGGAAAATACACCAACAACAGTGCTAATTTTACTCATACCTCAGAAAACCACTGGACAGAAAAAAAAAATAGAAATAATGGGTACAATTAATTTTCAAGCACAAGTTCTATGTCCTGTTACCAGTCTTGGAAACTAAACAATGCCATCCAGGGTTTCTTCAGTCATATTTCACATTCATTTTTTTCCTTGATGTAGAAAAGATCCCTCTGGTGTTGCCAATCAAAATCTACATATTTGACTTTAGAGACTAGGGCAATTTTTTTAATTGGCTACAGAGCTTACAATGTATTGTTACATAGGACTCTTGATGAAACATATCTATCTCAGAAGCAAAGTCACTTCATGCTGTAATTGTGAAGCTGCATACTAGAGATTCACAGAAAAGATTGGAAGCTGCAATAGGCAACAGTTAGTTCCTTTTGTTAAATAAATAAGGAAATGTTAAGCATTTGGATGCCAAAACTATTTGCTTCACTTTAACTTAGTTGTGTTTAACTGAGGAGCAGCTCATGCTTCCAAAATTTGAATTTTTATGCACTAGAATATGCAACACTGTTTCAAAATAGCTCCTAGAAAAGCAAAGGCTGGGTTGAGGTGTACAAACTGCTGGAACCATGCAGCTCTTTCAAAGTGTATTGTGCTCTTTCTCATATGGTTCTACAGAAATATGTGGTATCAACTATGTTTAATTCATGTGTATTTTCAGTATACACCTCTAAACAATAAATGCCTTGCACAGGCAAAACCACAGCTTCAAACTCAAAATTGACATCAACAGTCTGTACTTCAGGTAGCTAGATGTTAATCAGAGTATACATCTTTAAGCCCAAAACAAAGTAAAACAAGAACAAAATGATATTAACATGCTTAAGATATCATCTTCTAATCACAGCTTTGTGACACGTATCCTGCAATACAGTCGCCAAAAAAGTCCCTCAAAGGAGAAGATTGGTAAGGAGGGAATGCAGAAGAATCAAGGATATACAAACAAAGCAGACTGGATAAAAAATGTTGGAGAACTTTCTGCATAGCTAAGGGAAAGCACAGATTATTGGAAAGTAAAGTGAATAAGCTTATATGTTAAATATACCATGCACATTTAACTTCAACAAAAAATAGGGAACAATTTGGCAAAGGCTGTAAAACCAAGAGGAAAGTTTTGCTTTGCTTTATTTTCTTTTCTTATTTTACCAATCTTTGGTTTCTAGTTAACCCATTCAGTATTAAGTTCTTAAATTATATCCTTGTACCATTTTCATATCAAAGAATAAAAGTATGTTAGAGAAGTTTTTTACATCCATATCATGCGCCTTAAGTATTTATTCAAGAAATATCTAAAAAAGCTTTGAAATGGCTAAAATGAATCCCATATGCTTTGTTTAAATATACTAAAAGAGCTTTTTTCCTAATGTAAGAGAACATCTGTACTTTATAATAAGGTTTTTTTGAGTGTGCGATATCAGGCTGTTTTTCATACAAAATTGTTAGTCTAGCATTATATAATATATTCTTTTACCATACTAGTGCATTTCAAATTATTTTGTTGAAATTAGCCTAAAATTGATGGCTTTCTTTTTGTTCTTTTTATGTTTGTTCTTAATTTTTTCCAATAATACTTGAAGATCAGCATGCCTTAATAGCTGCAGGGCATAGAGACTAGAGGAAATTAGCTGTCACCCACAGCCAGTGATTCTGTGTTCTTATAAACATAAAGGACTAAATTGTCTTTTATGTTGACCGTGCATGCAGATCATGTCATTTTCATTAAAAATTAGACATCATGCCTATACAGTACAATTGTTGATGGAGATGTTTGAATTAATATAGTTTTAAAGCAAAACTAAACTCTCTTTGTTTCTGTCCTAATCAAGTTTGGATTTTTTAATTGAAACATGCAGTTGTATATGAATCTTATATTGAATATTCAGTAAATTATTTTTCATATATTTACTATATTTCTGTAAATATTTTATTGCTGTGTGTTTCTTGCATGAAGTGAAGAATTTATAAACTGATACAGGCTGGTTTTAATGAACTTTCTATTACATTTACTTACTTTAGGTTTACTTTTTAGAGTCTGAGTTTTGGTATCAGATTGATAATCAAATGTCAATAAAGTGCTTAATAGTACAGACATATTAATAAGTAACCAGCCATAATTTGCTTAAGCATTTATGTAAGTGCTACATGATTATTTTCCTTTATTTCAAATTGTAGTATGATTACATATTTGTCTATACATCACTAGTGGGATGGCACAGTGTAATACAGAATGTCCTCCAGCTCTGCTGTCTTCTGCTGATATTGACACTTTGCTTTGTGTCATTCCTCCCCTAGTGTTTTCTCTGCCCAGCAGCTGATTCCTTTGCTGGTAGTTGGTCCTTTAGAAGCATCTTGTCCAAATTATCATCCTCATTGTCTTGTGTCTGTCTAAAAAAAATATCTTTTATACCTCAAGGCATTAAAACATGCTTTCACGGATCAAACATTCTTACCATAGCACAAGCAACACTGTATTAGATGGATTAAAGAAAAAAAAAGGAAGAAAAAAAAAGCTCACAGTCCTCAGTACTTACCACTTAGCTTTTGGTTTCACTGTCCATCTTTCACAGTGTAATTTAAATACAGATCTTATTTAAATCTAAGTGAAGCTTTAGCTTTTATAATGATAGAACTGCTCCAGCATTACCAGGACTCATAAATAATTAAGCCATTCTGTTTCATGCAGGCTCTGCAACATTCTTGAATACATCCTGCCTTGAGATTTAGTCAGTCACCACTCAAACAACATAGATATGAATTTTTAGAAGTATTTTGGGGAGCAGAGTGGTTTGGAGCTTATGTGGCTCATATAATATGGTTTATTTATTCACATCATTGCATTTATTGTACATCTTTCCAAACTACAGCATGCATCTGCTTGTTCTTAACACTAATAAATGTTAGGATAATCTTTCATTAAATATTAGTGTAATGTGCGCCATAAAGATACACTTTTTTTTTTCACATAAATCACCAGTGCATCTACTTAGCTAGTTAAACACAGGTAGGAATTTCTAAAATGTTTTCTGAGGCAAATGTTGTTGCTCCACTAGCCCTTTTAGCTCCTAGCTTCCCAATAGGATTTAATCAGTGTTCCTCATCTTTACAAGTAGTACTTGAAGCAGCTGTTGACTTTTACTCAGTAGCATGGAGGTCACCAGACAGCCTAAGGAACTCTGGACCTGATATCTGTACTTGTTCTGACTGTTTTCTAGAAGCAGAAAATGACTAACTGGCTGTCTTCATCAGAGCCAGATTATGGAGCCTTATTTGGTTCTATCAATTGCCTTGCAAATGTTATTGTGCAGGAAGAAACAATTACATATATTTGCATTGGAATGAGATATCTTAACCTAAAATATTTAACGTAACAATAAACTAAAACTATTATTTTTCACTCTATAAAGCACTTTTCAAATAACTATTAGCTCCTTATGTAAATAAGGACTGACGTATTTCACAGTTCATACATGACAAAAAGGCAGCCCAATTACTAGTGTTCTAACCTACTGAGGTAGCATTCTGTCTGAATACACATTACTGGCTGTATCTGCCTCTTTTCCAGACTTAAGAACAGTCTTTTATATCTTCAGAAAGATATGGTTCATTTTTGTTTACAGTCCCTTATGCACATTCAGGATTTGGAAGAGAGTGAGGTACTTTTTTTTTTTTTAACCCTACAGAAAGCTACCTAGCTGTTGACCTGAAACCAGTACTTCTTCCTGGGGGGAACGTGAGTGGGTAGGTACAAAATATTCCTTTAAGTGTGCATAATCAAGTAGCAAATGTTAGTAGCTGAACAGAGTTTTAACAATTACACTGTGGTTAAAGTACTGACAGTATTTTTCTGTGATTCAGGATGAGTTATTAGTGTATCCTCAAGAATAATCTTTGAGACATACAAGTTCTGTTACAAAATGACCTGTGTTCATCAAATAATCAATCCACAAGGTGAGGTATTGATGCTGATAAGAAAATATTTCAGTATTTGTAAATGTTACATATGAGTTTTCAATTTTAAGATCATGTTTCTATATCAACAAATTTTAATTGTGAAAATGGAAGGTGTAACATCAGTCTAATTAAATTAGTACCTAATAAATGCATTGAAATCAATTTATATTAGGCAGTTCAGAGAAGACTGTTAGAAAAGATTCTGATAAGGTGACCTACATATAAACAGACTCTCACCAAGTTTTAATTAACGAAATCGTGTGAAGAAATATTTAATATGTCAAAAGATTTTATTTTCTGAGGAATCTTTGAGGAGATGTGAAAAACAGTGGAGAAAACAAATGTATAAGAAAAACTACTTATGATTAGAAACAAGGTTCTTTTCAAGACACAGTCTGTTGCAATATTGGAAGGCATTTTCACTGGGAACTGAAGATACTGTAAGTCTGAGGTTAGTCTAAGGTATTCAGAAAAGTGAAATGCAAAAAGTCCTTTAACATGAAATTGCTGTCATTAAGATCTGGCATATGTCAAACCCAGTTTGAAGTATTGCCAAAAAGGTACTGAAAAGCAGATTGTATAAATATGAAATACATTTATTCTCCACTGTTGGTAAACAATATATATATATTTCATTTCTAAAAAAAAAGAGAAAAAATAAAAAATGAACAGAATTTGTATTCCTTTTCTGGCATTAACAATTAAATAAAAATCACAGGTCCACCTCTGGGTGATCTCTAAAATTGTATCCTCTTTTTCATGACACTTGACTAGTTATAAACATGGAGGCTTGACTAGTTATAAACAAGTCAGGAAAAGATAAAAATATCCACTAATATTTTAAAATTACAGAACCCCGCTGTTTCTGACCAAAATATTTTGTGTGACATTGACTATCTGAGGTCTTTGCCTCCTGAGTAGATTATTTTCAACACTAAGGTATTTATTTATAAAGAATATTCTTGAAGTGCATGTCATTTTTTGGAGGTACTCGCTTATGTTTTGAATTTGTCTTACATCCACTGAAAAGGACATTTTTGTTTGTTTGTTTTCTCTCTGAGAAATAAAGACTGACCCATCACAAACAACTACTACTACACTTACTTGGGGCTTCCATTTTCCATCTGTAAACCCTGACAATCTTGAACTGCTTGGGTATTGGTTTAAAAGTCTTGATGCTTCCACTGTTAAAAAATGATATAAAAGTTTTTATCTTTTGACATTTTTATTGCTTTACCACAAAAATGTCGCATTTGATAAGAAGGCACTACCATGCCTCAGATTTAAATATTACTGTCTTTAAAAACATTCTTCCCAAATGTCAAAAATTTACAAACCTCCGAAAAGTTAGCATGCACTGTGCCATAGGTGAAAAAAATAAAGTTAAAATTTAGTGCTAACAGGTATCAGAGAGTTGGATGTGCAGAGGCAGAATTCAGGCAGAAAATGCCCCAAACTTCACCTTTGCAGTCTTGAAGAAACCTGCTGCTCACTATCTGCAACTGGTAGGGGTTGTTTTTAAACTTTTCAAACAGCTCACCTTGCTAAGCAAAAGCAGCACATCCTGGGTCCTCCAACTAATAAAAAGACCCAAAGCAGAACCACCTATTAGGAGACTGCTCATGCATTGTACTTCTGCATATCGACTATTTAGCCCAGAAAAACCCATGGCCTGGGGTCAAAAAGATGGCTTCCCAAAAGGTCACAGAGAGAGAAGAAGGGTGTCTGGAGAGAAGGTGAAAGTCCTGGCAGGAGGAAAGTTCATGGGGGTCTCAAACTGGTGTTCTAAAATTAGTATGCATGCCTGACTTTAATCTCTTTTGTTCAAATTTTCAGAGATTTTGGCTTTTCTACCTTCAGCCAAAATAAATTAAACCATCCTATGCTGAAATTCCCTAATAGCAAAACAGCTTACCACTTCTGATCACAGAAGAGGTCAATATTTTGGATTATGTATATGTAACGTCAATGAGTGATCACAGAAAAGTTGTTAAGAAACTTAGCCTTTGTGTCCTCAGAACAGAATCTGGGCAGCGTACATTCAGCAAGATCAAACAATAGTAATGACAATGAATGCAAATGATGAAGAGGTTCATTGCCAAGGATCATCTTGGACAACAGATGAGACCACTGAGGGTGGTTAAGTATATGATCCTAACATTCAGGTTTGCATGTTATCATTCATTCACACAAGTTGCTTTTAAATTTCCTAAATTTTGAGTACTTTACTTTTCAACCTCAGCAACATTATTTTAACATAAAGTTTGTATGCCATATAAATTTTGTTTGTAAAGGTTTTTAGTTGCAAAGTTGTATGATGGACAATTCATTGCATAGTCTTGTAACCAGCATTCATGCTTTTGTTGATGCTCAGAGGTTACCAATTTACATTAAATGATCATTAAATTACACTCCTATATACAGTTCAGAAGTTTACCTCCATCCTTAGATTAATGGGCACATCAGTTCTTGCTTTTTTCCTATTAGATCTTCAGATCTTTTCAGCTGTGGACAAATGTACACTTATTGCTGCACCTGTGTCAGCTGAGAAAGGTTATAACCTTATTATTTATGACTCCACTATAGATTACCACTCTGTTCTGCCAGCTCCACTGTTCTTATAATACTTTACTAATCCATTTAAATAAAAATGTTCAGGACTATCTAAGTAATTTAGATGATTTAACCAGCTGAATTTTGACTGAAATGTGTGGAGAAACTGTGTGAGTAACTCCGTGGTTAGTTTTTTCCTGTGGGAGCAGGAGGGATGATAAGGGAGACAGGTCTGACAGCAAGACCAGAGCAGTACCTCTACCAATGGCACAGCAGCAGAAAGATTGTGTTGTACCTATAGACTTGGACTAAATATTAAAGTAGGTATAGACCTCCTTGGACTGTGGTTGTGTAGGACATTAAAAAAAATTATGTGCAGTGAGAAAACTGGAATCTGAAGAGTGGCTGAGAGTGACTCTCACATTCACTTCTGTCTCCTACATCTGGTCAATGTCTTTCAAGAACATAATGAACTCTTTAGATGTCTGGGTCTGCAAACCTGACATAAGTAGATCCCCTCTCTGCAAGCACAAACAGTAGTCTGTAAGTCTTTTCAGTGCTTCAGAGCAAGGAATGTGTTACAGACAGTCTCTACCATACAATGGGCAGAGACTCATGAGGAAAAGTTATCTTAATGGCCAGAGGCATTGCAATTCTATAGGTTATAAAGCTTAAGCAGCTGCCTCAATTAGCTGTTTGATCTGAACCTCACCATGTCACCCATCAAGTATATGAGTCTTGCCCTGATCATCAGATCCCACTGAGCTATACTTCTGAGAGGAAACAAGATGCCATGATAGAAACTCGAAATCGTGAGATTATGTATTAGGAATGTTATATCAAAAGCCGGCATTTTGTCAGGTCTTGCGACCTTTAATTTTATCAAGACTTTTTATCAATACTGCATAATTTTAGTCCTTGGAATTATGAACTAAACTTTAAAAAATAGGTCCAAATAGAAACCTTGAAGATAGAAAAAAAAATCCCTATATAGCCAGGTGCTAGGGAGAAGTTATCATCTCAAATCATACAGTTTCCAAAGCTAATCCTTCTCAGGTGGTTCTGTCTGAAGACATTCCTTGCCTTCCATTTGCTCTGTCCCCGTACAGGGAGATCTGCCAATGTGAAAACACATCACAATATTTACACAACTTAATAGGGCTAGGGAGACTAATGGGGACAGATCCATTAAACCAAAATGTACCATTCAGGTTTGACCCTTCTGTTTTTCAGATGAAGTGAAAGACTATTAATAGTTCTCAGGTGAGACAAGACTTCTGTCCCTCTTTAGTTATGATACCATAGACAAAAGAAAAAAACCAAACTCTCCAAGCTACAAGACTGGAAGCTCCTGCTAATATTCTAGCTTGGAGGAATATTTCCTGAAAGGAAAAAGGAAATTCACTGTCTTTACTCATATAATCCTTAGTCTTCCCTGCCAAGACTTCCACTATAGTGCCCACTATCACCCCTTGTGATACTGCTACTTATAACACAAGTCACTCAACAGCCATCAGAAGGTAATTTTTCTCATGCACAGATGACAGATCTGAACTAGCAGCCATAACATGAAATGCACTATCTTGTGTCACCAATCCCCCAAGCAGACCATTTGTCACTACAAACCATACAGTAAAGGGGGAAAAAAAAAAAAAAGTTATTTTCATGTTTTTTTCTGAAAAAGAAATTTCAGTGTTTGGATTATAAACCTCTAAAATTTGAGTTTATCATATGCAAAAAAACATTACTATGTCACTTCCTATTAGATTATTGTTTCTTTTTTTTAGTCTTTTGCAATCACTGGGAAAGTGCTTATGAACATGTGCTTAAAAAGCATAGTGTCACAGAGCAGTAATTCTTTTAATCAAATTAATTTATATTGTCCTACATCTTGGGCTTAATCCATGGGACTCAAACCCAAGGTGGCCTGATAACACTGACAATGAAAGTGTTGAAATAGTTCAGATTTTGTTAACTACTTGCTTCAGAGGCCAGTCCATACCACCTTTGTTAATCTGCACTGGAGACAAGATGAGTTTTTATTGCAACATATCAGATCACAAAGAACATATGATATTTCAGGCCATATACTCTTAGTTCCTGAAAAAGTATTATTTGCAATTTATAAAAGGAAAGCCAATTCTCGAAAATTTAATTATTTCATATGTGGAATTCAGCATAACATCCCCCTCCCTTGCTGTTTATTTGGCAAAAATAGAAAATTCGAGATGTGCCTATTTTCTCTAGGGATATATGTTTTTTAAATATACTTAGCGTTTTTGGAATAAAAATTGCAACTTGGCATCCCACTTTTCCAATATCTTTATGGTAATCATAGCTAATGAAACTGTTGTTTCTGCTGGGTTCTTATATTTTTTTTAACTTGTGTGGTCTGCTGAAAAATAAGTTTATGTTACTCCAAAAATGTCATTACACTGTTTTGATTGGTTCAGAATTACATTCTTTTTCCACAGGTGATTAGAAAATTCAGCCCTAAAACATGTTAATAATTATAGTAATAAAAAAAAAAAAGGAAAACTGCTTTACTTCAACATTAAAATTCATCTTCAGCTGCTTTGTTCTGTAATAACTAGGTCATCAGTTAAGGTGCTCCTGCTTAAAATGCATTTAGCATCTATATGTATTCCCTTACCTAGAGGCTTGGTATTTTTAATGAGATTATATCGAGGAATGTGAAGACTGGAGAGTGGTAACATCATTTTAGTGTGTAATTCCCAGAACTCTGATCCATTTCAGGGAGGCAATTAAGACTGCTGACTACAATAAATGATACTAAGAGATTATAGAGGTTTTTTCCTGCATGAATGCATAGTTTAAAAAATAATTTAGGTTTATTTAACATAAAAAACACCTCCAGAGGGGGGATTTTTTTTTTTTTTAATTTCAGTGATTGTAGGGAATATCTCTTCTGTCATTTATCTGTAAGGATGCATGGCATATTCCTGTAATAAAGGATAACTTTGAGATGCTTTGATAAAATAGGTGTATTTTAATTTTACATTAATTTCCTTTGTGTGTCTCATTTCAAAATGTCCACTTAGTACTGGAGCAGTTGAATATCTGTGGTATGTTTGTGGGGAGGATAGAGGGTATTTATTTGCTATTTTGGTGTGTTTGTTTTCATTTTATTTTTTCTTCTGTGGCAGCCCAATAATCTGAAGTAACATTTAGATCCAAAGCTTCATGGAAATTAACCCTTGTCTTGTTACTGCTGACCACAAAAATTACATACAGAAGAATACAGGAGATTTGTTAAAAGCAAATATATTGGAATCAAAAGTTTGTTGTCTTGAAGAGTTAATTCTGGCAGAGAGGTGACCTTTATCCCTACATACTCACTTCTTTTTTTTTTTTTTATCAAACCTCTCCAAAGGGACTCATCATATGCAGGGCTCTATGAAGAGAAAAAGAAGAGCATTGTCCTTATCACCTCCTTCCAGAAAGTGGCAGAGTAATAGGACTTTGTAAGGCGAAATGAAGCCCAGTCTGATGGCTGCTGATTAAAAATTGACTCTGCCACATCAAAGAAGAGTTGAAGGTGAAAATGATGATCACTTCCCTCTCCCAGGGACCCTGCACCATTTCTTTTATTCAACCTTGAAAGGTTCTTTCTGAATAAGATAATATCCCTCGAGTCCATTCTGGCTAGGCGGCATGGGAAAATGTAGATCAGTATGCCTATTCTCTATGAAAAAATGGAATTTTGTTAATGACATAGCACTCTAAAGTGATGGCTTGTATGTGGTAAATGCTGAGAAATTAATTATCAAATGCCTCTTAGACTACAGATCAAATTAATTGCTAGTATACATCTACTAAAAAGACCACTACAAGCCCAAACTGCATTTCCTGCCTTGTTGCTGAAAATTTCTATACTTGAAACACACTGTTGTTTCACTGCTTTCTCTGTTTTCACATCTTTTATAGTAAATTTTTAGTTGATGTGCCATCAGCAAAATACTATCATTGAAATATAAAATTTTATGACTGGACTAAAGCATGTAAATATTTATTTTACATGAGAGAAAGAGGCAGTCACTCAGGTATATGAACTATGCAGAGAGTAGGTAGACAAGGAGAATAAAAAAAATGCATGCATATGCACACACAAATGCTCAGAAAGATACAGAGCTGTGATATAGTGCATTATACTTTATTTCTACTAGTTAATGTGTCTGGCAGACACAGGTAGAAAATTTACAGATAAGCTTGTGTGAAAAATGCTTCTCTCTATTTTAGGTTTTGAGTTTATACCTTATGCCAGCAATTCTGGAGTGCAATGCAAACCATTTAATTCAGGGCACCATTTGCTTTTGCATATATCTAAGTAGACCAACAGGCACAGTGCTCAATAGACAGCAGAGCATCCTGAAATACATAACTTGAATAACAATAGCAAGAAAGGTCTTGCATGAGAAAGAGCTTATACAAAAAAACAATTTCACACATGCTCCCCCTCACACTGATCTGCTGCTCTTGAGGACAGATAGAAAATGAGTAGTAGTAATGCTTCAGTCTGAAAATAGTGTGTTATAACCTTGATAAAAAATTAGTTTACATATAAAAAATATTTTCCCCCATGATTGGCAATGTCCACAATTTTCATATGTACCTAACTATCTACAGCTAAGTGTATCTGCCTGATAATTATATTTTAAAATAAAAAGATTTTCTGCAATAGGATAATGTATACATTGAATGCTATAGTGTGTAAAAGGTTTAGTTGTATGTATGACATGTATGAATTACACGGTAAAACATGCTGATGAGTGACACAAATATCATCCTGTTGAGATTGGTGCAATTAGAACAAACAAGTGATTATGTCAGAACAATGGAAATAACATGGTAATGACATCAAAACAGTGAGAATAACAATAACACACTCCTCTCATCAATGTCACATGTGTCTTCTCTTATTTCTTAGAAGATTTTATTACTGTAATGAATATGAGCTCATACTCTTAAAAATGCCTTCTCCCCCTTCCTAATTTAATCAACATTCTGAAATGTTCGATGTCCCAATCACCTAGGGCTACATTATTAGCATGGTACTTAAACAGCTTCTCTAGAATGATTTAAGAAAACAGTTTATACAAGTGCTACCTTTAATAAGAATAAAAAAGCAAGCATAGTTTGTTTGCCTCATTAAGGCTAACTTTTGATCTTCAAGCTTTATAAATAGAATATGCATTGTATAGTTCAACAGTCTCATATACACGAGTCCTAGTAATGCTAATGGGGAAGTTGCACACGTGTTAGAAAAGAATAGATGACTGTGAGTTATTTATAAAAGCAACAGATATTTAATAAGACACGTTAGTTCAAGAAAGAAATAAAATCCTTTCTCAGATTATTGTATTTCTTTTACATGCTATATGCAGTAGCTGCAAAACCTGTTTTTTCTTAATGAGTCTGCTTGTATGTGTGAGCTCCCTGATGAGGCTTATGTTGTAAGATCTGTAGATTTTCAAGAGCGCTGCCCCACAACTCTAAAATGTGTAAACTTTTTAGTACCTGGCAATATCTGAGATAGTGTTGATAAAGAGTACTGAAAAATGTCTTATGCTATCAACGGGCAGGATCACTTTTTAAGCACAGGGGCTGTGAAGCAATCTTCTCAAGGAATCAAATGGGAATGTTTCTAAAGTCTGAGTGTTGTAGAAGTATACCTGTCCAAGGGTGACTATTCCTCTAAATAAGTCAATAACAGTAACAACAGTAATTAAAGACAGAGTCCTGACAAAGTGACATTTTAAATAACTTCTGGCATACCATTGCCAATTGTAATATTTTTGGGCAAAGGGCATTCCAGTAATGCTATGCTGTTGCTGATTTTAAATAAATTGCCCAGTCCGCAGATTTGGGCATGCAATCCTTTGAAATGTCATTCAGCACTTTCCAGGATCAGATCTATTTTCAATAAGAAAGTTGCTCAATATCCATGTACAGGAAAGTTTATATTCCTACGTAATTAATCCCTTGAGATCTGCAGAAGCATTTAGACTGAGTTGATTCCTTTTCTGATAAGAATGCAGCACCACTGACCTCTCACTTTGTTGTTCTGTTTCTTTTTTTTCTGTTGGAAAATATATGTTGCAAATATTTCTTTTGAAAGTGTATACAAACCACATATCTTTTCAGGCCACTTACTGTTTTATACTGAGGATGCATTAAAAATAGGGTTAAGAGTTTCAGATACAACTTCAGTTCAGTGGGAAGATTCTACTTATTTTAGTGACCATGGGATCAGCTGTTAGGTCAGCAGAATGAGCTTCCCTTTTATAGGTTATGAACATATAAATATGGCAGTCCCCCTGTATCTAAATACTGACTGAGACAGTAGAAAATACTACATTTGTCCCTTAAACTGTTAAAGCAAGACCTCTCAACCCTTTGGTAGTTTTACTTCTGAACAGGGCCTTTTTTTTCAAGGAAATTGGAGTTTTCCTACTGGTTTTATTTTAGTTATCATCTCTGTTTTAGGATTCCACTATAATTCATCATCTTGTATAACACTAATCTCAGCACATTGAACTACCCACCATATTCCTCACTTCTCATGATCTCTTCCTCTACTCCAAGGTAAGCAAGAGACAGAAATGAGAAGTGAGACAAGCTGAGTCAATGTCTAAGACATTAAACAGAAGTTGGTTAACAAGCCAGCAAAACATGTGAGTCTACAGGATGATCAGGCCCTCAGGGAACTAGCAAACAGATGAAGGGTTAATATTTAAATAGACTACAGAAGTTCAATGTGTATAACATAATAGATGTTATATAAGAAGACAGATTTGCAGGACCTGCTTCTTTGCAGTTTCATCACATTTGTCTGCTATGCAGCTTGTCATCCTTATTTCATTCTCAATTGTTCATTTGCATTTTATTTGGCTTTATTTTTCCAAACCCCTAAAAGCAAGTTTGTCTATTTGCTAATGATTCACATACTGTCTTGTTCTCAAGTTAAAAAAAAAAAAAAGTTAAATACTGCCAAGTAATGTTTTCTTTAAGCACCACTTTTTGCCAGGGAATGGTGAGGTTATCATGAGATTTGTAGCTTTTTATAAATGCAAGCAAATATTTGTACTCCCTGACTTTGCACTATGACATCTGCAGCATAGATGAAACCGTTGCACTGAGAACTTACAAGACTGTAATACCTTGCTATGTACCTGTAAAAGCTTTTTAGGTTGGTTGGCTTGTCTACCTGATCATAAGACACACTGACAGACTATGGAAAGCATATGCTACTGAGCAGGTACATCTGTTGTATTCACTGTAGATTCATATTGAAGATGGGGTAGGTAGCCCATGTAACCTTGAAACCCTTTTTGTGCTGTAATATTGACTTTTGACCAGATAATTTTGAATATTCTGAAACATATGGAGAATACAGACTTTTCCAAATGTCAAACACCTTTGACTCTCTCAAATGGATTCCTTAAAAGATTATCCATCAACATTCAATAATCATTACAGGACAGCCTTAAGAAAGCTGTCAAGTAGTCTCACTGTTATTCATCATGTCAGAAATTGCTGCATCCTGTTATGGTTGGCTTATACCACAGTAAGCCATACTACCAGTGTACTAGTATCAGCAAACACCGTGCAATCACAGCAAGAGATCGCTGTCCTGGGAATTATTAAATGCCACCTTATTTATAGGACTTCTAAATAACTTGTGTTTTCTGAAGAACTTGTTGCACTTATTTCCAAGTTCTTTTTCATGAAGATCAGCTATTTGATCTCTCATATCACTTTGACTGATTTAGTTTGAAAACATTCTTTACAGCACTATAACAAGAACTTTGAGAACAAAATGTATATAATACTTAGTATGTGCATGTAGGAAACAATGGAATAGCAGATTTTTATTATGAAAGGTGTGGGTAAAAATGTATTAAAGAAAGAGCTTTATAAAACAATAACTGTTTCAGATGTTCATACACACTGCATGTGCCTGGACATGCTGAAAAAATAGAAAAGAATTAGAGGTTTGAATATTTTGAGTGACTATAGGGAGCTAGGAAGAGGTTAACTCTTTTCCACCTGTATTTTTACATTTATGTTTTCATGTTTTTTAGAAGATATTACTGAATTAGAAATATCTACATGATTAGCTGGATTGAAAAATTATAACCAACACTGTGAAATATAGCAGGAAATACAGGCTATAATATGACCAGTCCCAGGCCAGTAAATTCCATTTATGCATGACATTAAAATATACACAATTGTCAACTAAAGCCGTACAAGTAGGGGTTTGATTTTCCCCCACTTTAGATGAATGCGAAACTAAGTTGGTGTCTTTACTGATAACAAGAGTTCTTCTACTGTACTAAGTAAAAGTTCAAGCTCAGGACTCATGTCTCTAAGATAGCTTTGTATATGCAGCCTGTAAAATTGTGAAGATCTATTTCTTAGCACAGAGTGCACAGCTACAACACAGCTGTCTCACAGCAAGGCTAGAACACTTCTGTCTGACTGTGAGATCAGTTGTTATCGTTGCCCAAAACCACAGTTACAATCATCCGGTGGTGAGGATTATGCTGTGTTAACAGATGTCTCAGCTGTCTACATTAGATGTTCAAACTGTATCTCCAGAAAGCCATGGAATAACCTCACTGAAAAGCAAGGTAGTTGTCTTTTCCCCACTGGTCTCTCACAGATCACTGTGTACAACATACTAGAGTTTCACACTCTAGTTGCCCGTCTCTCAATCAGCCACAGATTACTCAAAAAACTGCAACTACACCTGCAGTTTACTTTGGGAAAATGTCTGCCATCAGTGTATTGGTTTTTTTTTTTGTTGTTTTTTTTTTTTTTTTTGTTTTTGGTTTGTTTTTGCGTTTTGGATTTTGTTTTCTTTTTTTTTTGTGTGTGATTGTGTTATTTTGGGGGTTTGTTTGTTTTGGTTTTGTTGGTATTGTGTTTTTTGTTTTTTTCCCTGGGTGGGGTTGTGTGACCCTTGAAGTTGCAATTCTTTTTAAAGGTAATTTTTTAATTAATCAATCCATTTCCAAAACCAGTTCAGTTTTTATTTCAGAGTGAGAGTACTTGCTCCCAACAGATAATCCATATTGCAACAAAATACTCTGAAAGTAGAAAGGGACTGTGAAAATAAGTTTTCTATAGCCACTGTTTTTAACATAAATTTCATTCTTTAGCAAATAATTTACTGCCATGTGGTTTCACTCTTACATAACAAATTTGTCATCAAGGACCCCATGCCAGGCAGACACAGCCATAAAAGCTGTCTAAACTTGTCTGTATTGTGCTTTCCAGCTTGGTTCCTCTGTTCACCCAGGCAGCCTGCACACCACTGAATAGTGTGAATGCATTTAATTATAATCTGACATGTGTATTCCTGAGAAACAAAAGGCTGTGAACTGAGGGTGATGATTAACTGTTCTACCAGATAATTGCTTAAACTACTACTTATATTATACTGCATTATCTCTTTTGAACAAAGTGATTATTGGCCCTTTGTGTAGTGATTATACAATGTAAGTGCAATCTTGCCTTTTTAAATGTTAGAGTTTATGTTTAATGTACTTTTATTTGTAATGAAGGGTGCAACTTTGGGTTTTCTTTAAAGGATTATTCTCACAAATAATAAAAAAAAGCATTCTCAGTTTCTCAGGTTGGTCCAAGTTTAAGGATTCTTTAAGGGGCTTACTGTTACTGGAAAGGGTGATGTCTTCAGTGTGTGAGGGGATCCATTGATAGGCAACTACTGTAAAGTACAGGGGCCTTCCAGTAAATGAGATAAAGCATCCATTTTTACAACAAAGAAGGGAGGAGAAGATACAGGAGTAAAAGTTATTATTTTTTTATAAAAGTTAATAATATTAGGGATAATGAAGTATGACAGTAAGTCCAACATGAACAAGTTCTGATCGTCAAGTTCAATGTAGCTGAAGAAATATTAATTGATGAGGGAACAGACTACACCTCCAGTAAGTTTACAGATGACACCAAGTTGGGCAGAAATGTTGATTTGCTTGAGGGTGGAAAGACTCTACAGATGCACCCAGACAGGATGGATCAATGGGCCAAGGCTGGAGGGCTGCTATGAGGTCTCCAAGCAGCTTTCTCTTCTCCAGGCTGAACAGACCCAACTTTCTCAGCCTGTCTTCATACGGGAGGTGCTCCAGTCCCCTGATCATCCTCGTGGCCCTCCTCTGGACTTGTTCCAACAGTTCCATGTCCTTTTTATGTTGAGGACACCAGATCTGTACACAGTACTCCAAGTGAGATCTCACAAGAGCAGAGTATAAGGGCAAGATCACCTCCTTCAATCTGCTGGTCACGCTTCCTTTGATACAGCCCAGGATACAGTTGGCTTTCTGGGCTGCAAGTGCACAATGAAGACAGCTCATGTTCATTTTCTCATCGACCAACACCTCCAAATCCTTCTCCGCAGGGCTGCTCTGAATCTCTTCTCTGCCCAGCCTGTAGCTGTGCCTGGGATTGCCCTGACCCAAATGTAGGACCTTGCATTTGGCTTGGTTAAACTTCGTAAGGTTGGAATTGGCCGTTTCACAAGCATGTCAAGGTCCCTTTGGGTGGCATCCCTTCCCTCCAGTGAATCAACCAAACCACACAGCTTGGTGTTGTCAGAAAACTTGCTGAGGGCATACTCAACCCCATTGTCCATGTCGCCAAAAAAGATGTTGAACAAGACCAGTCCCAACATTACTACTATCCAGCTGGACATTCAGCTGTTGACCACAACTTTTCTGTGTGGTCATTCAGCCAGTTCCTTATCCAACAGATGGTCCCACCAAATCTATCAAATTGATGTCTCTACAATTTGAGATAAGGATGTCATGAGAGACAGTGTTGAATGCTTTGCACAAGTCCAGGTAGCTGATGTCATCATCAGCTGCTCTGCCCCTGCCCATCAGTTCTGTAGCCCCCTCATAGAAAGCAACCAAATTGGCCAGGCAGGATTTCCCCTTAGTGAAGACATGTTGGCTCATTGTTTTCCATGTGCCTCAATATGTTTGCAGAAGAATCTGCTCCAAGATTTTGCCAGTCACAGAGGTGAGACTGACTGGGCTGTTACATGGGGATTACATTTCACTTTTTCCAGTCATCGGGAATTTCACCTGACTGCCATGATTTTTCAAATATGTTTGACAATGGCATAGCAAATTTAGTCACCAGATACTTCAGGACCCACAGATGGATTTCATCAGGTCCCATGGACTAGTGTAAATTCAGGTTCTTAAGATGGCCTCAGACCTAATCCTTTCCTATAGTGGACCTGAGGTCTTCATTCTCACAGTCCCTGCATCTGCCTTCCAATACTTGGGTGGTGCCGTCAGAGCCCTTGCCAGTGAAGACTGAGGCAAAGAAGTCACTAAGAACCCCAGCCTTCTCCAAGTCCAGGGTAGCCAGTTCCCCCAGTAGGTTCTGGAGGGGCCTATGTTGTCCCTAGTATGTCTTTTATTCGCTACTTACCTATAGAATCCTTTCCTGTTATCTCACATCCCTAGCCAAATTTAATTCTAACTGAACGTTAGCTTTCCTAACCTGGTCCCTAGCTTTCCAGACAGCATCCATGTATTCTTCCCAGGCCGCCTGTCCTTGCTTCCACCTTTATAATCCTCCTTTTTCCTTTTAAGTTTCCTTAACATCTCCTTATCCATCCAAGGAGGTCTTTTGGCCCTCCTGCTGCACTTCCTTCTAGTTGGGATGCAACACTCCTGAGCTTGTAGCAGGTGATCCTTGAATATCAACCAAGAGTTTTGGGCCCCCCTTCCCTCTAGGGCTATATCCCATGGAACTTTACTAAGCAGGTTCCTAAAGAGGCCTATGTCTGCTCTCTTGAAGTCCAGGGCAGTGATCTTGCTGCACACTCTTCTCATTATCCTGAGAACAGCAAACTTGACCACCTCATGATCACTACATCCAAGGCTGCCCTGGAGCGTCACATTTCCACTGAGCCCTTCTCTGTTGGTGAGCACAAGGTCAAGCAGGGCACCTCTCCTTGTCAGCTCTGAGGAACTTCCTGGATTGCTTGTGCTGTCCCTCCAACAGATATCAGGGTGGCTGAAGTCTCCCACGAGAACAAGGGCCTGCGAGCATATGGCTGTTCCTCCCTGTCTATAGAGCTCTTCATCCAAAGAGTCTTCTTGGTCAGGTGGTCTGTAACAGATCCCCACAGTAACGTCCCTCATTGCTGTTCTCCCTTTGACCCTGACCCAAAACCTCTCTGTTAACTGGTCATCTGTCCCCAGAGTTACATACTCTCCAGACTATCACTGACATAAATAGCAGCTCCCCTCCCTATCTGCTGGGCTTGTCTTTTCTAAAGAGCCTGTAGTCATCCATTCCAATACTCCAGTCATAGGAGCCATCCCACCATGTTTCTGTGATACCAATTATATCATATCCCCTTAGATGTGCACACATCTCTACTTCCTCTTGTTTATTCCCCATACTATGGGTGGTTGCATAGAGGCATCTGAGCCAAGCTCCAAATGAAGGCAGCTCGTTGGCTGGAGCGGCTGAAATATCTCTGCAATGCTCCAAGTATTTATTGGGTGCTGGCAACTGAGTGGGTGTGTTGGGATGGAATGATGCTCCCCTCCCCCAACACATCTAGTTTAAAGCTTGAAGTTTCTTGACCAGCCTGGCAGCCTTCTACCAAAATAGCTCTTCCCTTTCTTTGTCAGACCAGCTCCACCAGCCTCCAGTAGACCTGGTCTCCCAAGTTGAGTCCCATGGTCTAAACCCCTGACTATGGCACCACCATTCTAACCATTTATTAACCTGCCAAATCCACCTAGTGTTTTTAAGGTCCTCCCCTTTATCCTGGAGAATTGACTAAAAGACTATGTGAGCTCCAGAGCCCCTAACCACCTCTCCCAGGGCTCTGTAGTCTTTCACGTTCTCTGGGTTACTGCTATCTATATCGCTAGCATGCACATGGACCACTAGAAGTGGGTAATAGTTAGCCTTACTAGACCAGGCAGCCTCTCTGTATCATCCCTGATCCGAGACCCTGGTAGGTAACACACCTCCCTTGAGACTGGATCAGGCCAAGAGATGAGTGCCTCTGTGCCTTTTGAAGTAGAGTCCCCTACTACTATGACCTGCTGCTTTTTCCTGGCAGCACCAGTAGTGATCGTCTTTACCGGTGCATCAGACAGTTGTTCATGTTGCGAGGTGTGTGTTTCCTCATTAGCCCCCTGCAGAACTGCAAAGCAGTTCTTCACAGGGACATCAGATTTAGGAGGAAGCCCCTTGCTGTTAGTTGTCCCCTTCCTCCTTGTTGTTCTTTTTTGTTACAAGTTTCCAGCTTCCTGGTTTAATGGCCTCCTTCTTTCCTTCATGAGCTACAGGGGACGCTTGAGGCTCCTGCACAGTTTGGGCCTGGAGCAAGCAGTCCTGCTTCCTCTCAGCTTCCCTGACATCTCTCAGCCTACTGTCAGTGTCCGGCAGCTCAGCCACCTGCTGGAGGAGGACCTCCACCACGGAGCACCGAGTACAGCCCTGCCCATTGTGCACCCTTGCCTCAGGAGACCAGCGCAAGCACTCTCTATACTCTTAGCTCTGCACTGCAGCCTCCCCTCTCATCAGCTCTGTCTGGGTGCCTATGCTGGCCACCACTGGGGCAGCCAAGGCAGAGCTCACAGGCAGGGTCCTGGTCATGGTACAAGTGCTCTCCTACCTGCTCTCCCTGCCTGGGTGAGCTGCTGGGCAAACTGCCATGCCACTCCCTGACTGACATGCTACCTCCTGTTTGCCCGCCCTGTTTGCAGTACTCCCTGGGGTGGGTTTTTACACAATCAGGTAATGGTCGATGATGACTGGTTTGAATTTGCCACTGCTTCTCCCCGCACTGCTTCCTGTGAGTCAGCTGCTTGCTCCTGGGCAAGTTGTGGGTCTGTCTCTTCTCCCAAGTAACAAGCGATAGGACAAGTGGTAATGGCCTCAAGCTGCACCAGGTGAGGTTTAGATTGGATATGAGGAAAAAAATCTTCACTGAAAGGGTTGTCAAATATTGTAACAGGCTGCCCAGAAAAAGTCATCATCCATGGAAATATTTGAAAGACGTGTAGATGTGGCACTTGGGCACTTAGAGTGGACTTGGCAATCCTGGGTTGATGGGTGGACTCAATTGTATTAAAGATCTTTTCCAACTTAAATGATTCTATGATTCTATAAAAGATGAAAATGTAATGTCTTTTTCCCCTCATGCAGAAATAGTTTTGAGGGGAAAAAAGCATACTTACAGGAGGACCTGCAACTTTGCATCCAAATAAGATACTATGAAAGGGAAGAGAAAGCCTTTTAATTTTTAACATCCTCATCATGTAAAAAAAATTGGCAGTGAGCAAAGATACAAAGAAACCACATATATAACAGAGAAATGAGCAACAGTGAATACAGAATTTATACAATTCCTACTTTTTCTGTAAGAAAGCAAGCACTGTTTTTAGAAGCCCATAAGCATCAAGAGAAGATCATCCTAGAGCTTAGAGGACTGAAGTTTTAAGACACATGTCAATCTGCATAGCTCTGCTCTTCCACTTATTTTCTTCTGTGAATAAAGAAATTAGTATTTCATTTTCTCAAAGCAGATATTCCAATCATATTCATACAGTCTTTCATGCTCTGGAATTCCAATGACTTTCAGAGAGCTGTCAAGTGAAAAATTACACTCCTACCAAAGACCATATTCAGAAGACATCATTTTCTAGGACATCTAGGAGTCTTTTTACTTGCCTTCTTAGTGCCCCAGCACCATCTTGATCATGAAAGGCTAGCTGTGTTACCTACCAAAGGAAACAGGTAGGATAGAAATCATCCAGGAGACAGTCTGTTGATGGGAATACACCTGCCCACAGCAAACAAAAACAGGAGCAGCCACAAATGGCATTTCTTATATGTCTCATAGCATTCCAGGAAGCTAGAAACATTTCTCAGTATTTAACCACTACACTTTGAAGCACAGCGACATAAGTTCTGGGAAGCCAGGTGGTATTTCATATTTGAGAAAAACTTCTTTAGTCATTTGCTATCTCCATTGTTCCAGATTCTCTCATATGAGCAGCAATCAGTACAGATACTTATGTAGCTGAACTGTCAAGACAAAAGAGGTCCCATGGGAAAAAACATGCAATGAAAACACAATGTACAATCCATATGCAATCAAGGCCAGAAGATATTTTCCTTAGACTCTTCCTTCTTGTATTGTTCTCCACTCTTACCCCCTTTAACCTAAAAACTCATTTGATTCGTGCCAGATTATCATCAGCAAACAGTCCTAACCTTCCTGTTTTCTTCCATATTTCATAGACATGACACTATTTTAGGTGGATTTACACTCCATCTAAGCTATAACTGCTGTGCAAACACACACATCTATTTTCTCTTTTGTGTTTCCCTACTCTGTTCGCCACATTCTGTCCCTCAAAGGAAAACTTATTTTCCTTCCTCCTCCACTATACCTGATCCAGGTACTCCCCAGCTTTTCATACTCCCTGTAGACCAAAAGACCCTTACTGTGTCCTGATTAGCACAAAATGGGCGCCACATGCTCTGAGAAAACAAACACTGCATACTGTGCTCTAAGGAGACATTATTATATATTGCAATAGAAAGCCGAAAGCTGAAGGCATTATTTCACAATCAAGATACCTTTTTGATCCCATGGGTGGCATGATTACTCAGCTACACACTGGCAGAAAAATCAACCACTACTCATTAATTTTATTATACTTTTCTATTATATTTTTCTTAAAATGAGGTGTGTAAATCTTACTTGTCTGTGCTATATCCTGCCTTGTAGTTTACCATTGAGGTACCTATTAATATTTGTTAACACATTAAACAACAGTAATGAGTACTTCTAGAAAGCACACAGTAAAAGGAAGGAAGATCAGCAAAAGGATTAAAAGTGCCAAGGTGAAAAAAGGAGAGAAGAAGGAGTAATGACTGCAGTTATAACGAACTGTCCCTGACCTTAAACTCTCCAGTTTTCAGATTCTTTTGAGCCTTCGAATTGTGTTACACTCTGTGGTGGGTTTTGTTCTATAGATGAAAATCCAGACTTGTGCCATCACTTATGTGCAATTCTTGTTACTGAATGTCCATAAGAGCAATATGAAACCATTTTTACTCACAAATAGTTTTTATAAAAATGCAGGCATATATTTTACAGGTAATGTCTTATTTGTATCACCTGGGTTGTTTCATCCACATCTGATTTCCCAAAGAGCTCCAAAATTATGATAATTTAGAAAGACTTAAAGTCTCATTTCCCTTTCGTTAATTTCTTGTCTTCTGTGTACACCATTCAAAAAACCATTTCAACCAGAGAAAGGAAACTTAAAGTTAGAATAAGCATAGCTTCCTTGTTCATTGTTAAACACTGGTAATTAGTATTCTGGAAAAATTCACAGGAAAAAAAGAGGCTTATGAAAGGTGGAAGCAAGGGCAGGCAGCCTGGGATGAATACAGGGATGTTGTCCGGGAAGTTAGGGAATGGGTTAGGAAAGCTAAGGCCCAGTTAGAGCTAAACTTGGCAAGGGATGTTAAAGATAACAGGAAGGGATTTTATAGGTATGTAGCGGCTAAAAAACGGACTAAGGACAATGTAGGCCCCCTCCGGAAACTTTTGGGAGAACTCTGCACAGAATTTGGAGAAGGCTGAGGTTCTGAATGGCTTCTTTGCCTCGGTCTTCACTGGCAAAGGCTCTGACCGCAGCACCTGAGTCTTGGAAGGCGGATGCAGGGACTGTGAAAACCTAGACCTTGGGCCCACTGTACACGAGGATCTGGTTCGAGATCATCTTAAGAACCTGAATGTACACAAGTCCATGGGGCCTGATGAAATCCATCTGTGGGTCCTGAAGGAGCTGGCGAATGAAGTTACAAAGCCACTGGCCATCAGATTTGAAAACTTGTGGCAGTCAGGTGAAGTTCCTGATGACTGGAAAAAGGGAAATATAACCCCCATTTTCAAGAAGGGGAAAACGGATGACCCGGGGAATTACAGACCAGTCAGTCTCACCTCTGTGCCTGGCAAAATCTTGGAGCAGATTCTCCTAAAGGCATGCTAGGGCACATGAAAAACAACAAGGTGCTTGGTGACAGCCAGCATGGCTTTACTAGGAGAAAATCCTGCCTGACCAATTTGGTGGCCTTCTATGATGGGGCTACAGAAAAGATTGACAGAGGAGGAGCAGTTGATGTCATCTACCTGGACTTGTGCAAAGCGTTCGACACTGTCCCACATGACATCCTTGTCTCTAAATTGGAGAGACATCAATTTGATTGGTGGACTACTCAGTGGATAAAGAACTGTTTGGATGGTCGCACGCAAAGAGCTGTGATATGCTTAGTAAAGAAGAAATTAAATAGAGGGAAAAAATAATTAAAAATGAGTTTAAACTAATGGCCTGGGTAAGTAAGACTCTCAAAAATTAAGATCCCAAGAATGTGACATCTGAGCATGAACTCTTGCCATCTGCTTTGCACTGACAGAAGGACCTGAGTGACTAGCAAGAGAGGGCTGCTGTCACAATATAGAAGGTTTCTCTTCTTTTTGATCTTTGACAATATGAAAGGGACTTATCTAGTTTTATTTATGAGATATATAAACATAAATACATTAACCAAAAACTTCTAATAATTTCATTATCTGGACTTTGTCAAGGTTTTGGGTAGATATCTGAGATTTTTTTAATTCAAATATGCACCAGGACAGAAAAGTACTTTATCACTTCTAAGGAGCTGATGGCTGAGTTTGTTAAAAGTACATACCTCTATATGAACATGCAAAGAACATTTACCTGAAGGACCTGGCACACCTAAAATATTAAACAAATTGTAGGTATTGAAGACACTATGACAGGTAGACATTCATTCTCCCATTGTGCTGGAAGTTACTACTTTGTAGCAAAAGACATGAAAGAGACGTGTAGAGGCCTACAAAGTAGGATTCCAGAACGGGAAACTTCATCAGAGACTGTAGCAATAGAACAAGGGATAATGGGTTTAAACTAAAACAGAGGAAGTCTAGGTTAGATATAAGGAAGAAGTTCTTTACTGTGAGTGTGGTGAGGCACTGGAACAGGTTGCCCAGAGAAGTGGCAAATGCTCCATCCCTGGCAGTGTTCAAGACCAGGTTGAACAGAGACTTGGGCAACATGATCTAATGTAAGGCATTCCTGCCCATGCTAGGGGGCTTGGAACTAGATGATCTTATGTCCTTTCCAACCCTAATCATTCCACGATCCTATGATGCTATGTTTATACAGCAAAATATAAGGAGGACAGCTATTTAACCTCTGGCCAAGAGATTACTGCTGTAATCTGCATGTGTTCATGTGAAAGTGTTGGACTGTAGGTCTTTCTCTGGGCTTCCTGTTATGTCCTTGCAGTCCAAATATCAAACTAACTTCTCCTTTGTTGTGGCCATTTGTGTGTGTTTGTGTGTGTTTATGTGTGTACATGAGCATGTTCCAAATATTTCAGAAATCATGAGGACTGTGTTTCAAACCATCAAAAGGATGGTTTAGAAATGAAGAAACCAATCATATATGCTTTGTTACTGGGGGTGTAGTATGGAAGCACACCAGCATTTTGAAGTGTTCAGAGCCTGCTGAGTAGCATTGGAGAAACACGTGGGGTTAAGGAAGCAGTCTTGTCCACCCTGTTTATTACGAATTGTCTTTATCCACACAAATCATGTTCTAGCATTAATTCGGAGACTGCAAGTTGATATTGGCAAAAACTCTGCCAGAGAGCAATATTAAGTACTGAGAAGTATGGGCAATCACTGGTCTACCACTTGAGCTCTCTCTATTGCTCTCTCACATTTAAAAAAGTATGTGCAGACAGTACACCCATTTCTCAAAAACTGTTGCTCACCAGCATTTTAAGTTGCACTGGAAACAGACGTAATCTGAACATCTCATAAGATGGGGAGCTATTTGAATATCCTGTAAGATTTTGCTGCTAAATATGATAGGGATGTAAGTCAAAACCCTTAGTGACTGCAATATAATTTTAATGCCAAAGACAGCTACCTTTAAAGATAAGTAAGACAGTCATCTACACCCCTGTGGAGTCTGAGATGGAAGTTATTCACTGGCAAGAACTGTTTCCCATAAAAAAAAAATTGGAAATTGGCAAAACTGATTTATCTGATTCTCCTATCTTTTTATTGGGAGAATTAAGAAATATATGTGAAAACGTAGCAAAACCTGTTGTTTTTTAATTTTAAAACATAACCAAACTTCTAACATTTGCACCTGTTTATATATATATTTAAAATGCATATTAAATAGTTTTATATTTAATATTGCAGCTATTTTAAAATATTTGAATAAATTGTTGTTGTTTTAGGTATTTCAAAGGTGGTTTGACTTCTTTTAGTAGATGTGAATTTACATATCCCCAGAGCTACTAGAAACGATGACAAAGCCTCACCACAGGTCAGCATTTTACATCAAAGAACTTTAACCAATGGTTCTGTGAAGATAAACAGGATTCCTTGGTTCTGTCTATAGAAAATCTATTGATTATTTATTTATTAATAATTAAAATGACTGTGGCTTTATTGAGAATTGGTATACAATATCTACCCACAGAGTTAAATTCTCCTTTCTCCCTCCCCCCTCCTCCCGCTCCTCCTCCCATTTAAAATCTGCCTATTTGGAATAGTTTCTAGTCCCTGAAATTAATTGAACCAAGCTGAAGCATTGTCAGAGAGCTTTTGGATGTCCAGGTGAAGACCATACCAGGAAATATAGCAAAATATTATGGGGGATCACAGGCTGGGAAGTGGACCTTTGCTATTTTGCTAACTAATGTGGGTGTGTGGGAAAACAGGTAAGCTAAAATATCAGGGGTTAGTCCTTGTGGAAAGATCCAGTCTTGGAAGAGCTCCAAGAATTTTATAAGACTATAAAGAACACACGAGCTCACTGAAACATTTTTAATTGTTAATAATAATGGAATTAAGACAGACTGGGTCACAGAGTAGACAAAAATTATTCAAAAGATAAAACAAAGTGAAAAGTGATAGAAGGCCAGAAAGAACAGAAAATTATATAGACGGATAACATACAGGTATTATAAAGATTCCATTGCAGCCTTTTGACAGGCAGTATACATAAAACATTCTTGTCCCAAGTGAAAAAGTGAAATTCAGGGTATCCTTATTTGATGTTTTCAGTATATCTAGATATGAAAACATCAAATGATGTTAATGTTTCATTTGATGTTTTTAACATTACAGCAATCACTAAGAAATGTTACATCAAGGTTTATTAATTTTATTACTTTATTAATTTATAAAGGGTCCATCTCACAACAGAATCTGTGATGTTGAATGAAAAAAAAAAAACAAAATGTGTAAAAAATAGCTCCAAACAAGGAGATTTTAAAAAAAATAAAGAGCTGCACTGAATATTTTCAGTGATTTATACTAAGAAAACTTACACTACATCTTAAAGTATCCAGAAGTTATTGTGATCATTCTCCAAATAAAAACATTTCTCTGAAATGTACAGACACTTAACTAGAAGAGCTTTGGGTCAAAAAGAACCCAAACAACCCAACCTATCTTCTTTTTTAAAAAGAAAGACAATTGTTCAAATACTACAAAGAAAAGCATGAAAACATGAAACATCCCCAAACAGGTACAATTATATACATCCACGTGTATATACAGATGTATATGCACACATCCTTACTAGCAGAGAGATGCTAAAGGACCTAATGGTACTGAGATGTCAGGCACTAAGAAATGCTGAAACTCAAAGCCAAACTGTTCCTTCTTAGTCTGAAACTTTGTACTCATCCCTTATGACATAACCTTTAAGTAGGGGTTCTGGAGAATGTTTTAGTTCTCTACAGTCTCCCTGCCCTATCCCCATGTTTCATATTTAAAATACGTCCAGCCCTGCTCTGTTTGAGACACCCAATGTTTCAGATCTTTCACTGGGTAATGAAGGACTCTACCATGCATGTGCCTTAGCCCATCAAGCGCAAGATGGACAGGCAAACAAATGAGGAGAGCCACTAAGGAGAGAACACCACAGAGCTATAAAATGTGTATAGGCTCGGCATTAAGCTGAGTACATGCACCAACCGTAAAGGCTTACTAACCAAGACAGAACAATTCCATGAAGGCTGAAACAAACTCTTAACTGGGGAGAAAAGCATTCTTTTGCAAAAATCTTGAAGCCTTCCTAAATGAAAACACCCTCCAGCCAGACAACTGTTTGATATATACATTTTGACACAATACAGTGCTGAAAATATTTTCATGCATAACTTGATATTATAGACATCACATGCAGAAAAAATCCTTTAATTTATTAAATGTCAGAGTGATCATAAAAGCATTAAAGGAGGTATACTAAAATGATGTCTTTACAAGCACAATGATCTGAAAAACACCAATGTGCTCTAACAAATTTACGGTTACACACTTTAAAACAGCCATGCACAAAGTAGTTCATCTGACATTTTTCTCAAAACAGTGTGATTGCAGGAACATAATTTTAAGATATCCCTGCGTTTGACAGTTTTACCCTTAATCATGGTCTTAACACCAAATAAGGGATAATTCATTTGCAAATCTTAAAAATTGCTGTAAGAGTAAAAATGTCATTTAAGGATGATTATTCATCTGACTTTTTTTTAATAAAATCTGTGCTTTTTTTCCTTCTTTAAAACATAATGCAAAAAAAAATCTTTTTAATAAAACTTCAAAGTTCTTGAATTCCCAAGTAGATTTCTATATGCACTGAGGTTTCAAAAGAGGCGAGTTATTTTGTACGCCTTATTTAAGGTCCATAGTGAAAAATATTAGAGAAATGCCTGTCAAACTGAACTCTCATCCCTAAAACTTAAAAATCACTAACACATTTGTATGAGGGCTAAAAAAATCAGACCAAAGATGTTGAAGTTTTTTGATAATTTTGAAAATCTTCATCTTAAGCATAAACCACATGGATGAGTATTAGTTCCTTTGTGTGGAGGGGGAACGTTGAATCCCTCCTGTTGAAGCCATTTCTTGGTTCACACAAGCATCTGCGCTGTAAGAGAACGAGAGCCCAGACAGGGAATAAGCCTCCACCCAGGTGTGATGTTGATCAGTTGCAAGAGTGAAACTTACCTCTGAATCCCTCCCCTGCTGCTAGCTGTGCTCAGAGCAAGTCTGGGTCTTTCTGCAACCCTCTGGGTAGGCATTCACTAAAAAGGCAAGAAAAAAAGGGTCAAAAGAACAGGGCTGAAAAGTGGCCTCCTGGAGAGAGACAGTACCATAAAGTACCATGGCACTTGGGGTCCTACAAGCTGACTTTCAAGGACAACTTGTGGCAAAGTGTTATTTAACACAGTTCATGCTTACAGTACAAACTATAAATAGAATCAAATGGATTCCCTTCCATTTGCCTTACCGGCAAAGACATTTGATATATTTCTTACATACGTAAATCCCCTCTTAGGCATCAAAAGTGAAATTTCTTCATTTAAGAGTTTTAATTCATGGCTCTTTCTGTTTCCTTATGTAACTCTCTGTTCATATTTGTATAGTAAGACTAATTAATGCTTTGGAAAATCACAATAGGATAGCTGTAGTATTACATTTTAGACCCACATGAATACCAAAATAATATAGTATTCTTTATGTTCCAATGATGAATACTAAGGACAATAACAGTGATTGTGTCAGTTTTGACAAAGCGTTACCAAACATTTAGGACACACAATTCATTAAAATTTGAATAAATGCCATCACACACTCTGCTCAATTAAAACTACAGCAGTGATTAATGTAACTCTTATTCACATACTATAACTCCTATTCAAATCAAATTATGATAGTGGTGATTACATACTTTAACAACTTATTGCAAAAAGAATGGTTTATGCTGATTCTGTTTACCATATACACTAAGGTGTTTTATGAATCATTTTCTACAAATTGCACAGATTTCTGCCAACATATTTACAGAGAACATCAAAGCAATCTCTGTGAAGTTATATCACAAGCTGCTAAAATGTATCTTTAAAAAACTTGCTTTATTAAACAACTCTCAGAAGCCCAATCTGACTTAACTCTCTGTTGGCTCTTTCTTTGTTGGTATGAGATTGAGACGTGCACCTTTAAAGTTGTATCTTAAATAAAGAGAAATGTCCTGTTGCATAAAGTGGGTAAACTGAAATACTGAAAATGTGAAAAAGTACTAAGAGTGGAGGATTTTGGAAAGACCAGGGGAAAACAGAGAACCAGTTTCCAGAATAGAAAGAGAAGAACATACATAGTAAAAATTAAAAATGACTATTCAAATTCTTCACAGAAAGCCGTCCACTGCCCTCAAGTGGTAGAGCCAACAGCTTCCAAGGTTGAAGGCACTTTGGTTGTGTTACAGATCAGGGAACAAAAACTGGAAGAAACTCAGAGAACAGAGAAATCTGTACTGTCTTGCATTGCCCTTATCCATTCTGCTCTTAGAAACAGGGTCCTTTCAACCTGGATCAATCTATGGTTCTATGATTCTATAATGGTGAACACTAAATGCATGGGATTTTGAGTGACTTCTATGCCTAAATGAATTTTTTGTTCAAGAGCCCTACTTTATTTTTTTGTATTATTGATTTAAAGGTGTTTTGTGAATGTGGTAAAACTTACTCAAAAAAAAGGTCCAGTTTGCTGCTCTAATGCCTGGAACCAACAGTTTTTTATTTGAAATGCAAATGAAGACTTGCCACACAGAAATGTATGTTACATTTGACATTTGTCTCTAATCAGAAGTCCCTATGAATAATGTAGTTTGATACCAATAGCCTCATTAAGCAAGATTTGCCTTAATACCCTTTCTGATTGTAATCTCTTCATTATACTTCTTTTTCTCATTGCTCCTGGCCCTACTCATCATTATCAATATGGTCAGGTCTTCAGTAGTGTTACTAATATATATTTTACATTGAACAGGCCATTTTAGATAGGAATTAAAGCAATAATGCCCAGGTGTTCTTTAACAGTAAGACTTTCTCATCCTGACTATATTTTTATTAGGAGCTGTAGGAATTCTAGCTCTCATAACTAGAGTTCACTAGCTCAGGTCACAAGTGAAAATGAGTCTGATGATTTCATCCTAGTCCCCATTTGAGCACATCATGAAACAATGGCACTGTTTTGACTGTTTCTGCTGAAAAGAGCTTTGGGACTGAAATAGTGGAGCTGTGGCAGGGCAAGATTGAGGTGCACTTGACTGAGCTATGCAACACATGCTTGAACAATGTCTTCCTCAGCATTTGTCACAGACCAAGACACCTCATTCACTAACACTAAACAGGCACACAATTTGAAGGTAAAAATGTTGGTTACTGCAAATCCTGTCTCTGTCCTGGTTTCCTGTAAATGCAATGCACCCCCTAAAAACTGTTTTCCTATATTTTAGAAAAATAGCAGGTTATGCTGTGGGAAATGTTAATGTCCCAAAGGCAGTGAGTAACAAGAGGTTTGCATTTCAGTTAGGGATCAGGTTCCATTTATTTTCCCCTTCCATAACCACAGTAGGCGTAAAATGTAGAGCTGATCCAGAGAATCCTTCATAAAATGCTGCTGCCAGTTACCAATTTTCAATAAATCACCATTAAATTTTCCTATAATTTTCCTGCCCTTCCTTTCCCAGCATGCTGATTACTCTGATGTGTTTTCTGTGATTAGAAGAATAGTTGATCTTTGAACTCCTTAAAGCCTAAGTTGAGGGGGCCCTCCTGAAATGTAAAGAGAAACTCTGCTTTTATGGAGTAAAAAAAAAAAAAAAGTAGGTCTCCAGCTTTTTTCTCCCCTTTTCTGAGATAGGCTTTTGTATTGATGTAAGCTGACAATCAGGGTCAAAAGGGACAGACAGCCAAACTCCACGTTGGCAGGGAAAAAGTGTGGAGATGCAAAGAACTCACCTACTAAGTGCTGCATATATATATATATATATATATATATATATATATTTAACATAAAATGAGCCTGGAATTCTCGAACAAGCATGTTGCTGCCTAATATCTTTCAAGATATGGGGTAACTGTAAGCTAGGATCAGTTACAAGCATGTAGAGAGTCAGCAATAAACTATTGCAGGCAAAGCCAAAATCAGATTAATATTTCAGCAAACAAGAGACTTTGATTTTTATAAATCTACCACACATCCCAACAAACCCCATTGTCCCCCAGCTAGAACCAAGAAATGATTTCAAGACTCAACTATCTCAAATAAAAAGTTTGGTGAAAAACCACTGGAAAACTAAAAATAAATAAAAATACATCGGTATCCTATAAACAGGCATAGACTTTCTTTCAGACCTAGTTAAAGTACTGTGCTTTCTCAACTGGTGACTCAGGGAAATTTCACCAAGCCTCCCTGTGATTCACTCTGCATGTGCCTGTTCCCAGCCAGCAGTTCTCTGGCCTTTATAATGCACTCCAAGGAAGGATCTGAAGAGCCATCTGAATAAAATGTCTTGGGTCTAAGCAGAGCAGTAGTATAGTGGGAGAACTGTTTCCATACACAGAGCAAGAGGGAGAGAGGGAAGGAAAGAAGAAGGGAAGGAAAGAAGAAGGGAAGGAAAGAAGGAGGAAGGGAAAGAGAAAGGCAAGAAGGTAGGCAGGCATGAAGGAAAGAGGGCAGGCAGGAAGGGGGGCAAGCAGGAAGGAAGGAGGGCAGGCAGGAAGACGGGCAGGAAGGAAGACAGGCAGGCAGGTAGGCAGGCAAGAAGGCAGGCAGGCCAGAATAACAGTTTTAATCGAAATACTGAGATTTTTTTAGCTTAAAGACTTTGCTGCAAGGTCAATGTTTTCACAGAGTCTGAAGAAAATTTGGAAGGGAGGGGTCAGCAAGAAAGTCCTTTCTTCATTTTTTTTTTGACTGGTTCTAGTATCTTATCCCCAAGAGATTTTTTTATATATAATAACAGGTTTATTGTTGAATGGATGTTTTATTTAATCACTGCAAAATAATTTGCCAAGGTTAGGAATGATGGCTATGAACCACATCACTACTGATTATACAGCATTTTGGAAGATTGGTCGATTCTCCTTCCAGTTAAACATCTGTATCTTACATTAGCTTTAATGGAACTTAAATTTGTGCATCAAGTGGAGAAGAAAGCCTTCTGGGTGGTTATAGATGCATAACCTTGAGCCTTGTGACTCACAATGCAGTCTGCATGCAGGAAAATTAGACAGTATCTGTCAGCATCTGTCACATCTGATTGTTTAAAGATTAATTTGTCACACACACATGCATTTTACCTGATTTCAAATTAAATATTAAACTGACCTGTTAAAGCAAACTACTGTAAAATTTAAATAAACTTGATTATGCTTCTTTTTACAATTAGAAAATTTATTATGAGCAAAATTAATCTCTGATGTAACTTAACTGGATTCCTGGGCACTGTGTCAGAGGCAGTTTTTACCAGACTAATTAGAACTTGCAGACCAGATTTCTGTTCACTGAAAATATAATAAGTAATCACCTTAAGCCAACTCTCCTGTAATATCAGTACAATTCCCATTGCAATAACTGCAATGGAAGTTGTATCAATGTAGCAGAAAAACAATTGGCACATACACAGCAAAGATAAATAGATTTTTGTAAGGTAAAGGTGTTTACCATGTTAGAACTAAAAAAGAAATAAATATAGAAATTGTAGTGAGTCATTTGTGAGTGATATTGTCAACAGCAGAGGGAAACATGCAAGTTTTGAGATTTTAATATCATGCTAATTAAAAGAATTTCCCAAATCTTCAGACTCTGGGGTTTGGTTGTATCATCCGTCCCCATAGGAATGAACCAGTTTGTTCTAATCATGTCCTGGTCTCAATAAGCCCTATCAGTATGTTCGACCAGCAGCATGAAATGATGGCATGGCCAGTCCCCCATCTAGTGAATTTGTATATTTAGTAAGATGGTAAGGTATGGCTGCAGAGCTGGCTTGGCTGAAGGGTGGTCTCCAGCATGGCCCTGCAGTCAGTTGCAAGCTCAGGTGATTAGTCCCATTGCACAATGCAGGAAATATTTTCTTCCCCCAGCCCTCCTATCTCCACAGCCATCTGCCACTTCTGCTTCTGGAGAGGCTCCTAGAGGTGCTAAACTTGCTGATCAAATGGTTGATTAAATAATGAATTGATGTAACTTGAGCAAATAGTTTACAATGAATAATTTAGGCAACAAATATTCTCTTTTCTGAATTCTTCCAGGCCTATTCACAGTTATCTTGATATTTATATATTATTAAAAACAAATGCAAACTAGCTTCTGCAAATAATTGTGTTTTTTATTCCTGAAGAATAGAGTTTTCCATAAAATTGATTTTGTAAATTGCTCATGCTTGATGCTTTTTCCCTTGTGTAGGAAAAAGTGAGGTGGAATCAGTTATCCAACATTAATACTCTTTCATGTGGATTTAACGTTTCCTCTTTGTCTATCACTTCTTGCTAATTTCATTTATTGAAATGCTCACAAAATTGGCCCAAGGTTTTGAGGGTTTTTTTCTGTTCTGTTTTTTTTTTTATGCAAATTACTGTTGACAGAGTATTTTTGCATGGTGACCATCACATTTTAACCAGTCAAAACTAAAATATATTTAAAAATTGCATTCATTAATTTCTAAGGAAAAGTGCTTTATTACAAATTAATTAATGCATTTTTTTTGTTATTCTTTAAAGTTTCTGATTTTATATTTGTTAATCTTTAACCATAGAGTTACTCCTCTTGATTTCCCACTACAGTGGGAGACTATAGAGTATCATGGAATATATATTAAGATTATCCAGACTTGTTTGAGACTTTATGGATCACCATATTATTGAGAAATTAGAACTAATATATTCTATTTCCAGGAGCACTTAATATTATTTCTTCTGTCTATTCTGACTCTAATTCTCCCTGATCACCTTATGGAAAAGTTTGGTCTTCGGCTGGTTGTCATTATAGACCCAAAAGCAACCATCACTTGAAAAAAACCCTCTGTAACCGGTAAAATAAATTTTCACAAATAATATCATCTGGATGAATTTATTTAACATTCTGTTTAATTTTAAAACCATGTGGTCTATATTTGCTAGTATAGAGGAAATACAACGGCATAGACACCAGAATGCAACTGTAGTGCCTGCGAATTGTTACACACCTTCATGAAGCCCACTCCATGTTTAAAAAGTACACCTTTATTTTTGTGCATCTCAGGGTGTTTCTGAGTGGGCATTTAATACCAGTGCTTACAGTAGTCATTTAATCTGTGACTCTGTATTGAATTCTCCATAGGTAGGCAGGAACTAATAAGGCTCCACAGGAACCCCTTCCTCTTAAACTCATGGCAGGATCAGGCCACAGATTTTAACAACCTGAGATAGTTTTTTATGTTTTGTGGCTACTTTGTACATTTTGACTACCAAGGGAAATAAATATTAAATGCCTGTACATACATGCTGCCTATAGAAAAGAGACAAGGAAGATCTGATCTATATATAATAGCTGTACACACAGAATGTATAGTGGTTTTTTTTTACAATATTTGAGTTGTACCCTGAAGGAAAAAAAAGAAAAAAGTTATCTAAATCCAGACATTCTGAGTTATAGAACTGAAAACCAAGCTGGTGTTATGACAGTTTTGAAATGGGTCTGCTTTTGCCAGCCAGTTATATGCTTTAAAGGGCCTTTAGCTGATTTATGCACTTCTTGTCCCAAAACTGCTGTATTCTATTACTTCAGTATTTTATTCCTAACCATTTAAAGAAGGTTTGATCTTACATCAATAGTACTCCAAAAAATATTAAAATCAAAGAGATTTCTTTTCAGAGAATTTATGCAAAACAAACCCTATATTTTTCCTGATCTTGAAGATTAAAATATAAAAAAAAGAAGAAAAAGAAAAATGAAATTACTGCTATAGTACAAACTCCAGATAGTTATGTAAGCTGCTACATATTCTAAGAGTTCAGAAGAGAAAAAAAGTTTTTTGAAAATAAAATGCTGCAGTATTGGAACTTTCATGACAAAATAGCTTCTGATCACAGACAAAAAGCAAAAATGATGATTAACAGAAACTGGAAATGCTATCACTTATCTCTTTTTAACGTGTTCATTTTAACTGCCACTACTCCAAGTGAGTAAACAGAAAGCTTTTCTCTGCAGTGGGATTCTAAAAATACAATTTAATAGTTTCAGCTAGGATTTTGGTAAATGCCTCAGTTCTTCTCTTTGCTTAGCTGTGTGTTACACAAGACTTTTATGAGTTCAATATGTACAGTATCTGTTGACACTTCATATATAAGCAAAAATGATTTGGTATAGAAACAGGAGAATTAAAATACCCATAATGAAAAACAATTGTTCTAAAATGCTGTCAATTTGGACTGTGGAAAGAATTTCAAGGATTGATGCTGTAAAGTGCAGAGAAGCTTCATTTTTTAGTGACATCACTGCTTTACAGAAACAAGTCTTAGACTTACTGGTTTTAAATATACCTTTAAGTTTCCAATTGTGAGGCTCTTTCATGATGCATGAAAATATTATTATTTCCTTCTCCAGCTTTGGAGAAGATAAAGTAGAGCTAACTGGCATTTTTAGCCACTAATACAAAGAGCATGCTTGGAGCATGCACAGCCTATACACTGTGGTGAGTTGACCCTGGCTAGACACCAGGTGCCCACCACTCCCCTTCTCAGCATGACAGGGGAGCAAAAATAAAATGAAAAATTTGTGGATTGAGATAAGAACAAGAAGAGATCGCTCACCAATTACCCTCATGGGCAAAAAAAAAAAAAAAAAAAAAAAAAAAAGACTCAACTTGGGGAAATTAGTTTAATTTATTCCCAGTCAAATCAGAGTAAGATAATAAGAAATAAACCCAAAACTCACAAACACCTTTCCCCCACCCCTTCCTTCTTCTTGTGCTCAGCTGCAGTCCCAATTTTCCCTACCTCCTCCCCCCAGCAGCACAGGGCAACAGTGGATGGCGATCGTGGTCTGTTCATCTGCTGCTCCTTTCTCTTCAGGGGTACGACTCCTTGCACTCTTCCCCTGCTCCGGTGTGGGGAGCAGTCCTCCATGAACTTTTCTAAAATGTGAGTCCTTCCCACAGGCTGCAGTTCTTCATTAACTGCTCCAGCGAGGGTCTCTTCCATGAGGTGCAGTCCTTCAGGAGCAGACTGCTCCAGTGTGGGCCCTCTGGGGTCACAAGTCCTGCAGCAAACATGTTGCAGCATGGGCTTTTTTCTCCACAAAGCCACAAGTCCTGCCACGAGCCTGCTCCAGTTAAGGCTTCCCACGGGGGTCACAACTTCCTTCAGGCATCCCCCCGTTTTGGTGTGGTGTCCTCCATGGGCTGCAGGGGGAGATCTACTCCACCATGGACCCCTATGGGCTGCAGGGGCACAGCCACCTCAGCATGAGCTGCACCACAGACTGCAAGGGTAATTTCTGCTCTGTTGCCTGAAGCACCTCCTCCCCTGCTTCTTCGCTGATCTTGGTGTCTGCAGAGCTGTTTTTCTCACATATTCTTACTCATTTCTCCAGCTGCTGTTATGTGGGGTTTTTTTCCCTCTCCTTCATAAATATGTTATCCCAGAGGCGTTACCACCAACACTGATGGGCTTGCCCTTGGCCAGCAGTGGGTCCATCTTGGACCCAAATGACATTGGGTCTATTGGACATGGGAGAAGCTTCTAGCAGCTTCTCACAGAAGCCACCCCTGCAACTCCTCCACTACCAAAACTTTTCCAAGCAAACAGGATGCAGTCATACATAAGTATGGTTTTCTTCCAATCTGTTGATTTGTATATGTTATGTCTGTGTCAATTCAAGACAATCCTTATAATGAAGCTACTTAACTCACAATGAAGTCCTCATGCATTGATCCATTATTGCTCTCAATATCGTGATGTGGAAAAACTACTTAGAAGAACATAGCCTACAGGATAACCTGTTTCCCTTTCTAAGGATAAATGCACATGTTTTGGAAGGAGATGCTTACTTAAAATAAATTGTTATGGCAGATGGGAAGTCAAAACAAAAACTCATTTCAGTTGTCTTGAAGCACAAGCTTGAGGCCATCTTAATTCATTATCCATGGTTCAGTGAAAACTATCTAAAGCTCTTCATGACACCTCTCTAAATGGTTCACCGATGGTCCCCACTGCTGCTGGTGCACACTCAAGTTGTTCTGTCACTCTATTTTCCTGTGATAGTGAAGGCTTTTGCAAATAAAGCTAATGGAGAAGTTCATAGCATTCTGGCTACTGCATCACTATGATTGTCCTTGGAGGTAGTTATTAGTTACCCTTGAATCTTAATTACAGAGATATACCTGTATTGAAAAGAGCTGCAAAACTGTAAAAACAAACAAACAAAAGAAACCAAATCAATTATTCTTATTATATGACCCTGAGAGGCGAAGACTTTAAATCATCCAGAATAATTTCCTCTCCAACATCACAGTCAATAACTTCAGAATGCATTTGGCTTTCCAAAGACCACCAAAAACTAGTGACTACCATTTTATTTTGGACCTCTATTCCAGTTTATATGCTGAATTGCAGGACATGTGCTTTTTTTCAGGCATAATGTTGATGTTCCACAGAATCAGTGCAATGCTTGAAACTTGAGATGAGGGGTTTTTCCCTTTCATGAATTCACTGCATCTACTGCACGTGTGCCTCAGCTGCTTTGAATGGCAGACTGCTATGGAGCTGATTGTCAGGGCTGGATCCTCAGCTAATTCAGGGAACTTGAAACTTCACATATTTGAATTTCCTAACACAATTAATCTGTAGTTCTGACTCATCACTGGAACTGGATTGTATAGGGTGCTACATGATGTGTGTAAGCCCCTTCTGACTATTTACTCACCAATTTATTGGCTGCCAGTCTCCTTGGACAGCAGGGATTCGGTAGGCATAACCAAGGTGGGGAGAAGGTAAGAATGGGCCAACGACCCTAGCTGATCTGTTAACTCAGTAATGCAGTCCCACATGCTCTTCCCAGGTGCTGTACATCTTCACTGTGGCTCTCCAGCAATCTCTGCTAACAATTCCTGCCTGCCTCTGATTCCTGCTCCTGTCCTTTCCCAGCACCACATTTTTTGTCTTACACTGCTACAGTCCTGTCTCTCACAATTCATCCTGATCTTATGAAATTATTTGGTTTTTGACTAAGGCCTGTTTTCTGACTATGATTTAACCTAACCCTTTGGTTTGAAGTAACCCTTCATAACTTGATTCTGCTGTTATGGTGCCTCCTTTCTCTAGTACTCCAGGCTTTTTAAGGGGTAGAACCTACATTCTAGTTATTTCTTTTACTATCAAATATTCTCCGTATCCATGGGGGAAGAAGAATAACCACCTTTGCTTCATTTTCTCACAAAAAAAAAAAATCTAGGTTTGATATTAAAATGCCTTTTACCAAGTAGAAAAATAGATAATTGTTGGACTGAAATGCACGCCATAAATAGAGTATAAAAAAGTCTAAGTCTAGTCACTTTTGGTCTTCCCCCAAAGCAGAGAAATGGAGGGCACCATCATCCCAGCATTTCAGTGGTTATTTTCAATATATCAGATTTAACCCTTTTGTACACAAGGGCACATCTTTCTACATCATTAAACAGCACTGAAGAAGAAAGACAGTAATGTTTGAATGTTATAACAAAATCCCTCTATCATATAAAAATGAAGCTTTCGGACAAATAAACGTATCCATAATACTCCTTTTTTTTCCCCTGCACTATAGGTTTTTACTATTGCTTTTCAAATATTTATCAGGACATCAGGTTCTATTAATAATTTTCAGTGTATCACTTTTTAAAGAGGAAAGAGTCTAGCAATTTATAAGGCACAAGGAAAGCCACAGATAAAAATCTGGGTGTTATACTGCTCTGTATCATTCTTCTATGGGCAGGTCTACACACACCCTTTCTGTTGACCCTCAAATCTTTCTGGATCTGAGTCAGTTATGGTCTGGAAGCCATGTAGCTGTATTTGCATTCAACCTGAACTAACATGCCCTTCTGCTGGTGTCATGCTAACAAAACATGCCTTCCAGAACAGAGCTAGTTTGTATTGCCTGGCCACAATAGTGCACAATAGTGTGTCAATGGAGTTGTTTTCTGTGTCTAATCACAGAAATGTGCCCTGAATCACAGCCGCTGAATTTTGATACCTCACAGGTTTTGGAATACCTTGAGGCAATCTGAGCCTGACTTCCAGAATGCTGATCATCCAGCACCCAAGGAGTGCAAAATCAAACAGAAAAGTCTAGTCTGAGCATTCCATACGATCAGATTTCGTATATAGGCAGAGAAAACAATACATATCTTAATGACATAAGGTTATTTAATGTTTATAAAATATGCTGAAGTAATCAAATGTTTAGCACTGTATGTACTGTACCTTCATAATGAAGTGTATTAAAAATTATAATTTCTATATACACATATCTGTTTTTTCCTCTCTCTCAGAAACAAAGAGAGTTTATTTTCATTTGTTTCTGCTGCTTTACTCATCTGGATCGAGAACAGGATCAAGAATAATAATTTTGCTATCTCCCAGCTATTGAAGATTTATTATGTTTGAAAGGATTTTTTTTTCTTTAATTGCATATACACATTGCATATAAACAATCCTGTTTATTTAATTAAAAACACAGTATGCAAAATGCGAATAAACATTACACCAAAAAAACCAGAAGTCTTTGCTTTCATGGGCAGAATGTGACATGGGCTCTGGGTCTAAAAACCTTCAGCTTTTAAAAGCAATATAATCTGGCTTCAACCACAGAAACATTATTGCAGAAAAAAAAAAAAAAGAGAAAACAAAAGCAGATATTCCACTTCAGTTGCATAAAAAGCTAGATGAAACTGGAAAGATAAATATTCATATCCAAAAGTGGAGGCATCTCCAGCAGGTTTTCTCTGGCCCCCTAGGGTGAGATGGTAGTCACAAGCAGGGAGATGCTGATGGCTATACCATCTGATAGTGGTGTGATTAGACACCCAACATCCTGCAGCATTAGCTATAATGTATAGTACAGCTCTTTTTGTTCATCAAGCAGCAGCTGCTAAGAGAGGTAGCCTTCAGGAGCACACAGCTGACCCCACCTGTTACATTTCACATCTGTGTGTACTGTATTGTCTAGGCATGTTGTCTCTTTGCTGTAGCTTATGATTTTTATGTCCCAAACTTCAAGCAGTATGCTTTGCATCTTTTTCAATTGGATCTGCAAAGAATGGTTATATGGGATTTTGTTTTTAAGATGCACAGTACCAGAAATGTGGTGTGAGTAAAGGAGAAACAACAATTTTTATTTCACCGCAGTTCATTTTTAACACATTTGAGAACAGTATGATGCAATTATATAGAGACACTTTGCTGAATTCTCTGTAATGTCTTTCTCCATAGTTTCTCTTCACTTTTGTTTACTATAGACCTGTTCACAGGTCTAAAAGTTTGTTTAATATGCAAAGTGCTTTGACATGGGGTAATGAAACAATTCATAGAATTCTATGTAATGTTTTAAAAGAATCCTAAAATTAAATATGACCACTGCTAAAAGATGTAACGCAGAAGCATAAAATATGTATGAAATTATGTAAATACACTGGAAAACATCTTCCAGCTAAACTTGTCTACCAGCTTTCTGAAGGCTTGCCAAACTTGAAATAAAAGCCACATTGAGCAGAATGTTTAGACATCTGGATACCTTTCCTTTAAATTCCAGGAAAATATTCTGTATCTAGTTTGAACTACAGCTACCTAAGTCGCTATTTCCACTACAGTCAAAATAGTTATTCTTTGTAATTTCCTGTTTGTCATATTACTTCTCTTCAACCAGCTGATCAAAGATATTCTCAATATTTTTGTAACTGTTTTTTCTGCCTAATTTTCTAGTGTTTTAACAGGCTCAAGACTTCAAGCCAGCTTTTTTTCTTTGACCTATTCAGGCTTTCAGTTTTCAGACTTTGGACTGCTAGCCCTGTACAATTTATTAAAATAATTGAACACTGCAAAAAATATTAACAAAGTTCAGCAGTTCACCAAATTTAATGCTCAAAATTATTTCTGCAGTCATGTTTATGTCACAGGAAATTCCTTGAATACTGAATCTATCTCAGACAATTTTAACCAGTAATAAAGCTAGGAAGCAGGCTTTATATCATTTTGTGGCAGTCCTGTTCTAAAAGTGGTTTATACGGGTTGGAGGAAAAAAAAAAGAAGGAAAAAACAAGTTTAATTTAGCTTAATCACACAACAAATACTAGACCTTATTGCAACTTCACTAAAAGCCTTTGAGACTGAGCTTAGGTTTTGTTAACCTTTACTGAATTTAAATAAATAAAGTGCAATCAAATATGCTAGTTTAGTACCCTTGCTACACCAGGTTGCAGAGTTTTCTTAGGTTCTACACTTCTTACAAATTAGAAATCATACCTGCTGAATATTAGTGAGATATAATAACCAGGAAAGCTAAGGCCCAGTTAGAGTTAAACTTGGCTAGGGATGTTAAAGATAACAGGAAGGGGTTTTATAGGTATGTAGCAGCTAAAAAACATACTAGGAAAAGTGTAGGCCGCCTCCGGAAGCTTTCGGGAGAACTGGCTACACAGGATTTGGAGAAAGCTGAGGTTCTGAATGACTTCTTTGCCTTGGTCTTCACTGGCAAAGTCTCTGACGGCACCACCCAAGTCTTGGAAGGCAGACACAGGGACTGTGAAAACCTAAACCTTGGGCCCACTGTAAGAGAGGATCTGGTTCGAGACCATCTTAAGAACCTGAACGTACACAAGTCCATGGGACCTGATGGAATCCATCCGTGGGTCCTGAAGGAGTTGGCGAATAAAGATGAAAAGCCACTGGCCATCATATTTCAAAACTTATGGCAGTCAGGTGAAGTTCCTGATGACTAGAAAAAGGGAAATATAACCCCCATTTTCAAGAAGGGGAAAATGGATGACCCAGGGAATTACAGACCAGTCAGTCTCACCTCTGTGCCTGGCAAAATCTTGGAGCAGATTCTCCTAAAGGCATGCTAGGGCACATGAAAAACAACAAGGTGCTTGGTGAGCACCAAGGTGAAATCCTGCCTGACCAATTTGGTGGCCTTCTATAACAGGGCTACGGAAATGATGGACAGAGGTGGAGCAGTTGATGTCATCTACCTGGACTTGTGCAAAGTGTTCAACACTGTCCCACACGACATCATTGTCTCTAAATTGGAGTGTCATCAATTTGATAGGTGGACCACTCGATAGATAAAGAACTGGCTGGACGGCCTCACGCAAGGAGTTGTGGTCAATGGCTCAATCTCCGGCTGCAAACCAGTAACGATTGGTGTTGGGACCAGTCATGTTCAACATCTTTGTCAGTGACATGCACAGTGGGATTGGGTGCGCCCTCAGCAAGTTTGCCGATGACGCCAAGCTGTGTGGTTCAGTTGATACAGTGGAGGGAAGGAATGCCATTCAGAGGGACCTTGACACACTTGTGAGGTGGGCTGATGCCAGCCTCATGAAGTTTAACCATGCCAAGTGCAAGGTCCTACACCTGGGTGGGAGCAATCCCAGGCACAGCTACAGGTTGGGCAAAAAGGAAATTCATGGTAGTCCTGAGGAGAAGGACTTGGGGGTGTTAGTCAATGAGAAAATGAACATGGGCCAGCTTCAGTGTGCACTTGCAGCCCAGAAAGCCAACCATATTCTGGGCTGCATCAAAAGGACCGTGACCAGCAGGTCAAAGGAGGTGATCCTGCCCCTCTACTCTGCTCTTGTCAGACCTCACTTGGAGTATGGTGTGCAGTTCTGGTGTCCTCAACATAAAAAGGACACGGAACTGTTGGAACAAGTCCTGAGGAGGGCCACGAGGATGATCAGGGGACTGGAGCACCTTCTGTATGGAGACAGGCTGAGAAAGTTGGGGCTGCTCAGCCTGAAGAAGGGAAGACTGCGTGGAGACCTCATAGCAGCTTTCCTGTATCTGAAGGGGCCTACAGAGATGCTGAGGAGGTACTCTTCACTAGGGACTGTAGTGATAGTACAAGGGGTGAGGGGTTCAAACTTAAACAGCAGAGGTTTAGATTTGATATAAGGAAGAAATTCTTTACTGTGTGGGTGGTGAAGTACTGGAATGGGTTGCCCAGGGAGGCTGTGAATGCTCCATCCCTGGCAGTGTTCAAGACCAGGTTGGATGAAGCCTTGTGACATGGTTTAGTGTGAGGTGTCCCTGCCCATGGCAGGGTGGTTGGAACTAGATGATCTTAAGGTCCTTTCCAACCCTAACTATTCTATGATTCTATGATTAAGATTAATGTGGTTTTGTCCTTCATACAGTGCTTTCCTACATATCAAAACAGCAAGAAATGATCTAAAACTTAATCATTAAAATGATATACAGTTTAAGGGTAATACAGAAACTAATTCAGTTAACTACAGTGACCCAAGCAAAAAAATTCTTGATAAAACAGGTTCAGCTTCTCATTTCAGAACTTTTCCTCTTAGCAGATAATGTAAATCTATCATAAAACATGTGAAAACCAGTGAAATTGTAATTCTGGAAAACTAGAAACTTCTCAAAGAAGTAAAGTAGCATTTATTGACTTTTTTTCAGTCAATACTTGTCAGTCTGTGAGATAGAAATCAGTATGATGCATTATATTTAAAAGTATTTTATTAAATTTAATTTTTATTGCAAATCATACAGAAATAAACCATCACTTTTCCTTGGAACTTGAAGATCTAGACCCAAAACTAAATTTGTAAAGGTCTGCATTTAATGGGCCTGCATTTATTGCATGATACCACATTTGAACTCAACATACCAGCAATATACATGTGAGACACATGTATTGATATGCAATGCAGCCTTGGAACCCCAAAGTGATGTATGACTGTGATTAATGATAACCATTACAGAATCACAGAATCCCGAGGGATGGAAAGGACCTCAAAATATCATCTATTCCAACCCCCCTGCAAGAGCAGCGTAACCTAGAGTACATCCATCACACAGGAACTTGTCCAGGTGGGCCTTGAATATCTCCAACGTAGGAAACTCCACAACAACCCTGGGCAACCTGTTCCAGTGCTCTGTCACTCTTACAGTAAAGAAGTTCTTCCTGATGTTAACATGGAACCTCCTATGCTCCAGTTTACACCCATTGTCCCTTGTCCTGTCACTGGATATCACTGAAAAAAGCCTAGCTCCATCATCCTGACACCCACCCCTTACATATCCGTAAACACTAATGAGGTCACCCCTCAGTCTCCTCTTCTTCAAGCTAAGGAGACCCAACTCCCTCAGCCTCTCCTCATAAGGGAGGTGTTCCACTCTTTTAATCATCTTTGTGGCTCTGCACTGGACTCTTTCAGGCAATTCCCTGTCCTTCTTGAACAGAGGGGCCCAGAACTGGATGCAATATTCCAGATGTGGCCTCACCAAGGCAGAGTAGAGGGGGAGGAGAACCTCTCTTGCCCTACTAACCACACCCTTTCTAATGCATCCTAGGATGCCATTTGCCTTCTTGGCCACAAGGGCACACTGCTGGCTCATGGTCATCCTCCTATCCACCAGGACCCCCAGGTCCCTTTCCCCTTCACTCCTTTCCAGCAGGTCAACCCCCAACCTGTACTGGTACATGGGGTTGTTCTTCCCCAGATGCAAGACTCTACACTTGCCCTTGTTGAATTTCATCAAGTTTCTCCCTGCCCAACTCTCCAGCCTGTCCAGGTCTCGCTGAATGGCAACACAGCCTTCTTGTGTGTCAGGCACTCCTCCCAGTTTAGTGTCATCAGCGAACTTGTTGAGGGTATACTCAGTTTCCTCATCCAGGTCGTTGATGAAAATATTAAACAGCACTGGTCCCAGCACTGACCCCTGAGGGACTCCACTAGTCACAGACCTCCAGCTAGATTCTATGCCATTGACCACAACTCTCTGCCTTCTTCCTTTCAACCAGTTCTTGATCCACCTCACTACGTGATCATCAAGCCCACACTTCCTTAGCTTATCTACAAGGATGCTGTGGGAGACAGTATCAAATGCCTTACTGAAATCAAGAAAAACCATATCGACCGCTCTACCGTCATCCCTCCACCTAGTCACTTCCTCATAGAAGGCTATAAGGTTGGTCAAACATGACTTCCCCTTCATAAAACCATGTTGGCTGTTCTTAATAACCCCCTCATCCTTGATATGCCTAGAGATGGAGTCAAGAATAAGTTGTTCCATCATCTTTCTAGTGACGGAGGTAAAGCTGACCGGTCTATAATTACCCAGGTCCTCCTTCTTGCCTTTCTTATAGACAGGTGTGACATTTGCCATCTTCCAATCCTCAGGCACCTCTCCCATTTCCCACGATTTACCAAAGATTATGGAGAGTGGCCTAGCAAGAAATAAATTTAACATAAGATGGGTTTCTTTGGGTATATCTTTACTGTACAATCAGGACCTCATTTGAGGTCAGATAGGTTTTTTGTTTCATTGCGCAGTACATGCTGAGGGATTGTGGAACTGTCCCTGAATCCTTAACAGCTACAACTAATTCACTTGGGTGAAGCAGCTCATTGATGTGGACACTTGTGTTCTAGTTGTCTTGTCTTACTCTGATCCAGTTTGAGAATGGAAGCGAATAGCTCAGTGTGGATATAGCCTTTACTAGCGAAACGCTATCAACAATTCATGCATAGTATACAGTGCAGGACTACAATGCAATTTTTCACTGAAAGAAGTCACTTTACACTGAAAATACAATACAGTTAAACAGATAGAGAGGTTTGGACACTAAGGATCTCCTTGATGAGATGCACAGCTTCTGATTGTCTTGATTCACTTGCAAACAGGAGTATCTGATATCTCTTTTATTGCATACATCATATTTGCAAATGTGGTCTGTAAGCTTAAAAAAAGTCCAACAGTTAGCAACTCTATACAAATTCTCTTTTAGTTGAAAATTGTCTATTTTGAAATGCTTATCAGATGATAAAAAAAAAAATTACTTGAGGGTAAAAGAGTTGTCTGACCTGCCAATTAACAAAGAAATTGGGGTCAGATGTACAGTAAATAAATTAATTAACTGAATATGACTAGCTGACATTTGAAAGGAAAAGCATGTTACATTGGTAGGAAGCCCAATACTGTCAACAAGGCTGAAGGTGCTTAAAAGAAAGAAGAAAAGAAATAAAACCAGTAAATGTAAAGACAAGCAGAGTGAAGCAAAGCTGTAGATGGAAATTTGTTTAAGAGCACTACAGTTTTTATCTTATAGTTTCCCTTTAGCATAAAGAAAGCAGAATATAGGTATAATTCTTATAGATTAGCAATGTCAAAAGTATATATTACATGTTAAAAAGAATTAATGCAATATTTAATGCAGCTAAAATCTCTTGATGTCAAGGTTGTTCTAGTTGCATTATCTGAGTCACATCGCAGTATGTGTAGCTTTTTTTGTCTTGCTTTCTTGATTGTATATATCAGTTGAAGGGCATAGGGTGTACAAGAGGAATGAATTAAAATTTGAAATCTTAATCTGTGTCATTACTATAGAGTTGATTTTGCTGCAGTCTCTGTTTCTGTCAGGCTGGTCAGGAAAAATGTTTATTCCGATGTTATGAAATACAGTGAGTACTGAAATGCTTGATGCATGTTCATAAAAATTCGGTAAAACACATCGGTATGTGGTGGTTCTCAGTGGATTTTATTCTCACAGAAACATATGAAAATGTTTCTTTTTTGAAACATATGAAAATGTTATTTTTTGAGCAAGTGAGATATGGGGCAAAATAACCTGCTTGAGGTCACAGTAGCAAGCTTAAGTAATGTTATTTAAAACAAATTCAAACCATACCAAAAACTCTAAAACTTGAGGTATATACTTGGCTTAAAGTAGGGCCAAAATGTTTTGCTCCCATGGTCACTTTTTACTGAATATGGCAGCTGGTGCTTTTCTCTTTGGTTTTTTTTTTTTTTTTTTTCACAGCCTGGAGATATGTGCTGCCTTCTGCCTTTCCAAAAGCTGCGCAGCTTGAAAAGCAGCACAGTTGATCCCTAAGAATTTCCTCCACTAAATTTTGCATATTTACTCAAGAAGAAAGACCAGAAGATAAAGGGAACAAAAGGATTTTAAATCCTGGAGAAGCTAAGTTGCTCTTCTGAAGGTGCTCCCATGCTGGCGCTGGGGCATCCTCAACAGCAGCCCCAGCACCCGGAAAGGTGGCAGCAAGCACCAGGATGTGATCCTAACAGCCAGTCTTAGGTGATCTGGTACAGCACACAGAGCTAGGAGAACCACCTATTGCCCATAATTATGCGTCTCCTTCTGTTGGGAGGATGGGAAGAAAGGTGGTGACTGGGTGTCTTTTTTTTTTATCCCTTTTCATTATGTTTCAGAGATTTGTTCCAGACTAGTAGCCTATGGGTTGTGGAGATGAGAATTCAGTCAGATATAGAGCACACAAAAAAGTGTGACAAATTGCAATGACAAGGTTGTGTTAGTAGCTTATGATGTAGTGAAATGAAACCCTGAACCAGGGAACACAGACAGTGGTATGCTATATGCTATAGGCATCCAAGTTCAGAGTCAGGGGAGGCTGGTACAACAGGGGTAGGAACCCTGAGCCACTAAAATCACCACTGCCATTACTGCCAGCCTGTAATGCGCAGCTCATCAACAAATTAAGTCATTTTTCTTGCACTCAATATCAAGGAGTGATGGAGTTGGTATTTAAACATCATGAAATATGTTATTAGACACGCACAGCTGGAAGTAAAGAAATACAATGTTTTGGTCAGAAGCTTTCAAGCCTGCTGGGAGAAACATTTAATATTTTACTTCCATCTGTGTATATCCTAGAGAACTGGTTTGAACTTAATACTTCACACTGGAACATCTAACAATTTTGGGGAAAACACTCACTTTTAAAAAATATTGTCTTCACCAGCAGTCTATTTTGTATTTCTGTATAATATTTATTAAAGGACTTAGTATAATTATTACAAAAACTTTGAGACAGATTCATCATTTCCTCTTAGCTAGTAACCAAAACTATTCTGGTTCTAACCACGATTGTCTCTGAGAATTTTATATGACGAGCAGCTCCATAGATTTTATCCTTGCAAACAGCAAGATGGAGAGGCATTGATCCTATTTTTTCATATCGGGAACCAAGACATACAGTTGACTAAGAAGCTCACCTGAAAGGTTACTCACTCTGTGACTAACCTATGAATGGGACCCATGTCTCTTCCAGTGCTCTCTCATTTAAATTAATCCTCCTAAATGACCAGAATCTAAGGAAAAAGGAGTTGTAAAAGCCACACCCAGCCCAGAAGATGCCATACAAGGACAATGCAGATCCCTGGCACTGACTGATATTTATATTTATTTTGACACAAGAATTCTTTCTATACTATGCACTTGATGAACACAAAGGCAAGACCCCTACTTTAATGTGTACTTCTTTGCTACTTGCTGACATCCAGTCTGTCCACTTCCCAACACTTCCAGACTCCTCATAATTTATTTCCATGAGCCAATCCCCAAAGAATGATTGATATTTTTAATTCCAACCTCTTCAATCAGAAATTCTTTTTACTATAAAGACATATCTGAAGCCTAACTTCCTCAGCTATCTCCACATTTGTTATATTAATGACTAAATGATCTCACTTAGCTGAGCAACATTTCCAATATTTAATGTCACCTCACATACATACATTCTTCTTTTCAAAACTAAATGGAATAAGGAATCAGTATACTTCTTTTGATAAACTGACATACATGTATGTCTCTGTAGAGAAGTAGTAAGTAGTTAGTAATGCCTCATACTCTTTCAAAGTCTCTTCATTCTGTTTTCTAAATTTCCTTCCATGTGAGATGGTAGAGTATCCCTTAAAATTTTACATGATGTCGTGGTTTAAAACCAAGCCACACAGACCTCATGCACTCACTCCCCCCCTCACTCCCCCAGCTCCTGGAGAGTTAGTAAGGAGAATCCAAAGAATGTAGCCCCCATGGATTGAGATAAGCACAGTTTAATAGCTAAGGCATAACACAAATCACTACTGCTACTATTACTACAAATAATAATGATAAAGCCAATAACAAGTGAAGAGAATACAACACCTCACCAGCCACCGACCCATAACTCACCCCACCCTGCCTGACCGAGCACCAACTGATACCTCCTTCATCCCCCCAGAGCTCCAGCCCTTCCGGCTCTCTCCCAGTTACATCCTGGGCATGACGTGCTATGGTATGGAATACCTCTTTGGCTAGCCTGGGTCAGGTGTCCTGTCTCTCCTTCCTCCCAGCCTCACCCCTCCCTGGCAGAGCATGGGCTCAGAAAGGCCTTGAACAAACCAAACACCCAAGCAGTAACTCAAAACACACTTGCTATCAGCAACCGTTCCCAGCCCGAAAGTCAAAACACAGCACTGCACCAGATACCAAGAAGGAGAAAAAGTGACTGCTGCTGCTGAACCCAGGACACATGAATACTCAGTTTCATATATTTTCACCTCAGATTTTTCAAGCTCTGACGTTTTACAGAATCTTGTTGTATATATGTGGCAATATGGAAATCTTTGTTGTTTGAGTTGGCAAAAAGAAATTAGAACATATTTTCTTGGCAATCAGGAGGATGTTGAGTTTCTGGCTTGAATGAGTAGATGCACAAAGAACTCTTATCAAAAACAATATGGGGCCATGACATGATTACCTAAATAAGTACAGTCCTAGGAATAAAAAGCCAGGTGATAATGTGCTTTTTAGTCTGGAAGAGAAAGGTTCTAATGAAACGGAAATCAATAATTGGAAACAGAAGCCACTCATTTCTAAATTAGAAATCAGGCACAAATTTTATGCAGTAAGAATAATTAACAAACTACTGAGGAAAGCAGTAGGTTCACCATCTGCTCATCTTTACCAACTGAGACCAACAGCCTTTTTCTTTTTTTTTTTTTTTTTCTGACAAGTTTTACTCAGACACATGTTGGCATACTAAAGGCAACTCGGTGGAAATCTGAGACTAGATATGCTAAAGATTCCTTCTTGCACGTGGCAAAATCTTCATTTAAAAATTGTTGTACCTTAGCTGATTGAAACAGTAATATTAGCACAGGAAATTAAAGAGCAATCCAGGTTTCCAATATAAAAATACGCCTTTTTGTGTGGCTAATGCTAAAGGTTCCCTTATCAGTAGTCATGATACTAAAGCCAGAGACTGGGAGGATTACCTCAGTCCCTCATACACTCATTGGACAAAGCCAATATTTGAGCCTGAAATTAATCTTAACACAGAGAAAATGAAAATGCAGGTAGATTTGTAACAAGAATGATTATGTATAGCTAAAGAATCAGCATGTAAATTGTATTGAATATTTTCAGGTTTTAAACTGCTGAGCACTCATTTAGAGAAGAAAACCTTCCTGTATCTTTATATAAGATCAGTCCTCTGTTCCTATGGAAAAAGGCTGTGCCCTTTTAACTGTGTCAAAATTGTCTAAGTTACATAATTGTTAAAAAATTTTATAAAATCAGCTCAGGATCTAGAGGTAGATAAAGGCAAACAGGATGAGTAAATGAAAGTCTGGCAATTCTCCAGCATGAGATAGAAGTCTAAAGTAAGCTACAATAAACTTCCTCTGAGAGATAAGGATGTAGGATGCCAGCTGATTTACTCTGTTTTGCTGTACAACCAACCTAACCAGGTGTGTAGGAAGAAAAAGGCAATCAGAAACTTGAACACAATGTTTCTTCATCTTTGTAATTGTTCTTCTGCTGGGAGGAGAATATAGGCTTCTGAAACAGCTGTATGCTGTAAAAATCCGAATCTACATGCACAAAAATTGTTATACAATGAAAGCCTTTATATCTAGGATCTGCCTGAGACAATACTGTAAGTGCTTAGTTATTATAGCAAATTTTAAATAGTAATTAATTGCTAATAAAGTGAAATTATATATGAAAATAAACCTCTTTGTTTTTACCACTTAAGTGAGTATAAACGTGCTCCTGTAAATGAGGTTATAACCATACATTGTTGGCATATTCTTGATATAAATTTAAAAAGAGACTTTTATACTAACTGCATTGTATACAGTTTAAAGAGGGTTTAATACTGCCTGATTTACAAGTTGTTGGATATTTTGTTCAAGTGATTAATTTCTGGAGGAAAAATGAATACAATTAAGGATATTTTTAGTCTTATTTTAATGCAACATGTGTCAATTATTAAGCCAGAAAAGTCAGGACTAGTTTGCTTTTGACTTTAATACATTCTTCTGATGCTCCTGATGATTAGGAACTGTGAATATAAACTACACTGAGAAAGACATGGGGAAGTAGTATATCTTACTGTCTTACAAAGTGCAATGTGAAAGCAGTCAGCTGATTGGAGACTAGGAGAGTGATAAGGTAGAACTCGGATATCTCAGAGCTAGTGATGAATACAGGTGAACATGGGGTATTATAAGTGATGGAGATAACAAATCTGATGTATGATCAGATGAGGAGAGAGGAGAGGTTAAAAAAGAAGATACTATAGAATGCTGGTTTGGTTGAACCTATGCTGTCATCAGGAGCTTAATTAATTTTGAAGAGGAAAGGTGTGGTATTATTTACTTCAGGTTCCTTTCTGTGAATTCTCTATCTGCATCTTGGGTATTTCAGTTGAATAAGCTAAACCTCTTGCATGAAGGTTGGACACTGTCTAACATAAAAAGCATGTAGTTCTTTGAGTTTTACAAAAAGATATTTCTTCTTTGGCACAGTAGATGTAAACCCCTGGTTTAGGTTTTATAAGAGACCTAGGGACTATTGTCTCAAGAAAATGACCTTGGGATACAGTGCTAAAGATTTCTATTCCCCCCCCAAATATAAAGAAATCACTATTAAAGACTCAGAATCCAGGGCTTTAAAGTGTTATATATGAACTCTTTGTCCACAACATCTTTCCAAAAAACCCCAACTTTTAGTTACTAATTCTGGATCCAAACCTTAGCATATATTCTCCTGCCTTAATTTTGTACTCTTACTATTTTGTAATTTTTATTGACACTATAGAAGAGAGAGCCATAGACAGATTCATTTTTCCACACATGTGGAATCCCAGTTTCTTTCTGCTCTGTGTGAACTAACAGATTTGTCCACAACAATGAATTTGTGGTTTCCAGGTATTAATCAGTCTAGGTTTCCTTATGTGCAATGCAGGGAATAAGGCAATTCATTATGACTAGAATTTACCTTCTAATGTTGGTCACCTATATATTTAAGTAAATGTTTACCTTTACCCTGCTCTAGTTAAACAATAAAACACTGAATAGAAACAGGTCACTATATACCTTTCATATGAATGACACTAAAGGACTCTTTTTCACTTAATAATGCAAACAATATGGATTCTATAAATGTGTTCCTAACATATAAAACTATATATATTTCCTGAGAAGCTTGGACATACAGAGAAGATATTTTTTCTAGAAAGTGATCACATCTTTAAAATTGACTAACAGAGAGAGATGAAGCTAATGTTGCTTCAAGTTCCTCCCATGAAAGCCCACAATGCAATAATAGCAAAGCTGCAAGACTCCTTTGTCCCACTCCCAGGCCTCTCTATTTCTTTACCAAGTCTAAAGTCTCCCTATTTTGGACGTATAACTTAAGAGGGTAAAAGGTATGGGACAGAGCGTAAATGATTGGAGTCAGGTTTGTGCTATGGCCATGCTACACCTGGGAGGAGCTCAAATCCAGAGAGTTCCCAGTGGCAACCTGATGCTTCAGCCTTCTGCTGGAGTGCTTTCAGAGCTCTGGGTGCCAGATGCAACCAGCTGGTGAGGCCATCAGCTGTGCCTGGCACCGGGCCATGGTGTGGCCCTGGGAATGCCTCAGTTGTCAGATGTCTGCAGCATGAGACCCAACAGATCTTCTCCTTCTGTGAGATGATGCTGTTTCATACTTCAGAGATGAATCTTGCACCTGCTACTATCTGTATTTATTTATTCATTTATGCAGTTTCTGCCCCAGACTTCAGTAGAATGAAAGTTGGGACATCAATTTCTCATCTGAAGAATTCAAATGAGAACACTTAAATGTACCTCTTTTTCCACTAAGTAAAATGTTTCTTCAGTAAAATGCTACTTCTCAAGAAACTGGGAATAAATACATCATCAGCTAGAGCTGCACATGATAGGAATCCAGAAGAGTGGCAGGCTTTCTGCAGCCCCCTTCCGTCACTTTTTACTGGCTAGGCTGCCAAATTCAATAGCCACTAAAACCAAGACATTAAAATGCTATCACTGAGTTAGAAGTACTGTCAAACCCATACAGTACACTCTTTTCAAGCTCATTTTCCACAGACAGGAAAATTAAAGAATCCAGTAATAATGTGAAAATCATCTGAGAGAAAGGGAGGCACAAAAGAGCAGGAGGTCCTCTGCTAGGAAAGAGAAAGAAGCTGAAGTCAGGTGTAAGTACCCAGAGTCCTTTGGTAGAAGCAAAGTAGATCAGGCTAATTCCTCTCCACATACACAGTCTGTCTGGCACTCAGACACAAATGTCCATCATCCAGTGAAGAATCCTGAAAGAACTTTCTCAACCAGAATGTTTAGAAGGTGAAAAAGTTTCAGGGTCCTCCGCTGTCGCTACCACTCTTCTCATTCAAGATACCGCGAAAAGAATACTAACAACCTACTTGGTCTGTGGAATAGTCACTGTTCACTTCTTTGTTTTACAAATTACAAGAGCAGATAAATTGAAGCAGGGAATGAGTAAGACTATAGTTTTCTTTTTAGCCACAAGCTACCTCAGGAAAGGTTGGACTGCAACAGAGTATCCTTTTATGTTAGGGACTCAGCATACAATACCTATGCATCACCCTCTTTAAAGGAGAGAGAAAGCTTGTTAGGTTTCACATATCTTGCACCTGAGAAGATGGCAGAGCAGTTCAAAGGACATCAGCTCTGTTGCCCACTTTAGTGTTCCTCTACACCATGCTTCAAAGACACTAGCTCTGACTAAAGTCTGTAGTTTTCCCATATTATTTGGCATCATATTAAGCTTCTAGGTGTCCTGCTTGTTCTTGCTGAAGGTTGTGGTGTTCTGCTTTCTTCACAAAATACCAGCAGCAGCTCTCGACTCCACTGCTGTCTTGATGTCCAGAGGGGCAATTGATAAGATTCTGAAGACAGCCATAGATGTGCTACAAAAGGCAGTGCAGTCCTCTTATATCTCGTAGGCATGTGTGCAAAGATCTCAATCTTGATTTCCTAACAGAAATAAGAAAGAAGCTGGCATCCTCCAAATCCAAGATTCTCTTACAGCATTCAGTCTTACAAAGCTCTGATAATCAGGGAAATATAATAGTGAAGATTTATATCCATATCAAGCCATTCAGTTCTAAAAGAACCATTGAACAAAAGGGAGAGGAATTAGTTAAATGAAATACAGCCACTTCTGCAAAGGAGTGCAGGAAATGTGTAACTCTACACGATAGTTGAGGGCAGGCCGTAAGGAAGGATATTATGCCCGGCTAAAAAAGTGTTCTCTGATTCATTAACACAGTTTAGTTTTGTTCCATCTACATGGCCTTCATTTCCCTATGCGAGCAGCTGGTACATGATAATGAAATTCTGCTTTTACTTTTAATCACAAAGACACTTTAGTTCTAATGAGAAATGCACTTTATTTTTCCAACAAAAAATGAGAAAGCATTGACATTTTCAAAACAAGCAGTTTATATCACAAAAATGATTGCTTAATCATGTACCTTGTTGTTAGAGCACTTTCATCTTTTAAATGTTTCTGAGAAGAACCTGCTTTCATTTCAGGTTAGAGTGCAAGAGCATATAAATCTGCAGTCATGTTGCTGCTCAGGGTGAGGTCTGGTACAGGAAGTACCTGCTTTTAACAGAAGTTTGAGCCAGAGATAAGAAGGTAAAGATCATGCTGGATTTTAGCAGCTTTTATCCAATCAGAGGCCAGGCTTTTCTTAGCCCACATTAATAATTATTATTTAAGCATGACAACCTCAGATAATTTTGCTTCCTTGCACTAAATCTTCCTTCGATCTTGTGATACAGCAGCTCCTGTATCTGGGTTGTTATTCATTGTTATACAGTATAATGCCACTGAAGGATTAAGATGATATTAGCACATGCATTATGAAGCCACAAGTAATCAAGCTTAATGTAGAGTGAGATTTGGAAGTAGAAAGTATTCAGACTAAGATGTTAGCAGTGTGTTATGGAAATGGTTTAATCTCTGGTTATAAGTAGCTAATATATGCTGAATTTTAACATCAGTGTGAAACTTTGATTATCATCTCCTAAATACATAATCCCCACAGCAATCCCACTAAAAAATGGGAGCTTAATTGTCACCTTACAGTCTAGTACCTTTCACCTTCACATAATGCTACCATGATGGCTTTTTAAAACAGCAAGAAGGAGAAGAAGAAAGAAGAGAGAAGAAAATCAACCAGAAGAATTTGTCGGCAAGACACTTTAACATCCGTTTCAAAAGTCATAGATTACAATTTAAAATGGAAGTCTCCTTTTGAACAAAGAAGGAAAGGTTATGAGAAAATACAGTTCGAAATTATTGATGTACAAAGCCATACGTGATTGCATCTGTCCTGTAGCTCCCCCAAATGCACCAAATGGATATTGCTGAAATCTCATAGAAATAAGAGAAAGAGATTTGACTACAGTAATTTTCATTGCTGCTGAGAATGCAGGTTGACATGTCTCACACAGAATATCCGCTTTTCTCATTCTGCCTACTTCATTGACTGAATGTCAAATGGGCTGTATGTGTTCTGCTCAGAAAACCTTAGAAACATGTAACAGTCATGCAAATTATAATTCTAGTAAAAGAAATAAATTGACCACTGATTGTTCTTTTCCTTTATTCTACTCTCATATAAGCATCCAAGTGTAATTGATTGTGAACTCAAATTTCTGTTTCACTGCACTTTATCTTTGCAGGTAATGGAGTTAGTGGGTTCAGCTTTAGTCCTGTACGTTTTCTGTGATGGTTTTGGTTTTCTTGTTTTGTGGTGTGTTTTTTGTTTCTATTTCATTTTCTCCCAGCAAGGGCTATTTAAAAATGATGCAGCAATTATCACTTTTCTAACACTGAAGTTTCTGTCTTTGCAGATATTTACTCAATGTTACACCAGAACAGGAAGTAAATGATCAGAAACACTGATGCAATAAAACAGAAGCTTTAACTTTGTTAAAACAGTAGTGAAGCATATGAGACATTGCAATTTATTATTACAAACAGGCTCACATCTTGATCAGATATTGTTAACCACAGCAGATTCACTTCTCCAGTTTACATGCTGGTCTTGAGGGAAAATAAAAAAAAGCATGATATAACTTCCTACCCCCACCTCTACTTCAAGGCCTTTTTGTCATCAAATGAATCAGCCCTTTTATTAAATTACCTTCTCTGGGATTCTCAGAGAAATATCCTGTGCTTTCTTCATTCAGCTTCTCAGAGCCAGGTGCTGATAACACTCAGAAACCTCTTGGTATCTTTATAGATTATTTCTTTTTCCTCAATTCTGTATGTCAGAACTGATTCCCAAACATATTTATCTATGTTTTGTTAATTGTAATTTAAAATTGTCTTCTAAAGGGTATACATTTAGACTATAGTAATTTTGAAGGCGAGCAGTTATTTCATTGGGTTGTCACTCCTTCCAGAAATCAAGCCCTCCCTGTCATATATAAATAGATTGCTTGATATACATGCAATATCCTGTCGGTGTCATGCACTCTTTTCTTTAATCTGACTGACATAGCACATAATAAAATGCTCGCTTCAATATATGTCTGTTGCATTTTGCCTAATTCTGAGCTTAGTTTAATATTAGTCGTGAATATTTCCTACAACTGGATATAAATTTGAATATATAAAAGGCACATTTTATGTTCATGCTGCAGCACTTGCTTCTCTCATATATTTTATTGCTTTCCCTGCTTGTGATGAATTAAGTCATCTGAAGAAAAGAAGAACGGGAAGCAACAGGGACTAAAGCCGTTATCTTTGTCCACAAGCCAGGTGTAGCATGTGAGAGGGAGAATTGCATTCTTTGCAGTTTATTTTCCATAAGTAACACAGCAGTGAGCTGGAGGGAGCCATCCTCTCCAGCGGCCATTGAAAGAGGAAATAGAGATTTCCAGCATATTAAATCTCAGGCTTCTTTCATACAGAGGTACTTGATCAGAATATATCAGCAGTTGTATTCCATATAATTTATATGGATTGTTTTCCAGGGGACACAGAGATTGGGTTGACATTTTGTTTTTCTTCTGTCCTGCTGCATATCTAAAGCCATATCTTCTTCAGGTAAAAAGCTGTTTTATGATCTGTGCCTTGGATACTTTGGCGTTGGTCTGCATTTTTGTAGAAATTACTGTAATGAAGGGAAAAATACTGTGACTCTTTCAATATTCCTACTAGGGAACATTCCTGAATATTCTGAGAATGATTTAATCAAGATAGTACGTGTATACAACAGTCCACTTCTCATAGATGTATAATCAAAGAGTCTTTTTAAGGAATCTGTACCATGCTGATGAACCATATGCTTTTTCCTCTGTCTACCTTGTGTTCTTGTTACATTTAGTGCCAGAAGCAGACAAAAAGAGAACTGTTCTTTTAAAATGTGTTTGAGCTCTATTTCATATGAATATACAGGACTTGATCAGCAAGGGGAATCTAACCCTTCCCTGCTGGTTTTTAAGATAACCTCGTGCAGTCAAACCTTCCTGACTGACTTTCAAACAAATGGCCCAGTGCTTAGGTCTGTGGTATTAACTATTCTCCCTGAACATCTGCTTTCAGTTTAATAATTTTACTGAACTGATCTTGAGGGTCATTTTGGCCCTGGTTTCTGGTTGTTTGCTGGAGACACATATTCAGATTTCCTTATGGGAGGATTCAGTTGTGGATGACTAGTGAGGAAATCTTAATTCCTCCATGTTTTGCAAAAACTGCCTTGCACAGTAGTTACTTTTATTGTAACTGGAGAACTGATGGGGTTTCTGAAGATATTAATCTACATTTTTAGTTTCTGAAGATAAGAATGCATTCAACAGTTTACCTTTAGAAAAATAAAATTATTGAACTGTACTTTTACTTCTGTTATTGGACAAAATACTTATGCATCTACTTTTATAGCTGAGCATGTCCAGAGGCACATTTTTATTAATTTCTGATGTTTTCACCTGTTCCATGGCTATTTGGTCACCTGAAACACACAGGAGCTGAGGTAGTTTAGCCTCTACCTTTTTAAAGACCAGGAAATTAAGGTTATGAAAGGGGCTAGAAGCAGTGACTGTCTTTTCTGTGTTTCAACAAGTCAAAAATGTTTAAAGTACAATTGCATCTCTGGCTTGCTATACATCCTACCAAGACCTGCACATAACTTGTTGCTCTTAGAAATTCTATTTCACCATTTGGCAGTAGGCCGTTCTTTTTTCGCAGTGCCTGGATTAGAGTTTCAGACTTTCTTTCAAAACTGCCTGTGTTCCCTTTGTTTTATTTTTCATGCAGAAGTACAGTCTGTTCTGTCTATATGTTGGGTGACCTTGCCTCCCTATGGATAGAAATGATGGAAAAAATGAACTGGTGTCTAAACCAGATTAGATGCCAAACCTAGCTAGATCTTTCCTAATCCTATAAAAATATGTCAGTTAGAGACTTACTTGACCTAAGGAAAAAAAAGAATAAATTTAAAAACACTATCCTAAATGATTACTTATTCAGCTTGATTATACTGCGGTCATGGCTTTGTTATAGTAGCAAAAGTACCGTCATGCAAATTTAGCCCACTTTCCTTCACCCTATGCAATGCATCCACACAGCATGTTAAAATGTATTTTTATTCAACAGTGCAACCAACCTAGAGAAGATTAATTGCCAAAACAACACAATGAAATCCAAACAGAAATTATTTCCTAGTTAGACAAGGCTTTTGTAACAGTATCCCACATTGTTCTTGCTGAGCGATTCTGACATGCTTGAGAAGTTTTATGGCACTAATGACACTATTACAATTGTTCTTCAAGTCCTGAGTTACTTTTTCGCTTTTGTCTTAATATCAATGGCTTTTTATATATAATTATTGTCAACATGTATCTGTCAAGATAATTAAATAATTTTTAAATTGTTCTCTTTTTTTTGTTGTTCTTTTAGAAGCAGACAAATGATCAAATGTGTGTATGCACAGGAAAAAAAAATTGAATAAACTTTGAAGGAAGGTTTCTCTCTGGAGCAGTAGAACATATTGGATGTTACATACTGGATTCTGTGTTATTTTGGTGAATGCTGCAACAGTCAAATTAGCTAACCCAAAGGGAATGAAAAAGGTGGTTAGAACTAGTGACAGTACTTCAAAAATGAGGTTGGGTCAAGCACTATATGAGCACTAACGCGAGTATAGAGTATAATAAAGCAACTTGTTTTTTTGAATAGCTGGGCACAGTATAGGTAAGCCTATTGTTCCCCAAAGGCTGCTTGCAGTTACTGTTAACGCACTTCTGTGCTTTTACCAGAGCCTTCAGTAGCTGTGACAGTGCTTGCAAATGTGATGCTCATGACAAGTCTGTCTGCTTCTAAAGCATGTGAAGAAAGCTGAACACTTTTAATAATACTAATGGAGAGATTATCTTTAGCTTCTGATTTCTTTTTCCTTTTGAAAATAAAAGTGTGAGGTTTGTTTTAACACTCTGCCCTTTTCAGAAAGGTTGTAAGAAGCAATTGAGCCCCCTCTGCAAAAAGCTTCCCTTTTCAAGTTTTCCACTTAATTAAAATACCACATTGTAGCTCACTAGAAGTGAATTCGTCACTATCACTTTTTAGAGAAAAAATAAATAAATAAATAATAGCAGCAATCTTCTGTCAGTATGAAAGTGTTTCTCTTAGTTTGTATGCACAAAGGGATAATTATATACTTTTAAAGTCCCCATTAAAGAGCCAAAAACTGTTCTACAGCTTCCCTATTAAAAATATCTGAATACTGCAGATAGCATTAAAGGCTACAAGAGTAGCCAATTAAACTGCATTAATATGCAAATTTCTGCAGAAAAGAAAATATAAAACGTTTTGAGATTATTTAGGAGTGTAAAAGTGAGACTGGACTCATGGGCTAATATGATGCCATTATGCACATACAGATGCATGTATGTTGCCTCTAAAGCACTAATGACATTCATTTTTGCTGTTAAAAAAAACCACAAGTGTAATGAAATCTTCTGATTTTTGTTTTTAAGGGTATGAAGTTATCTTGAACAAAAATGCATTCAGTAATATTCCAAAATAGCAATGATTTCACAGAGATTCAGTAGCTGTGTTATGGATCATATTTCCCAGACATCTCCTAATGTTTTAGTAGACCACTATCCTGTAAAATGCATAACAGAACATGATTACCTCCTCCCTCCTATGTAGCACAGGTCAATTTGCACAATTTCTTTCCTCTATTTTGCATTTCTCTGCAGTATTTTAACCTTTAAGCATGTTCTGTTTAACTAAGTATTCAAAATTTACAGCAAATTTTATCCAGTCTATCAGATGTAACCCCAAAATTTCTATTTTACTTACAAAAAAACAAAAGGTAAGGATGTTGAAAATTTCTGATAGATTTCCATTATACACTGAACACCAGTTTTGTGTGTTTGCCCTTGTGTCTCTCTATCTGTGTTTATGTGTTTACACTGCTGTGCTTTGCCATTGAGTTCAGTATGTTCATCTTTAAAACTGAGCCCCGCTGGGCTCTGTGCTACACTATACAACATGCAATCCAATACAACTTATCACATTGTGACAGGCAATATTTAAAAAACACATGTATTTTGAGATTTGATAACTGCTATCAATCTTGATAATGGGTATAGAATCCAAAATTCTGACAGATACCTAGTGTAAGGCACATCCACTAAGCACCACATCAGCTAATGCTGAACAAAATGAATAAAAGCAGATAGTCTGTTTCTAATCACAGATAAGACAAATAAATAATACATAAAAAATAATTAAAAATATCTACTGAGGTTTGCAAAATCAGAATGGCTGTAAGCCTGCCCAGGCCACCTGGCTGGTTTTAATGGGACATGTTGGTATTGAAGGTTTTGGATATTACCTTATGGATTTTTTTTTTATGGTTACATTTTTCAGGACTCCCAGTATAATTCGACACAGCACCTTAGTTTCAAAGAATCTGCCAGCAAGAAATAGAGTAAAATGTGTAAATAAAGGGCTTTGATTCTTTGAAAAGGACTCTTAAGAGAGAGTTAATCAAGTTAGAGTGACCTCCAAAAGCAAAATTGCAGCACAAAGCATAATGGGTAATGCTATGTAAATTGCCATGTATGCATTCGGGATGTTATTATAGCAAGACCAAAAGGTGCTAGCTAATGACCTCTATGTTTGATCTCTGGTATTCCTAAAACCTGACAATGTCTCTGCCTGAGACAATAGCCACAGCCCACTGATGAGCATGGAGAAAGGTAGGATACCTGTCTGCAGCTCCTGTTGCAGCCTCAGTGGACCAGATCTAGGTGAGCTGACAACTGGAAACACTGCTACAAAGTCATCCCTTAAATCAGCACTGCCTCAACCAAAATATCATTATTTTTATTATAATTATTATTATTACAATTTGGTTACAATGAAACAAACAAACAAAAAATCTATATTCTTAACAGCATTTCTTTTTCAGGATGAATATGTTCTTAGGTAGGATGCTTGGAGAAAAAAAATATTCAATTTTGATACTTAGGTTTTAATTCCAAAAATATTGTTTTTAACCACCAATTAGAAATAACTTGATGGTATCTTACATTGAAACATGTTCCAGAACTTTGATTTCTTCTCCACATTATGTATTGCTTAAAAATTGAAAAAGGAAAATACTATTAATTTTCTTTCTGCATTCTTTTTAAAATCTTCTAAATAGAATTTTGCAAATGAAATTAAAGTTTTAATCTATTTCCTATTTGATTCCTTCACTCATAGTTGTAGATTGTCTGAAATGTATATTTAACTATATACACATACATAGATATAAAATTAATAAAATTAGCATAAGTAATTGTCAGAATATCTTTAGACAAAGGAAAGTTTATAAAGTTTATATTCTTTCAATAGTGTGTTTATATATTCATAAAACATAATGAAGCAGTTCCATTTTACTTACTATAACTGCTTTAGAAACAAAAATAATTGCTACATAGACAAATTATATTTTGTAGTTTTCAAATAGATAGGAGATGCTAGAAATTTAAAAGTATCATTAATTTTATTTAGTACACCATGTTATTAAAGAAAATTATTATAATTATGCGTTTTGTACTTAGATTACAATAACAAATTTTTATGCACTCTGGCATGGATTTTCCCTTTGAGGGATACAATGTAAGGGCCCAATTCTTATCCCATTTAAAGAAATTGCTTCAAAAAAAGAACATGATTTGATCTTGTAAGGTGTAATATTATAGATCAAGGATTTCATTTTTAGGCTCTGTGTTGATTTATATTACGTATGCAAGCTTAGATTTATTTTATCTCTCACTATTGGTTTAGCTCGTGACAAAATGAATTAAACAACGAATAGGTTACAGATATTTCCCTTGGGATGAGGGTATTTGATCTTTTTTTCTCTATTTTCTACATAATATTGTAATCAACGTCTCCTGAAACTTCTGCTAAATGCATTGTTTGCCTCACTATTTTTATTTTTTGAAGAAATGCACTATGTTGCAAAGTAGTGTTGAAGATGGAGACCTTTTAATTAAACATGTTCACACATTAACATTTTACTTAAGTCATTTTCGGCACATTGTAGGTAATATAACCCATGTGTATGTGTGTAGCCCTGATAATCCTCCTACACACAGTCAGAGAGAGACTGTAACAAAGGAATAGCAATACAAAACAGAGAACAATTCTGCTTGATTTTCCATTGCAGTCATTTTATCAGGGACAGGGAATATTTTACAGTCGTGCACAGATGAAGGTTGCATGCATTCCCCAGCATTACATTGTGGTAGAAAATGAAAAACCTAATAGCATTTTGATGTATTCCAGTTAGGTTTTCCATTAAGAGAAAAAGGTGATATGTTCACACCATTTGTCAGGAAAAGAAGAAATGAAGAAAATGTTGACAATTTCATTACACTCTGGTTATGGGGTGATCTGAACTTACCTATTACAAGATAAAAAAAAAAAAAAGAAAAACTATTCAAGATATTATTAGTTGAAAACATTACTGTTTATGGTTACTTTAACTTCTGCTACAACTGTAGTTGCCATAACAGTGTGAACTGCAGATTTTAAAGGAGAGATTTCATGTTATTCACAATCTTGCTAAAAAATCTTGTACCCCTTTGAATGACACAGCATCAAACCAGTCCCACATTGTTGAGCAGTCTCTGATAAACCTAGTCCTTAATGAATGAATGTAACAGTTTATAAAGTGCTTCTAAGTCTACTGGTCTTTCTTAAGCTCTGTATTTTTTCAGGAAATATTTTTCTTGATTTGGCTTTCTTCATCTTTTCTCTTTTCTTTTCTTTTCTTTTCTCTTCTTTTCTTTTCTTCTTTCTTTTCTTCTTTCCTTTCCTTTTTTTTCTCTTTTCTTTTGCCTTTCCTTTCCTCTCTCCTCTCCTCTCCTCTCCTCTCCTTTCCTCTCCTCTCTTTTCTCTTTCTTTTTATCGACTGTAGGATTCTCAGCTCTTCTGCTAAGAATATTTCCCCAGAGGAAGCAGTGTCTGGACATTTCATATCAAAGTCAAAGAACTAAATGTGTATTCACAGGGTGCAAGGGACTTAAGCTGTAGCTTCACTCTGCTCAACTGGAAAAGCTGTTGTACAATGCATCTGTAATTAAGTTTTAGTATTACTTCCACAGAGCTTCACATTACATATAATAAAATTAAGAACAGATATTTAGGTGAAGAAGTGATTATAGCTGTGCTCAGTGGGATTTCTGTAATTATGTATCAGTAGTTGCTCTTTAAGAAAATATATTCAGGAGACAAGCATATAAGATCAGCACAATGCATTCTTTCATATTTTTTTTACCAGATACTAAAACAAGACCCATAAACCAAACAAAAAAAAAAAAAAAAAAAAGAAAAAAAAAGAGTTGATGCTGTGCTGAATTACTAGCTAGCCACTTGATGAATTCATCTATCCTCAATCGAAAAGACGGTGAAGGATTTGTCTAATTCTTACACCACAAAAAAGTCATACTGAACACAACACTATGCACAACACTGCCACTTTCATTCTTTAAATTTGTGCATGCTACTCTGCCCTAGTCCTGAAGCATACATAAATCTGTAGATAATGAGACCCCTGCTCTGGAGACTTCAAATCTCTCTTCCCACTATATCCTTCTCTGAGAACATAGTCAGTTTGAGAGAATATTTTTCCATGGTTATAAAAGTATGAATTTCTCTTCTTATCTGACTTAGTTGACATCATGGATAATATAAACCCAATTGAAAAAAAATTACAATTTCCACCGATCCTGCATTTGAAAACCAGTTTAACTTTTTAGTGGAATGTAGGTACACAAAATTAAACGTAGTGACTTTTTCTTTGTCGTTATTTATATGAAGAATCTGTAGAATTACTTTGCTAGCTGTGAATATGTGGTTTGGTCCAAATTCTGGAGAAGTCAACAATGAGTGGAAAGGACCCATTTGATTTCTTGTGGCTTCGTATCATGTTCTGGCAGAAGTTATAGAATCATAGAATCATAGAATAATTAGGGTTGGAAAGGACCTCAAGATCATCTAGTTCAAACCCATCTGTTATGGGCAGGAACATCTCACACTAAACCATGTCACACAAGGCTCTGTCCAACCTGGCCTTGAACACTGCCAGGGATGGAGCATTCATAACCTGCCTGGGCAACCCATTCCAGTACCTCACCACCCTCACAGTAAAGAATTTCTTCCTTATATCCAGTCTAAACCTCTGCTGTTTAAGTTTCAACCCATTACCCCTTGTCCTATCACTTCAGTCCCTAATGAACAGTCCCTCCCCAGCATCCCTGTAGGCCCCCTTCAGATACAGGAAAGCTGCTATGAGGTCTCCACGCAGTCTTCCCTTCTTCAGGCTGAGCAGCCCCAACTTTCTCAGCCTGTCTCCATACAGAAGGTGCTCCAGTCCCCTGATCATCCTCGTGGCCCTCCTCAGGACTTGTTCCAACAGTTCCACGTACTTTTTATGTTGAGGACACCAGAACTGCACACCATACTCCAAGTGAGGTCTCATGAGAGCAGAGTAGGGGGAAGGATCACCTCCTTTAATCCACTAGTCATGCTCCTTTTGATGCAGCCCAGGATACGGTTGGCTTTCTGGGCTGTGAGTGCACACTGCTGGCTCATGTTCATTTTCTCATCGACCAAAAACCCCAAGTCCTTCTCCTGATTCAGAGAAAACTCCAGGAACAAACTTGCCAATGAAGTTTTCAACTTGACAAGCAGGTATTCTTTATTGCGGTGCAGGGAGACATGGGGGATAGCTCCTCCTAACGTGTGTCCCCATATTGCTACACAAGCCATCCTTATATGGCCACTGGGCATACATACATATTCATGAGGCTATGTATGGATTACACAATTTTCCAGAAAGTTTCTCGCATGGGCTGTGACTAGTGCAGTCCCTCAGGGGTCGGTGCTGGGACCAGTGCTGTTTAATATTTTCATCAACGACCTGGATGAGGAAACTGAGTATACCCTCAGCAAGTTCGCTGATGACACCAAACTGGGAGGAGTGCCTGACACACAAGAAGGCTGTGTTGCCATTCAGCGAGACCTGGACAGGCTGGAGAGTTGGGCAGGGAGAAACTTGATGAAATTCAACAAGGGCAAGTGTAGAGTCTTGCATCTGGGGAAGAACAACCCCATGTACCAGTGCAGGTTGGGGGTTGACCTGCTGGAAAGGAGTGAAGGGGAAAGGGACCTGGGGGTCCTGGTGGATAGGAGGATGACCATGAGCCAGCAGTGTGCCCTTGTGGCCAAGAAGGCAAATGGCATCCTAGGGTGCATTAGAAAGGGTGTGGTTAGTAGGGCAAGAGAGGTTCTCCTCCCCCTCTACTCTGCCTTGGTGAGGCCACATCTGGAATATTGCGTCCAGTTCTGGGCCCCTCTGTTCAAGAAGGACAGGGAATTGCCTGAAAGAGTCCAGTGCAGAGCCACAAAGATGATTAAAAGAGTGGAACACCTCCCTTATGAGGAGAGGCTGAGGGAGTTGGGTCTCCTTAGCTTGAAGAAGAGGAGACTGAGGGGTGACCTCATCAGTGTTTACAGATATGTAAAGGGTGGGTGTCAGGATGATGGAGCTAGGCTTTTTTCAGTGATATCCAGTGACAGGACAAGGGACAATGGGTGTAAACTGGAGCATAGGAGGTTCCACGTTAACATCAGGAAGAACTTCTTTACTGTAAGAGTGACAGAGCACTGGAACAGGTTGCCCAGGGTTGTTGTGGAGTTTCCTATGTTGGAGATGTTCAAGGCCCGCCTGGACAAATTCCTGTGTGATGTACTCTAGGTTACGCTGCTCTTGCAGGGGGGTTGGACTAGATGATCTTTTGAGATCCCTTCTAACCCTTGGATTCTGTGATTCTGTGGTACAAAAATGTGGTGGTTGTGGTCTCTGAGGGTCGTTTATCTCTTCCAGCAATCTTCATCACTTCTGTCAGCCTTTGAAGCAGGCACAGTAGATGCTTATACCAGCTTAATTGGTTCGTTAACAGCACAGACACAACAATCATCCTGTCCTTCTACTTACCAGTTAGTTGAACTGCATCCTATCTGGGACACCTGCCATTCCCAGATACACCTTACTCTTACCTTCTGTTCTTCTGGCCTGTTTTTTTTGCACTCGTTTTGTACTAAGGTCATCAGGGCCTAAAGCTTTGTCAGCTACAATGCTTTATCTTATACAAGAATTCTCAGTATGTTCTCTAGCTGTAGTGTATTTTTTTTTTGTGAACCATGCACCTCAGTAATTTTCCATTGCTATTGTTACATCAAAATTAACATTACTTATAACTGATTTTAAAGATTTATATATTTCATTTTGTGATTTTGTGCTCCCCTTGTCTCAAATCCCCCCTTTTTCTGTTCTTTTGCAAATTCTTTTGCAATATTTTATATCCTACCATTACCATCTAAAGTCTTTTTGAATTAATTTCACATTTCTACTTGATGCTTGATTTCGTTTCTCTTCCAATCTGCATAATTTATCATAGATCATTTACAATACCAGAAGGAGCATTGTATCATACCACAAGTAATCAATATTAAAACAATTAACATCAGTATTCTTGCAACCAGTTGCCTCAACCAGGAGAGATTAGGTAACCATGAAGTTAACTTTTTCCATATTTCTTCAAAACCCCAGGAGGTGTCTTCCATGGCCATTTTATGAAATACTTTAGTTTGTTTCCAGATTTCTTCCAGATCTGTTTCAACTCTGCCACTTTGATCTACACAAGAACAGCAACTTTCATTGATTATGGAACAAACCCCTCCTTGTGAAGCCAGTAACATGTCTAGAGCCATTCAGTTTCCTAATACCACTTTAGATAGGTAAGTTATCTCTTTTTGCTCCCCTTGGATAATATCAATGGCTTTACTATCCATTTCTTCTGTGGTTGCTGAGATATTTACAATTGCGTTCTCTAATTCACTTCCTCCCAAAGATGGAATTAGACATCTTACAAAACTATGAAATGCGGTGTTCCATTCAGCAACAGGGTTAAACCCTCGCCCAATCCGCCCAGCAAAACCTGTAACCCAGATCCCAGAAGGATACACGTCAACAACAGTAAGATTGGGTATCACAGCACCTAAGCTGCATGCCCCCTTCTAGTTAGGGGTAGAGTCTCACAAGCACTTTCTCCACATAACCAATACCATCCTTTCCCTTTAGGAATGGGCCACAACAGAGCTACGATGCCATTTATGTTAATAGCGTGATTGCAGTTTGAATTGTGACCTGCATCTGTGGCATTTAAACCAACATAATCTCCTACTCTGATTCCTGGCGTAATACATCTTTGTGCACATGGATAATATTTGTTAACCTGGATTAGGATTAACTATCCCAAATTTTAACCTTTTCCTTGGACATAGATTGCTAGTGTTCACCCACAAATTTGTCCATGAGATAGTGTTAGGAACTGGAACTCCAATTAATGGAAGGTCTGGATTTTCTCCTGGTTTAGGCAACTGTGCACACACCCAACAGTCACTACAATTAAAAACCTTAGTAAAATTCTGCATTAATTTCAGGTATAAATTTTGGTCCCAAGCTTGTCCGCCACTTATCATATAAATCCAAATTATGACCAATGTAATTTCATATGTAAGGGTCCTGAAGGTTTGATCCTCCATGTCTTCTCTGGTTCTAGTGCTCTGAATCTCTTCTCTGCCCAACCTGTAGTTGTGCCTGGGATTGCTCCCACCCAGGTGTAGGACCTTGCACTTGGCATGGTTAAACTTCATCAGGTTGGCATCAGCCCACATCATAAGTGTGTCAAGGTCCCTCTGGATGGCATTCCTTCCCTCCATCTTATCAACTGAACCACTCAGCTTGGTGTCATCGGCAAACTTGCTGAGGGCACACTCATCTCACTGTGTATGTCACCGACCAAGATGCTGAACAAGACTGATCCCAACACCAATCCCTGAGGGACACCACTCATTACTGGTCTCCAGTTGGACATTGAGCCATTGAGTACAACTCTTTTCATGAGGCCATCCAAATAGTTCTTATCCACCGAGTGCTCCACCTATCAAATGATGACTCTCCAATTTAGAGACAAGGATGTTGTGTGGGACAGTGTTGAACACTTTGCACAAGTCCAGGTAGATGACATCAACTGCTCTATCCAGTCTGTCAGCTCCATATCCCCATCATAGAAAGCCACAAAACTGGTCAGGCAGGATTTCCCCTAGTGAAGCCATGCTGGCTGTCACCAAGCACCTTGTTGTTTTTCATGTGCCTTAGCATGCCTTTAGGAGAATCTGCTCCAAGATTTTGCCAGGCACAGAGGTGAGACTGACTGGTCTGTAATTCCCCGGGTCATCCATTTTCCCCTTCTTGAAAATGGGGGTTATATTTCCCTTTTTCCAGTCATCAGGAACTTCACCTGACTGCCATGACTTTTCAAATCTGATGGCCAGTGGTTTAGCAAATTCATTCGCCAGCTCCTTCAGGACCCGCAGGTGGATTTCATCAGGTCCCATGGACTTGTGTACGTTCAGGTTCTTAAGATGGTCTTGAACCAGATACTCTCCTACAGTGGGTCAAGGTCTTCATTCTCGCAGTCCCTGTGTCTGCCTTCCAAAAGTTAAACATCTCTGTGTCTTAAGCTTATGAAAAAAAATAGAAGAATTGTATACTCCCGTGTTTCCCCTATTCTCAGACACTCTTGAACAAAGTTAGCATATATACCCCAAAGAATCATTTTCCTGGTGGAAATAATTTTCATTTTAAAGTCAAACTATTCATGACAGAGCACTTGATGATATAAGATTATGGGTTTAAAAATTACTAACAAAATTATTCACTCCTAATATTTACTTTTTCTAAGTATTTATTGCTTACTGGACCTGATTATAGCTGAACATGTCTCAAGAAAAATATGCATACAGCAAACTATAAATGCTGCCCAGTGACTATCCCTCTTCGGTTTGACAAGAGGGTGGGAAGGGTAGTTGTACCTGAAAGTTATGGACCTAGAGGCAGGCATACTTTAACAAAGAAACAGTGGAAATCACCTGTCATATCATGCTACTAATCCTTAAAGCATTAAATATAGGTTGCTAAAGTAGAGAGCACAAAATCTGCATTACTAAAATCTTTCATGCCTTTCTACAGATGTAGGTGGAAACAGTTGTAACAGTCATTGTATAATAAAACAGATGTGATTAATAATGCAAGAAAATAATTTATAGGTAACTCTTCAGACGTTCGTATGGATTGACACTAGGTCTATCTGAGAAAAGATTGTGAGTTCTTTGAAAAATAGAAAACATGGAATAATAGTTTCTTCTATTCCTTATGCAGGCCAAAAATGATACAGAAAGGAATTCCAAAGATCAATGTTTTTGTTTTCATAAATGAGTCTGCACTCTGTTTTTTTTTTTAAAAAAAGCATAATTAACCCGAATTTGGGCAGTTTGTTATAAAAATACGTATCACCAAGCAATACGCTTCCATGTTTTCCTTCTTAAAAGTTTTCCTTCTTAAAACTTAAAAGTTTCCTTCTTTCCCTCTAAAATATTAACAAAAAATCTGTCTTAAGAAAACAGTAAAATCTCAGAATCAGCAGTTGTCCAATACGGATGTTAAAGTCTTTAACCAGCATCACAATCATATACTTTTCTTCTCACGCTCTTTTCCTCATTGAGAGATCAGGATTGACCATGCTTCAAGGATAAATCAAGATTATGTTGTAAGTAAGTATTTAGGAACAGGACAGATCTATGGAAAGAAGTTATAGTATTTGGTGACTTTGATATAAATTGGTGAAGGCAACTGAATGCACTCCTGGATAATTAGATTCTGTCTTCAGCAATTACTCCTATACGAAGGTTACAAAAGCATGAAACCTTTTTCTTCTTCTCCAGCCTATATTGACTGCATACACACACAAACTCTTATACACACAGCTGTCTATTAATTAAGGTTCTAAATGGAAACACATGAAAGGCTTTAAATGTTGGAAATGCCATTTCATGGGCTAATTTAACTCTGGTGTTCCTGTTAATACTGTGACTGCAAAAATATCTTCATAATTTTTGGTAAAGAAATGAAATTTCCTGTCACATTTCCAACCAGAAATTTGTGTTTGTTAGTGTGCATATAGTTATCAGCCCAGTGAGAGCTTGCAATTGCCATCAGCGATTTTATCTGCCATTCAACCTAACCGATGCAACCACCAGCAGGAGTATATTATCAGACTCTACATTATAAGGGCCTATATGCAGAGAACTAGTACTTTGCCATATTTCAGTCTTGGATTGCACTTTGTGGTTCAGTGAGAATTTTTTCTTCTTCCTTTTTTGGACTCAGAGCTGACTCAGTAGCTCCTCATTTCTTTCCAACTTGTCAACTTTCTGTTCTTGCCTGTCTTCCTGCTATCCAGTGCCCATTTCATGTTCAGTTAACTGCAGGGTTCCTGACTTCAACAAGGACATCATCTTGTTATCTCAAACCCTAGTCCAGTGCTCTATGGTTTTCTTTTTCCAAAACTATTGTCCTTTCTTGGCTTTTCCAAACTTTTCATTTAATCTTGTGTTAAGCTAATTATCATCCCCAAATCCCACTCTCTCATACCCACCTTTTACTTCTCCTTCTGCTAAATTCAACTTCTATTTTTTTTCTTTCAGTCTCTTAGTGAGGTTCTTCCCAAGTTTCTGGAAAGTTAGCACAGTACATATATGAAGAGATGTTTTTTTGCCCCTCTGAGTCTCAGTGTCATAGTAGCTTGTGGCACTTAGGAACAAGTTGATACGATATTTTCTTTCAGTCCTGCAGCTGCAAGGCAGTCTGACTGCTACAGACAATATCTGGGGAGAATTTTGCAGATAAAATCCAACAAACCTCATTAACCATGTGGAAAGTGAGTTTTCAATGGCTCCAGAAAAGACATATTCTTGACAGAAAACCCTCCTTTGCAATTCCATTCCCCAAAATACAGATACTGCACAGATATTGTTGATATCCTTACTGTAAAAAAAAAAATAAAAAAACACAGCTTTTAAAATGTGGATATAACGTTTTGCCCAGTTCTATTTCCAGCAATAATAAGATAGATTATGATGACTGTTTAATACAAATCGAATGCAAAACTGATGTTTGGCATTAAAAGTATGATCCTACAGAGTTAAAATTTGACAAAGCTCTATCTAACTGAAAATAGCACCCCTTAATGAGAGCTTTTTCCTTCAGTGTCAGCTTGACAGATTCTCTACTACTTCTTCCAAGTATTCCAACAACACTAATTCTCAGACCTCTTTTCCTGTGCTCATATTAGAAAGAGGCTTTTTTTCAGAAAGCGCAGGTTGGTCTGTGCATCAACAAGGCATTTGTGTTGCATGTCATTTCCTCTCCTCCTCTTCATGGTTTTCACTGTCCCTTCTCGAAGCTGAGGCCTAGTGGGCATGCCTAGTGTGTTTACGCCTTCTCTTGGAAGATTCTCTAATGAAAAATAGTCTGTGACAACTGCATGAGAAGTTAAACAATTTAATATCATTTAATCTGTCCCTCAATGCATTTAAGATCTCAAATTAAAGAGATGAAGTGATCAACAATGAAATTACAGAAATTATCACATTGAAAGCCATTTTCCCATGTCCTTTTAATTTTTCCTTCTTTATAATTCTTAACATTTGGAATTAAAAAACCAAAAATTGTTAACATATTTTTTCTTCATTAAAGCATTCTGACCATTCTTTCTAAACTCTGCATGTTATTATACAATAAAACTTTTTCAAATACCTGCAATTGGCTATTATTCCTCTATACGATCCTGCTATACCATAACTGCACCTGGCTACATCACAAATTAAAAAATAACGAATTCCTTTTATTTTGCCTCCTTGAGACAAGCAGTATAGCTGCTGCTATTTTTCCTGCCTCTGAGCTTTTTTCCCTCTTTGTGTGTTTGTGGGTGAATGGTAGGATAAAAGGTGACGGTGTGCTATATTCTAAAGGTCCGGACATTTATAACACTGTTGCTGAGGTTGGACGTTCTGATGCATGGACTAAATAAGCCTTTGATAACTTTCTGATATTTGACTAGTTAGTTATATAGGCAAAAACAGTAGAAACCAGTTACCTTTTCACTTGTAGTTTTTAATTCCCCAAGAACATAGCAGTAAGCCAAGACGAGTTATCCATTTATATTTGTTCATGCAGCATCAAGGCTAAGGATCTGGTTTAGACGTTGGGCATATATATGAATTTGACCAGAGATCAGTTGATGAAACCCATCATAATGTTTCAGATTGATCTGTACATTTGCGAAGATTTATTAAGGCCCTCAGCTTTAGAGATATCACCACTTTCTAAATCTGGAACCCAAAGAGCTTGTTAGAAGCTATTCCTTAGATAGATAATTTAATAAGAAAATAAACATATCTTGCCTGTTTATGCAAGAAATATAATAATGCTTGATGAGAAATTTGATTTCTGCAAAACTTCCAGCTAGAATAAAACACGACATCTCTTCTTCATTATCCACTGTATTTTTTTTCCTTTCTTACAGCTAGACCTCTGCAACTAGAAGGAAAAGAGAATTTTCTCTACATTTATTTTAAGACCCCACATGGCAATCTGAAAAACATTAACCCACTTAACTGTTATTTATGAAAAATGACTTTGTGATATCTTAATGCTTCTTTTTAGGGAACCATTTGGATTATTAGTTCACACTTAGTATTTTATTTGCCATGTACACCTCAGCATCAACTAATCAAACTTTATTCTTGAACAGTCTGAATTGCCTATAGCACTTCACTTCAGAAGGCAAACTGACTCACACTGACAGGAAACAATATGATGTTTTCCCTGAAGGGACCATCCCATAATATCGAGTATGTAGTCATTAGCTAGTCAGGGAACATCTAACAATTACCTCAGTCAAAGCACTTTACAACATTTAGCTTTGTGGAGAATCTGAGATTGCAGCTCTGAAGCTATGCTGAGCATAAGTATCAAACACAACAATGCTGTTTTCTTGTAAACAAAATTAATTGGAGAAAAAAATCAGATTATCTAACAAGTTAAACCTATTTTAATAATTTCTCACATATACTCACCTGATATAAAAGCATTTCATCACAGTTTCCCTTTTGTAATTCTAAAGGGAAAAAAAGATTCCTAATGACAGAAGAATAAAATGTGAGCAGGTATGGGTAAAACTATTTGCATAAAAAAGGATAAAGTTACAGAGATTCACTGTAAGAGTACTCACTTCCACTCCAAAAGCCCAGTGAGTTAATAAAGGACAATGTCCTTATACAAAGCAGTCTGAAAATAACTATGCATAGATACATAAATATTTAAATCTTAATAGCAGCATCTATTATTAAGTATTTCTATTCTTTCTGATAGAAGGCCTTAGAGGCTTCATGCCATTGCAAAAGAGGATAACATGGTCTCAGGCCTTCGTCTGACTTACAGCAAGTCAGAACTGCTTGGCACGAAGCCACATACCCTTAGGAGCTTTAACCAATGCAAAATGTTACACTGCATCTTGCAGACACCTCTGAATCTGATCTCTACTCTCTACATTGATGTCCTATATTGCTGAGCTGAGGATAAAGTCTTAATCCCATTATTTTGGCATATGACATAGTGAACACTTTTTAAAGGTTGGGATGGCTGAAAGTGGCCAAAACAACATCCTCTGAGTTGAAAAAGATCTTTAGCTGGAGTCAGACCCAGGCTGTGGAAACAATGACCAACAAACAAAAAGATCAAGATAGGCTCTGCTGCATTCTGCACCAAGTGCAAGAAATTGTGGAAAACATTTGCATAAGTATACAGCAGAGATTTAATTAAAAAATAAGCTGCCTAAATTAAAAATAAATATACCTGATACTGCATTTCAGATACAGACACCAAAGGCATATCAGCACCAGTAGTGACACTGTTGGAAGCTGTTCAGTTATTTCCTAATAAAGTTGGCAAGAAAACCCGAAGTAGTCTTCACTTAACAGAGCACCATGAGTCCCATACAAAAAGTCCTTACAAGTCAAGATCTAAATACTCTCCTTAACTTTTCACCAAGGCAGTCTGGGATTTAGCACATAAACCATTTAGAAATGCTGAAGGCTTGCTCTAGTAGATAGTCTAGTAAAATAGAAATAGCATGCTTAGGCGTCAGCTGTAATTGGCACTACCCATAAGGCTGAAAAATAAATTTTAAGATGGCAAAGTACTGGACTGACTTTGATATACACAGCATGAACAAAATGCCTGGCTTTGCTTAACAGCCAGACATTACAATAATTCAGGGTTTGCCAGAAACAAGTTACCACTAGCACACACAATTTTGGAAACACCTAAAGGCTCTCCAGTGCTGCTGTTATCTTTTGCCTACCTAAAAGCTCCCAAAGTAGTAAAACAGTACTTCATCAAGTTGGTGATGAAGCGTTATAAAACCTATGATGGGTCTGTTGAAAAATGTTCTTAGGTTCAGCTGCAAATTTAGAATCTGATTTAAATCAGATGGCAACCATGTAGATCCATGTACCGCATGGTAAATCTTTAAAAACCTCAACTCCAGCATTTTGTGTATTCCCAGGTTCACCAGAAAATTCTTTAAACTGCATGAGTAGGAGTTCAGAGAGGGAAATTTTTTCTTCAATTCCATGTCAAACTTCTACTTTTACTTTGAGTCTTTGTGTGTGGTAGTATACATATTATTGTCTTTCCCTCTTCCCTTTTTGATAAGGATAATTAATTAAATGGGAGAACACTGATCTTCATGATATCTCAATTTATCTTGATTTGCCAGTCTTCATCTGTATTTGTGCTACTTTCTGTTACCTTCTACCTTTTGGCTGCCTCATTTTATAAACCCGTGGTAACAATGGTGAGTGGTCCCTAGCTGAATACTGTACAAGAATTCTTTCCATTTATGTTTCAAATTATTTTAACTTGTCTTTCAGAACTAAAAAAAAAAAAAAAAAAAAACAGTCAATCCCCTCTTATAAAAATAATAAATAATAGGTTAAGTAAGAATGATGAGATCTTTATTATCTTGTTCCTAGATTACTGTTCATATGTGTTCACTCTGACAAAAATAATATAAGACATTTGTTAATGAATACTGAAACTCATCAATACTCAGTTTATGTCCAGTATGAGCAAAAACTTGAGTTCTGTTCTGTAAGGCTCTGGTTTTAGAATTTGCATCATTATATTGATCTCTCAGTCTCTACAGAATATATAATCTGTTCTACCACCATAGTGAAATGTCAGAAGGCAATTGCTGAGACCAACTGATTCTGACCAGTGGATTATTTCTCCTCTCTCTAAGGCACTCACAGCAACACTTTTCAAGAGAGCTATATAAGTATACTTACTTAATTTGACAATGAAGACATTCTTTAATTGGTTGACCATGTAAAAATAACTCTTTAAATTTCCAGTGTATAAATCCTTTTTCTGTTCAAGGGAATCATCTTTCTATTGTCTGTTGCATCCAATAAGTACATGAGAAAGTTAAAAAAAAGTCTATGCCCGTTCTGATTGTCTAGGTATCATCCCATGTTTTGGATTTTTGTTATCTGGGTCACAGAGAAAGGATCATGTGCACCCAGGGGAGAAAAAGGATAATGAATCTCATCTTGTATCCAACACTGTACAAAGGAGAAAAAAAAGTGCACTCTCCAGATTAAAATGAAATATGTAAGAATACCCTGGAAATAATATGTTCAGTCTTTATGTAAGAATTAAAGCCTTCATTTTCTAATAGCTTATTCTAATTTCCCTGTATGGTTAGACCTTAAGCCCAAGAAATGATTAAGAAAAAAAAAAATCTCTTTTGCTTTAGGATGTAATCCTTCCATTTGTAGATACCAATAGATTGGTCAAGTGGCAAAGACTAAAGAAGCTATAAAAAGACTAGAGAAAGCTATAAAGAGCGTATGTAAAGGAGTTTCATTTCCCCACAAGTTTGTGACATCATAACTGAATTTTTAGTAAAGTCGTAGCATTATTTCACGTCTGGAACAAATTAGCATATCTATATCTGAACATGTGATTTTTTTAAAGGCGATAGCTTTATGTCCATATATCTGGAGCATAGACCACAGGCCATGACCACAGTCATCACTACAATTCCAGCAAAGGAATCCTACCTGAATTCTTTCTTAATGTAATTCTAAAGGAAGGGATACTTATTTTGAAATTAAATATGCACAGCTTTTATCAAGCACACACAAGAGAAGGATCACAGTTACCTCGATTTAACTAAAGTTCTGTATTTACACTAGTTAGATCTAGAAATTATCATAGAATCATAGAATAGTTAGGGTTAGAAAGGAATTTAAGATCATCTAGTTCCAACACCACTGCCCAGGGCAGTGGTGCCTTACACCACACCATGGTACTCAAGACTCCGCCCAACCTGGCATTGAACACTGCCAAGGATGGAGCATTTACCAGTTCTCTGGGCAACCCGTTTCAGTGTCTTATCACCCTCATAGTAAAGGATTTCTTCGTCATATCTAATCTGAACTTCCCCTGTTTAAGTTTAAACCCATTCCTCCTTGTCCTATTGCTACAGTCCTTAATGAAAAGGACAAAGTTTTGCTCAGAATTTAACAACAGCTTTTGAGCTGTTCTGTGTTCTTTTTACAGCATGGCAGCAGTTCCTTTAAAATCACTTGCTTTTGCAATATAGCAAGAGAGTTTGAATTAGATTTTTTAAAGCTATAACATTTTATATTATTTGGGTCATCTGTGCTTTTAAGCAGTGAAAGAAGGGAGAGGGTAGTGTGAGGAATTACATGCAGTTTTCTGCTGTGCTGTTCATTAAGCTAAGCCACAACTTAAATTCATAGATTTCAAGGCCATAAGAGGCCATTACTATCATCTAGCCTGACCTTTCACTACAGCAAAGGGCAAAGAACATCACTCAATAATTTCCAAATCAAGCCCATAACTTTGGTTTGAGCTATAGTATATCTTCCAAAAAGATATGTAGTCTTAATTTAGAGATTTCAGGTGATAGAAAATCCATTACTTTCACAGGTAAATTTTTCTAATGCTTTATTGCTCTTTTGCTAAAAATGTGCACTTTACTTCTCAGCTGAATTTGCCTAAATTCAGACTACTGCTAGTGAGAGCAAAAAAGCTTTTTTCTTCTAAATTAAATTTGGTACTATATATAAAAAAAAATCTACTTTCCTAGGACGTTGTCGTCAAGACTGGTCTTGACTTTCTGGAAAGTAAATTGACTATGTTCTTTGTCTGTTCAACTTCATTCAGTTTAATAATTTTTACTCAACTTTTCTGAAATTATCATAAACCAAAAATCTAAATATGGTGGTGTTAATTCCACGTGAAAATGTAATGCTACCTTTTTATTTTAATGTCCTTTGGTTGATGTATTCAGGGACCACAATCACCATCATAGCTGGAGGATTAGGACAGTCTAATAGCCAATGCCTTCCAGAGTGTCTGCTTGTGAGTGTGAACTACATGAATTGTTCCTGGATGCTATGCGGCTAGAACACATTTTACAAAAGACCCAACCTTGCAAATCAACACTTCTCATTAATTTGACTCTGTAATTACCTTTCACTTATTTTTTTTTATCATCTACATATTTATCATTAATAATTTTATATTCCTCCTTTGGTATCTATTTTGCACCATATTTTATTAGACCAATTACACTGGTCTAGAAGTGCACCTACACAGGATTCTGTCAGGAATAATTAAAGCCAATATTTAACCTCATGTTAGCCTTTCTGAAAATATTTCTTCCTGCTTTTGCAATCCACCATATTGTCAATTCAATATAGAAAGTATCATTGCAATCTTACATTTTTTCTGTAATATGGAATATTTTTGAAAATCTTTTAGAAATTTATATAGCATCATAGAATAGTTAGGATTGGAAAGGACCTCAAGATCATCTAGTTCCAACCACCCTGCCATGGGCAGGGACACCTCACACTAAACCATGTCACACAAGGCTTCATCCAACTTGGTCTTGAACACTGCCAGGGATGGAGCATTCATAACCTGCCTGGGCAACCCATTCCAGTACCTCACCACCCACACAGTAAAGAATTTCTTCCTTATATCCAGTCTAAACCTCTGCTGTTTAAGTTTCAACCCATTACCCCTTGTCCTATCACTACAGTCCCTAATGAACAGTCCCTCCCCAGCATCCCTGTAGGCCCCCTTCAGATACTGGAAGGCTGCTATGAGGTCTCCACACAGCCTTCTCTTCTCCAGGCTGAACAGCCCCAACTTTCTCAGCCTGTCTGCATATGGGAGGTGCTCCAGTCCCCTGATCATCCTCGTGGCCCTCCTCTGGACTTGTTCTAACAGTTCCATGTCCTTTTTATGTTGAGGACACAAGAACTGCACACCATACTCCAAGTGAGGTCTGACGAGAGCAGAGTAGAGGGGCAGGATCACCTCCTTCGACCTGCCGGTCACGGTCCTTTTGATGCAGCCCAGGATATGGTTGGCTTTCTGGGCTGTGAGTGCACACTGCTGGCTCATGTTCATTTTCTCATTGACTAACACCCCCAAGTCCTTCTCCTCAGGACTACCATGAATTTCCTTTTTGCCCAACCTGTAGCTGTGCCTGGGATTGCTCCCACCCAGGTGTAGGACCTTGCACTTGGCATGGTTAAACTTCATGAGGTTGGCATCAGCCCACCTCACAAGCGTGTCAAGGTCCCTCTGAATGGCATTCCTTCCCTCTAGCATATCAACAGAACCACACAGCTTGGTGTCATCAGCAAACTTGCTGAGGGCACACTCAATTCCATTGTCCATGTCAGCGACAAAGATATTAAACAAGACCAGTCCCAACACCGATCCCTGAGGGACCCCACTCGTTACTGATCTCCAGCCAGACATTGAACCGTTGATCACAACTCTTTGAGTGCAACCGTCCAGCCAGTTCTTTATCCACCGAGTGCTCCACCTATCAAATTGATGACACTCCAATTTAGAGACAAGGATGTCATGTGGGACAGTATCGAACACTTTGCACAAGTCCAGGTAGATGACGTGAACTGCTCCACCCCTGTCCATCACTTTTGTAGCCCTGTTATAGAAGGCCACCAAATTGGTTAGGCAGGATTTTCCCCTAGTAAAGCCATGCTGGCTGTGACCAAGCAGCTTTCTCTTTTTCATGTGCCCTAGCATGCCTTCCAAGATAATCTGCTCCCAGATTTTGCCAGGCACAGAGGTGAGACTGACTGGTCTGTAATTCCCCGGGTCATCCGTTTTCCCCTTCTTGAAAATGGGGGTTATATTTCCCTTTTTCCAGTCATCGAGAACTTCACCTGTCTGCCATGATTTTTCAAATATGATGGCCAGTGGCTTTGTAACTTCATTTGCCAGCTCCTTCAGGACCCGCAGATGGATTTCATCAGGCCCCATGGACTTGTGTACACTCAGGTTCTTAAGATGGTCTCGAACCAGATCCTCATGTACAGTGGGCCCAATGTCTAGGTTTTCACAGTCCCTGTGTTCGCCTTCCAAGACTTGGGTGCTGTGGTCAGAGCCTTTGCCAGTGAAGACCGTGGCAATGAAGTCATTCAGAACCTCAGCCTTCTCCAAGTCCTGTGTAGCCAGTTCTCCCGAAAGTTTCCGGAGGGGGCCTACATTGTCCTTAGTCTGTTTTTTAGCTGCTACATACCTATAAAATCCCTTCCTATTATCTTTAGCATCCCTAGCCAAGTTTAGCTCCAACTGGCCCTTAGCTTTCCTAACTTGGTCCCTAACTGCCCTGATAACATCCCTGTGTTCATCCCAGGCCACCTGTCCTTGTTTCCACCTTTTATAAGCCTCTTTTTTCCTGTGAATTTTTCTCAGCAGCTGCTTATCCATCCAAGGAGGTCTCCTGGCCCTCCTGCTGCACTTCCTTCTAGTCGGGATGCAACACTCTTGAGCTTGTAGCAGGTGATCCTTGCTCAGAGTATTTTTAATAGGTGCTGGCAACTGACTGATTGTGTTGGGATGGAATGATGCTCCCCTCCCCCAACACAACTAGTTTAAAGCATCCTTGACAAGTCTGGCAAGCCTCCCAGCAAAGCCACTCTTCCCTTTCTTTATCACAGTAGTTCCACCATCCGCCAGTAGGCCTGGCCTACAAATGTGAGCCCCATGTCCAAGACACCCAAACCCTTGACTATGACACCACCCTTTTAACCATTTATTAACCTGTCCAATCCTCCTTGCCTTTGGAAGGTCCTCCCCTGTGTCTTGGAGAAGTGTCAAATGCTGTTTGCTTCATCAGAGAAGTTTGTTATTTTAGATAAAACACTGAAATAGTTTGATTAGATATGTTCTTTGTAAAATCATGTTGATAAACATAGACCATTTTGCAACTCAAAATTTTCTACTGGTTACTGTCACTCCTGTATGACACAGATATAGAAAACAGACATCCTAGAAGGGCCACATGTGTAGCATTCTCTAAGCCTATGACAAACATCACAGTAATACTAAATTATATCAGGTGCTGATTGGATGCGCTTTCTTTTTTCCCTCCAAACTCAAGAGTATTTAATACCTAAAGATAGTGGAATTAAACTCTTTATTTCTACTTTACCTTTCACTTTGATGATCATCACGCGTTACCAAAGATTATAAAACATCTGTAGTCTAAATTAACTATCTTGTATTGGAAAACATTGAGTCAGTGAACTAGTCTTTTTTTAAAATATTGAAACTGTAAGACTATGCTGTGTCCCTGATATGCATAAAAATTGTCAGAGACATAACCTGAAATTCTGCTAATAGTTCAAGGACATGATCAGGCCCAAGATGGGCAACACTGCAGTTAGAAATGGGACTCCTGTCCTGTCACTTGGTACTTGGAGAAGAGACAGACATTTACCTCACTACAATTTCCTTCCAAGCAGCTGTACAGAGTGATAAGGTCTCCCCTGAGCCTCCTTTTTTCCAGGCTAAAATATCCCAGTTCCCTCAGCTGTCCCTCAGAAGACTTGTTTTCTGTAGATTCTTCACCATCTTTGTTGCCCTTCTCTGGACCCACACCAGCACTTCAATGTCTTTTGCGTAATGAGCGGCCTAGAATTGAACACAGTATTTAAGGTTTGGCTTCACTGGTGCCAAGTAGAGGAAAATCACTTGCCTAGTCCTGTTGGCCACACTATTTCTGATACCAGTTAGAATGCCACTGTCCTTTTTGGTCACCTAGGCACACTGCTGGTTCATATTTAGATGGCTGTAGACCAACATCCCCAACATTCCAGCCACCCTTCCCCAAGGAAGCTGCTCAGCCTGGAGAAAAGAGGGCTAAGACCTCATAGCAATGTTCCATATCTGAAAGGAGCTTAGAAGGATGCTGGGAAGGGACTCCCCATTAGGGAGTGTAGCAACAGGACAAGGGGCAACAGGTTAAAACTTAAACAGGGGAAGTTTAGATTGGAAATTAGGTTGGAAGGGTTGGAAGAAATACTTTACTGTGAGAGTGATGAGGCACCACAACAGGCTGCCTGAGGAAGTTGCAGCTGCCCCATCCCTCACAGTGTTCAAAGCCAGGTTAGACAGGGCCATGAGCAACCTGGTCTAGTGAGAGGTGGGGGTTTGGAAGTAACGTTAAGGTCCTTTCCAACCCAAACCATCCTGTGATTCTATGATTCCCCAAGCCTGTAGCATTGTGTGGGTTTGTGACCCAACTGCGGGACATGGCACTGAACTTTACTGAACCTCATGCAATTGGCATTGGCCCATCAGCCTGTCCTGATCCCTCTGCAAACCCTCCCTATCCTCCATCAGATCAACATTCTGCCCAACTCGGTGTAGTTTGCAAATTCACTGAGGGTGCACTTGATCCCCTTATCCAATTCACTGGTAAATGTATTAAACAAAACTGGCCCTAGTACTGAGCCCTGGAGAACACCCGTGGTTGGCTAACAGATGCCAATTGGATTCAGTTAAGTTCAAGACCACTCTTTTGGCCAGTCAGTGATGCCAGACGTTTACTTAGCAAAGAGTACACCTGTCCAAGCCATGAGCAATCAGTTTCTGCAGAAGAATGATGTGGAAATAATGAAAGGCTTTACTAAACTTTAGGTAGACAACATCTGGAGCTATTGTTCCCACCATCTTTTGGAGGGAGAAAGCCCTAATTCCCACATGATCTTTCTCAGGCAGTTCCATGGTTTCTAAAGCATCTATAAACCTCGCATGTTTGCTGCCATATGGATCTTCATCTCCTGCCTCCACTAAGATGGCAAACCAAAGGATTTTGCTAGCACACTGTCCCTCAAACATTGACATGCTACCCCCACAGTTATTGCTAGTGAGTGTAGCTAAACCTTTCCCCTTTCAAATCTAATTTAAAGCTTTTTAATGAACCCTCCTAACCCCAGTGCAAAGGTCCTTTTCCCCCATTGAAACAATTTTACTCCATCTGTCACCAGCAGTCCTGGTGTCAAGTAAACTGACCCATGATCAAAACCCTCAAATTCTGCTGGTGACACAAAGCCAAGAGCCAGTTACTGACCTGTTGGGTCTTCCTGATTCTTCCCTTGCTGTGCCCTGCATCTGGAAGGACAGGAAGAACACTACCTGTGCTCCTGATCCCTTCACCAGTCATCCCAAGACTGTGAAGTCTCTCTTGATTGCCCTTCGACTTCTTGTAATTTCATTGCTGCATACCTGAAAAATCAATAATTGATATACTATACATTACAATAATGATAGTGTATGTAGGTATTCATCTTTTCACGATGCATTCTTATTATATAAAATGTGATAATTTTCTGCAAGTTGCAAGGAAGGGGTGAATTCTAGAATGAATTATATCTTTGTTAGAAGTGACATGTATTGACACAGGTTCACGGTGCTGTATTCTTGTTAAATTTATTTACATGTATGGTTTTAAATGTAGTCATCAGATAGCAAAACACAGAGCAGCTTTAACTCATAGTTTTAATACTCAGTTCTATGCTCAAATTTCAAATCCCAATCTGGTAAACTAATTATGGTCCAAACATAAAAGATCGTAGTTCAAGGACCTATCTCACAGGGATGATCTGTCAAAGTAATAAGACCTGACACTGTTAAAGTCACCACTGTAACCAGTGTATATAGACAGCCTATACTGTGGTTCATTATGCATATGTTATTCCTGGATAGGCTTCAGTAACAAGATCCTCATGTCCAATAGATGCAGTGAAGATGAAATAACCTGGCCTGCTCACCTGTAACCAAATGGATGCCTACAACAGTTAGATGTGTTTGAACTCATTCAGATGAACTCAAGGAGAGCTCAACCCTGGCATCTATTTATCTTGCTGTGGAGTCAATGTTTTCTCACAAAATCTTTTATAGACTATATGGAGAAAAAATGAAAAAAAGAAAGAAAAAAAAACATTTGGTAAATAAGTTCTTTTTTTGCTGTGTCTTGAACAGTTTCATTAGTATAAAATGAGCAAAGTTGATAAAATAAAAGATGATGTATTTCTTGGGACCAGCAACTGGCATAGTCTTCATTTGGGCTGAAGGTAAAACATGCAGAGCCATGGATAAGACACAGAGCCATGGCAGATAGCAGCAAATCAAACTGTAACTATTCCGTTGTTTTTTTTTGCTGCACCACATACACCCTATAAGTGGATCATTTCGTATCCATCCTGTAAAGATTCTAGGCAGAATGGATCCTGACTAGATCTAACATTTGTTATCGATTACATATAAAAAAAAGTGTTTCTTAGTAAACTGCATGTCTCTTGGTGGCAAGTACCTATATTATCTTAAAGGCCAGTGGAGAATGGGAGTACTGAAGTCAGGCAGACTCAATTGCCATATTAAGGTCTTCAGAGCATCTTGTCTCTCACCATTGTCTATAATGTAGGGAATATGCACAGTTGCATCACATGGCCTGGGTAATTCGTTTGGGGATTGCTGTTGAATGAGAAAGGCTGGGTCCCATGTATTCTAGCTAAGCTGAACCATGTCTGTACCATAAACCAGGAGTACAGTTGCCCATTGAACAGATCTGCCTAATCTAACTTCAAATCTGCTACCGCAGCTAATAGTGCAATCTTAGCTACAGCACTAGGTTCAGCAAAACTTTGTCTAACCATGCTTAAGCACACAAATAGCTTTCTGCTTTTGCAGCCATCTTTGCCAGCACATGAATTAGAAAGTTTAAAGATGCCTCAGATGCATTCCAAATGCTTAAATCACACAGGGTTTCAGCAAATGGGGCTGGAAGCAAAAGATCACTTGCCCCCCCCCTCCCCCCCCCCCATGAGTGATGTAAGTTCACAACACCTGTGTCACTTTGACTTCAGCAGCATTCCACTTCCTGATTTGAAAGATAAAACGACAGCTCTTGATAACATCAAGCAATCAAGTAGTCCTGTACCAAAGAAGTTGATTAATTCTACAGTAATTGCTTTTGTTCCTGTCACCAGGTGTGATAAAAAATAGAAAACAATTCAGCCCATTTCCTCTTCTCCAGATGGCAAGCCTTACCTGAAGTGTTCAAGTTTAGAAGGAGGAGATGTGAAGTTATTGCCTTTCCAAAAATATTTTACTAGGATATTAAAAATAAATCAGTAAAATTAACCAGACATATTTTAGAAGGGGTTTTTGAGACTGAAGGAAAGGCATGATAGCAAAAGAATGCTGCATGTCTGAGTACTGTGCCCAGTAATGAAGCAGTTTCCAAGTTGTTTTTTTGGAGTCCAAAGAGCAAGAAAAGAATGACGGACCAGTCTCACATATCAGTTGCTTTGGATTCTGACTAGCACATCAGGTTTGAAATTTATCACTTACTTACACTTTTGTTCCTTTTCATCCTTACAATTGATAGTACTTCACTTCTGACCTTACAACACTGTATGTATGGATAAATATAGCATGGTTTGTCTTCATTTTATTAGCAACATTTTGCAGGAAGATGCATTGACAGAACTCTTTTTCTTCTGTTCTATTACGTTCCTGCCAAAGGTAGAAAATTATCATCTAAATTAAAACAGCACTACATATGTCTCATTTTCACATCTTAAAAAACAAAATGGTGTAGAATATGTATGATGTGAATATTCTTAGTAATCTTGGTGATTATTGAGCCAAAAGAATCCTCTTTTTTCCTGACTTCCTCCAGTCTTCTGACAGGCCTACCATGTTACTGTTAAATGTACAATTTTTCTGGTAGTATAATGTGAATGACTAAGCTTGATCAACATTTATTTCAAAAGACATAATGCTGAGCATGAATTCTTGGCAAGGCCTAACACCAAGGACCAGACACACCTTAATATCTAAACCACATACCTTAGAATTTATAAAAGATAAAACAGTTCAGAAACAAATTAATGTTCAACCCCGTTCAGAATATTGTTATTCCCACTATTATTGTCACTCATGTTTTGGAGATTGAAGTGAAGAGATGAAGTATTTTGCCAAAATCCAGAGACCAATCAATTTTAGAAATGCTATCAGAATTCAGGATTTTTCAGGTTGCAGCTTTTTCCACACCTTGTTCAACTGACTGAAATATTTAAACTGCTTCAGAAATCATTAGTTAATGACCCTGGTATAAAATGATAGGTTTGCTGACAGGCATTTGATGTGCTTTTCCACATAATCCTGCTGTAGGATAATGGTTCATACTAACATTTATCTTGCTGGTTTATTCTAGGATTTTTTTTTTTTGCTTTTTGTTCTGAAGACTGCCAGTTGGAATTTGGGGTGTTTTTATCATGCATGCCAGTGCCCGGAAAAATCAAGCAAGTAATATTTCCCTGTAGGTGAAGACACAGAGTTTATGCTCAGGTTACTAAGGCTGAAAGCAGAGTTCATCAATACAACAGCAGGGAGTCACTGACCCTGCACACACCTAGCACATTCCCATCATGTAACCTCTGAGGGATCTCTTCAAAGTTAAGAAGAAAGTAAATAGAAAACAAACCCCAATTATGTGACCTCAGCATAGCTGCATCCATGTCACTGCATTGCTTGCATCATATGGGATTTTAATAATATTATCATTTGATTGCCATTTCAGATGCTTTACATTTCCAAATATTTGGCTAGTGGTTTAGCCTGGTGGAAGAACTTCCCTTGGAACACTGGTATCTAACAGTGAATGAACTCTTTCTTGTCTTTGTCAGTGAGGCTAAACAATCAGCAAAATCTATAGCTGATGGGAATATATAAATGATACCATGTCCTCTAATAAGTAAAGGAGAGTAGATGGAAATAATTCCTTTACAAATTCTACAACAGGATCTGAGAGATAGATAGTCTCAACTTGAACTGAGAGATCCACATGTTCTATTCCTCCTTTTCTTGTCTCTCTTAACAACACAGGATTATTAAAAGCAGGGAAACTATTAAAGGAAATTAGCTATTCAAGGATCAGGATGAGCTGGAGTTCTAAAGTCTTCTACACTGGGGATGAGCAAATATGACAAGCCAGTCCAGGATTAAACCAACAGATAATCAGATTTCACTAAGGCAAACTCTGAGACAAATCATCGTCCTGCTCTTTAAAAGCTATGCAATATCTGCAAAAGCTGCAGAAGAGCAGTGTTTTCTATTGAGATGACATTAAGAAAAATTAAAAATGCAGACAATAGACAACATAAGGAGGAAAGCCTTTTGTGAAGGGGCACAGTTAGAGATCATAGATGAAAACACTATACTGCTAGTCTGAGAGAGCAAAGGGAAGCTATGTGTTTCTTTTAGCTTGCATTGCTATAAAAGCTGTGAACTGATAAAATTCTATAATCAGATATTAAATTATTGCCTAGCTCAAAAAGAGACCATATTTATTTTTATAGTGTCAAATCCTGAAAGAATTTGGAGTCCCTGTGAATAGGGGTTAATGACATAATTTCATTTAAGTGGCTTAGACTGTTTAGTGACTATACCGACTCAACCTGCTCCAATTTGTAGTGTTTCTCTTATGCCATGCAACTGAGAGGGAAAAAAAAATCCCATGGAAGGTGAACACTTTGAAACATCAATCATTTTGAACCCTTAATGCATTCTTCACCAAACTGTCAGGACTATAAAACCGTGACTGGATGCAAAATGGCTATTTTACTTTCCTTACAAATATTGAAATTGTGCAGCATAAACTAAACAAATAACTTCACAGATTTCTTCAGCTTGTGTGATTCTGAAGCTTTCTACAACTTGTTCTGGTGTCTTTTCTGTATGTGATCTGCTCCTACTAAGTGAACAACTAAAGTAGACACTCCTGTTTCTTCCAGCTAAGTCTGTCATTAGGACTTTGTGGTGATAAATTTAAGACATCCCAAGCTTTAATCAACATTCCATTTTTAATCCCTTCAACTAAATACCCCAAGCATTAAACACCATTTCAAACAGTCATGTGCTAGCCACTAAACTGTTCTTGAAAGCTGAATTACAGTATTTGCTTTTGCAAATGCAACCAAATTAAATTTTATGGTGACAATAGCTAACATTTTATCTTTTTTAAAGCCTGTTCACAGCAGTCATTCCTATCAAAAGTTTTCCTTCAAAAAAGTGAAAATGCTTGCGAAAGATTTCAAAGCACAATCCTAACAACACACTCAACAAAATACTGCTTATGCATTTTAGACTTTTTTTTCTATCCATATGAGATATTTTTCTCTTTCCTCATCTTTCTTTTTTTTTTTTTTTAAGCTAGGAAATACAGGCATACAGGCATATGTTTTAAAGTTGGTTTTTTTTTTCTAGGAAGCATTTTGAGGTGTAAATATAAATTGTTTCCTTTACAGCTATTGTACATTAAAGTAAATTCTACTGCATTTGAAAACGTCAGCTTTATTTTGTACTGGTATTCAGAATCCTCTCTTTTTGACCAATATTATATAAAGTTCCTCTGGGAAGATAATGTGTATGATTGCAGCCCTGCCTTGTTAAAATCCATGGCTTTTTATGCAGTCATGTTTTCATCCATGAATTATTCATGAAAAAGTATCTCATTACATTTCATTTTCTTTACAGCAGCATCCCCCTTCTCGACATGCTCAGATTCCCATCAGCCGAGCTCTACTCACCCTGCAGCTTGGCTCCATCTTGATGCCTTCATAGCATTTTAGACAAAATGGGTGTGTTTAACTTGTCACCTCAAGCCTGGTATAAATTATTCACCAGAGCTTTGCACAGATTTGTGAGATAACCAGCCTGAACTCGGGGAAACTTCACAGGTTTGACTGTGTATGTTGTATTTGACAGGGACATTAATGGCAATTTCCCCCTATAGTAATCCCAAACAGAGGGGTTTTTGTTTGTTTGTTTGTTGTTTTTTTTAAAGAATCCCCATTCCAACATTCAGTTTTATTGAAATTTACTTTTTAAGACTTGAACCACATATTTTTATTTTTAGAATATCTCACAGATGCCACTGAAACAACACTGTTTCTTATGATTCAAAAGTCAAATGAGAAGAAGATCTCTGTAAAATGCTTTGCTTAATATTAAAGGTGTCTGGAAAACTCTACAAGAGTATATACATATTCAAATTTAACAGAATTTGACAACTTACTCCCTTCTCCTTCTGCTGGAATGAAGAAGGTGATTCTTTACTACAAGTAACTGATGTTAGGAGGTTATTTGAACTCTGAAGTCTCTGAAACCAGCGTCTGAGAGCCCCTGCTTTTGGCACATGACTCATATGCAGGTCAGAAGTAGGCATGTTAGTGGATATGCAGAAATGCGCATGTTATTTAAAGAAATAAAAAAAAATAAAAACTTACCTTAAAAAAATTTAGCAAAAACTCCATTCACTCCTCCTGTCCTCCTCCCCAGACACTACTCTGTCGCCTGGGAAGAAAGCATGTTGAGGTTATTGTCTACCACTTTGTGAAACAATGAGGAGTTAAATACAAATAAACCTGAAAGGAAGTGAAGACCAAGTCAGTGAGATACAAAGACATTTAAATTAAATTAAAACATGCAGTTTCCTTAGGTTTCAAGTATTTCAGAACATTTCATAAGACATATTCAGCTCAGTAATGTGTTCTGTAACCTTTATAACAAAGGCTCCTGCATTAATAGAATACACAACAAATATGAGGCTTCAGATGGCTCTGTAAACAGCTCAGCAGTCTGTGCCACATCCTTGGTTGGTGGCATTGCACTAGTGGTGTTTCCCAAGACGAGCAGGAGATTGGTACTCTTGCACACCAGCTAAGCAGAAGACCAAGCAGCCAGACAGCTGTGTCTGTTCCATGTGGTCGTTCGGCTTTGAGGTCTGTAGCAAACCCTTTAGGGAGCAGAGCATGAGTGCATTCTCAAGCAAAGTTGGGCACAGGCAGGGAAGGTGATGCTGTAGCAGTCCCCAAGGTGGGTTAGGAGCATGTTACACTGGTAGACCTCCTGGCCACAACCACCAATCCCAGCAACTAGCAAGGCTTCCTAGGTGAGGCAGGAGCATAATTTGCATCTGTGTCCACTCTCCTTCCAGTGCAGCCTGCCAGGAATGACCCCAGTCCCTGTACAGCTGCATTGCCACCTGCAGCACTGTAGCACTGGGATCTGGGCACCCACCACTGCCATCTTAGAAGAAAGGTCAGTCTTAAGAAGTTTTAACAAGGAAGCAGACTTTAAGAAACCAAATGCCTCATTCAGCATTTTACAACAGAAGTAAAAGCTAAAAGGGTCACAATAAAAAAAAATAAACTCTTTGCCATTGCTCATGTTCTATAAAATAAATAAATATATATGTATCTATATAAGAATATGTATAAATATATAAATAAGTATATATATAAATATATATAAGTATAAATAAAACTACCACAGTAAGTACTTCTAGGAAATTGAGGTTTATTTTTAGAGAGTTTAGATTTCCTATTTAATAGTTTACTTGTTATTTCCTTAATTATTTGCTTAATATTGAGACAAATAGACCATTTCCATGTTTATGAATAGTCAGGAGTAACACAAAAGAAACTATTTCTGAAAACAACTTTAGTTTTCTTTCTAATTCAGGGTGTTTCATTTTTACTGTGGATTGTATTGCTTGTGAGCTGTAACGTCACTGACAACTTGCAGAGATACATGGCAGGGGAGGGGGACCAAACCAAAAAAGTGCAAACAAACCCATACACCTAAGACCTCAACTATTCAAAGTCAGAAATTGGAACAAAGGTCATGATATTTCATGTATGAACCTGATGCACTTCAACTGGCAAAGGTTTATGACAAACAGGAATTATACTAAAAACTATATATAGAGTCCACAGTGAGTTCCCTTTCTTTCATTGAACAATTTTGTAATTTCATACCGCCTTATATTGTCCCACAAGTAATACACAGAGAGCTTTGACAGTACCTCTCATACACTTTGTATCAACAAGGTTAAAGTACCTGATGGTTCATCAGTGACAGGCAAAATAACCCATTTCTCCCTACTGCTGTCTAGAAAGGATTGATTTTTTTTTTTTTCAGGGATTTAGCCACTTTACATGCATACCCATAATAGACTATGTTATGTGTGAAATACTTTCATTCTAGTATTAAATACCATGGGCTACAGAAAATTTTTGAGTGGACTATTACAGAACAGTAGTTTTAATTATGGATTATCTTGGACTATGGAAACCAAGTATTTAAAAAACTATTCAGTAGCTCAGACTGTTTGAAGGTCTTTCAAAAGAAATGTGACTGAATAAAAATACTTAAATGTCATATTCATATCATAATGTCTAGAAAATTTTTGTATGCAACTTCTGATTCAGATAATTAGTACCACAAACTACTGGAGAGTTGTAATTTAAGAAAAGAAATCAAGAGAAAAGTCAAACAAACATCAAACAAACATCAAACAAACAAAAAAGTATTCATATATTACTACAAGACTATAATAATAATAATCATAATTAATAATTTGTTCCCAAGAGAGAGAGAGGGTGTGATATAACATCTGTGTGCCGGAAGAATCAAGTCCAAGCAAATAGTCACACTGGTTTCTCTCACCTCTCCTTCCAACCACACACATGCTCCTTCTGAACCAGTAAACCAGAGACCACCCAACCAGACTGTACTCAATTACATGAGCTGGTTGTTTCTCCCAGACCAGTCTCTGCTTCCTACAAGTTCAGCCAGCAATAGCTTCAAAAACATCAGTGTAAGGTACAAAACCTGAATACTGTGTAAGCATTTGGACGTTGGATAACACTCACTCTGCCTCATGGATAGCTGTGTCTGATGGCCAGCTGTTAGTATATGATTTGTTTTTTATTCCCCAGACCAACAACTAGCACCCAGTGCAGGTGAGATAACAAGAAAAAGTACAAGGTACAGTGGTTAGCATATTGAAAGTCAATTCTCTGGGGAGAAAGCAGAGAGAAAAGCATTTTGAGATTCTACTGGAAATCTTCATTGTTTCTCTGCTGAGGTTTTTCAGAGTATTCATAGGGAAAAAAAAATAGCTTTCAGCAGTCACAACTGTGTTACTCTTGATAATGTTTTGCACAATGTTTTGTATTGTGAAATACAAATTCCATTTGAGGTACTTTGAATATTTCCTGGTAGAGATTCATTTTATCCAATTATGCTAGTAAGTTTAAAATGCTGAAATGAGGACTTTTTCATGTTGCTTGTGGGTTAAACTAGACTGTAGAGCTTCAGAACAATATAATTTATTTTTATGGACATTTTTACACACTCAAAATCACTAAAATTTTTACAACTAATTACTGCAAGTACATCTGAATTACATCTAAATGGGCATAGTGTAAAAATTCTGAAATTTTAACAGCACATGGATAGTTGAAATCCTATTTTAGGTACACATATAATTTTCCTGTAAGCATGAAGTTTATTTTCTAATTTGGCTTGTGATATTAACATTATGATGAACAGCTTATTTGTATATGACAGACAAGTAACGATCTGATTTCTCTCTTTAATTAAGACTGGATATTTACTCATATTTAAAGTCTTTCTTTAATTATTTCTGTTTCTTGCCTCTCCCTCTGCAAAAACATGGAACCAAACTATAAGCAAAGTTGTCAAAAACATTGAAAACTAGAAGGCAATTCTGGTTGCAAGCAAAATACTGTTATTTTGAAGACAGTTTATGACTTAGAATTTAGAAGTAAATTGTCTATGGAAAATACGTATTAAATAAAACAAATTTTATCCACATTAAATATGCCATACTTTTAAAATAAATTTAACTTCGCTGCTTTTTCACTGTCATGCTCTTGATTCCCAAAGAACTTCAGCCACACCTTATTAATCAATACGGTCTTCTAAATTATCAATTTACGTTAATGTGGCTACCATCAGTCAGATAAATAAAAGCGTTAGACATAGAAACCATTGCTGAAGATAACCAAGGGCCTCATTAACTGATTTTAAAGAGAGGTACGACTTAATCAAATGGCACACACAGACATTATAAGTTTAAAACTAATTTTTGAAATGAGACTGATGGGACCAAAAAGTTTTCCTGGGACTATAAAATACAAAAAAGTGGAAAACTGACTCAAGTGCATAAACATCTGAAGTGCAAATAAAGTAATTCAGATTTAAATGTGATGGTCACTTTGTAGATTATTTTTTAAGTCTAATAGAAAAGTTATTAATCCATCACAAATTTAATTTTCTATTGGACTCAGGACTCAGTTTTCCTTTACTTTTGGGCTTTTATCAATACAGCATAAGAAGGTGTTAAAATAAAACAAAGTCAAATTCATTGAATCCAACAACTTGGTATTCATCTGACTCCTTATGACCACAAACTTGTCATTTTTGGACAAGTGGGAAAGCTATAGACTTATCTGGACTTGTTTAACATTAGTAATAATTTTTAAATTTCCTCATTATAAGAAATGGATGTGGTAGATCTGACAGCATGTATGTTTTTTCATTTAAATCCATAGCAGGGAGCAAGAGAGATCTACAGAGAGCAGAGAAAGCTGACAAACTTGCAACTATAACATTACTTCCCTTGTTTGAATACAAAGGTTCCTTGCAACATTTTTTGTGATTCTTTACCATTGTCACATGATAAGAGCTTTCCTTGATTTTTGGCAGTTTCTGCAAACTTTTTCTTCTGTAAGAAACTTGTTTGCTGCCTTTGCAGGTGTCTCCTCATGACCCAGAAATGGAAGAAAGATCGATTTTTCTTCCCAGCTCTGCCTTTTCTCTGTAGTGGTGCCGATGCACATACAGAGTTCTTCAACAGCTATTTTATTTTTGTCTTTATGTATTTGCTGCTAGATCATCACTTACAGTCAAAGTCTCTACCTGTTTTAACATCTTTCTTTATTCTTGTCTTTTGTAGACCCATCAGTATTGCTTTCGCTCCCTCCCCCCTTCCCTCCCCCCTTCCCTCCTCCTCCACCTTTTTTTTTCCCCCAGTGCTTTCTTTATTTATTTTTATAAGTATATCTTTTTCACTCAGCAACAGCTTAAAACTGTTTCTGCACTGTTGCAGCCTTTTCCAGCTTCTTCAGATTTGTTTTGTTTTTTGTTTTTGTTTTTTTTTTAATTTCTTCTCCATAGCATCCTTATTTTTCTTTTTTCTTTCATGCATGCTCCTGGTACATTTTGAGAGACCTATCTCTTCATGATCTGCTTTCAAGAAAAACACTTTTGACATGTTGAAAGATGCCTTTCAATTCAAGCAGGTGATGTGATCAGCTTCCTCTGACTTTGAAGCATAATTTCCTGCAGCCATGATCTGCCCAACTCAGAATTCTTTTATTCTGGCTATCCATTATGCTTTTACATCACAGATGATTTTTCCTTTCACCTAGATTAGGTCTGAATTTTGTTTTCTGGAGTAGCAGTGTGTTCAGGATGTATTTCAAACCTATTTTAAAATTATGTTTAAAATGTCACATTGACTAAATAAAGTATAACTTGAATATATAATTATTAATTTAAGGGTTTCAGGATTTATTTCCAGTCCTTAAGACTTGGCACACAAGAAAACATGATGGGTCTGTGTATGGTACTCAACTGGTTTACTCAGAACTTGCACCTCCAGAGTTTTTGACTGGTCCTATAATGTTGTGAAGAAACCTTTCTTGTTTTTCCACGTTAGATATTGGCTCACTGGAAACTCTTTCTAGGATCTTGTCAGAGGAAGAAAAGGCAGAGTTTGGATACCATGTCATGCCTGATGTAATAAAGCTTTGAGTAAACAGTAGTGGCTAAATAGGACAGTAACTTTTGTCCTGACATGCACCCCATTTTCAAGGAAAATGAGTCAGTTATGACACCACTAAAAGTCTTTTTCAAAGAACCTAGTTGACCCTCATGGCATTATACCTTCATAACCTGGTTCATCTTGCCATAATAAAAATGCTTGGAGGTGTCCCATGACATAGGAGGGATTATGTTAGTGATGTTAACAAAATTTGAAAAATCTAACTGGCTGTTGGTTGCTGAAGAACAAGAATGCTTACTTTTAATTGCACCTATGCATGTGTGTGTATACATCTGTGTGCACTGCTTATATATGTGTCAGTCCTGTTCCATGGTGTCTATCCAGTTCTGCAGTTCTTTTACTCCTTTTCCAGGAAAGCCTATAAAGAGATCTAGCTACACATGTAGGCTTCTATATTGAGATCAGGATATGGGGAGCCATCCATTTCAGATCTCAAAGTTATCAGTTTTATCATTGTTCTGATAACCACTTACTGCTCTAGTGTCAAGATTGCTCTGGTTTCCTGAAAAGAAAGAGAGGGAGAGACTTACCTTCCCACATGACACCTGTGGCAAAAACCATCTTTCTGGTGAATTATATTAAGATGAGAGCACTAACTGAATGTACTCTGACATTAAAAAAATTTAGGCATAATTGGGTCACAGAATCAACAAGAACATAGTGTATAGAAAGAAAACGTTGCAAAGCTTGCATAAGACAAATGAACATTAAAAATATCATTCTCTAAGGGATTTTTTTAATTGAATACATTTAAAATTTTCAGAGGCAGTTAAAGCTGACACCTGCTGTTATATAGACTGACATGGTTAGAAGCTATCTAGCTCTTTCCAGTAAGCTGAAGAAGCAAAACACCTAATTAAAACCCAAGCTCTAAAGGCGTTTAGTCAAATTGTTTAAAGTGTTCTTTTTTAACATGTAGAATTGGCTGGGTTTTGTTGGCACAGATAGTTTATCAAAGCTAAAGAGTAAAATTGTGGGAGCTCAACAAAACTTGAATATCTGAGCAGACAAAGATTCTGTGAAGCTTCACTTTTTGAAAAGCCTAAAAATTGATTAATACAGCACTTAGGTTAACCTCAAAATAGAAATAGCTGTCCCTTAGCTACTAGTACAAGATTTAGGTCTAAAGCATAGATGTGGCTCTGAGGCTGAAAATGTACCAATTATTAATAAATCTTGTGAGTTTATAATACTTTCCTGAAAGATATGAAGTTTTTATATTTTAGCATTTCACATAATGTTTCTGGAATTTGTACATTAAATTTAAAAAGCTAGTGCTCACAATATGTTAAAGTAACACCAATGCTGGTATACCGAAACCTTATTTTGATTCCTTTATGCTAAAAAAAGGATGTTATTTCTTAAGAACTGCCACGATTTGCCTGATGTAGTTGATCAATCTATTATTAGCAGTATTTTCATAGTGTCTTCAGTTCAAATTGCATTATACTGTAAGAGAAGTGTGAGAAAAGTGGCAGTTTCCTCCTCCAAGAAGTTATCATTTAAGGGTCCTATTCAGCACTTCTTACTGTAGCATATCACACACTGACTTCAGAGGGGGCTTTGCCAAAGAAGGAGTGAATAAGTGCTGAATAGGGCTCTACAAAGGCACAGCAGGTACAGCTGGTGCAATTCCACACAGACAAAGCATTGTACAATACAATGTAGACAGTTAAAGAAGTGCATTATGTATCATTATGAAAACCATCCATTTTACATATAATTTATAATATGAAAGTAGTTATCCTCCCTCCAAGTTTTGCTCCATTTTCTGAGAGTTTTATCAAACTACTATTTCATGGTAAAGACCACTTAGTATGGAAATACTATGATAAAACTTTAAATTTAGTTGATGAAACAAACAAGCAACAGACCAACTTTTCCTTTTAAAAAATTAAGTGCTCTCTAATTTGTTGATGTTGATAGAGAATTCTCTTTAGTATGGGACCAAGGATTTTAAAGAAATCATTATTATTTCTCATTAAAGTCCAAAATCTATTATTCATAAATTTCAAGGTCCCATGCATGCATTAATGAAGGAAGCCTTACAGTATTACAGTGAGGATGCCATTGTTCTTTTTGTAAAGCAAGGAAAATTGAGATGGAACAGTAACATTACTTAAAGAGCTATACTTTTACTGATTATGGTATTTTAACAGCCCAGATAGATGCTTAGAAGTATACACCTTGTTACTATTAGGCTTGCCTGAAATGTTAGGTTTAGACCTTCAGATAAATTATGGTGACCTTAGAAGTTTCTGTCAGCAGAACAGTTTGCCCCTACGTACAGCAAACACAATGTAAAGCAGTTTAACTTAACCTTGTTTGTGTTCGTGTTGATAGTGGTTCTGTGTTCTCAATTACAGTAGCAGTATTAAGTGTATCAATATATTTACAAATAAAAACAATTGGGCTCATGTCCCGGGAGGTACATGCAGGAATAGCTTTATGCACTTTGATTTACTGGAGAGTGGAGACTGGAAGGCCTTGGTAACAATAAGCAACACCAAGCATACTGCAAGATACAATAACAGTTTTAGAATTCTGTTTCAGAGTTAATCTCTGATGTCCGTAAGTGCCTCCTTAAAAACAAACGGGCACATGGCTGTATTACGGTTTTACTAACTTTGCAGACAACAGAAAGATAAGAAAAATACTTTTACTGCTACACCTTTTTTAGTAAGTCCTAGGCTCCTCACTTGGTTAAAAGAAATAAACTAGGAAGAAAAATGTCAGGAAATTTCCAGTTTTAAGCATTACTCCCATAAACCTTATTCTGACCCTCTATGTTCATGAGACAATTTTGGTTTAGTAATTGGATACTCTGGATTGGATATCCCAATGCAGTAACTACTGAGAATAAATGAAATTAATCTGAACATAGCTGCAAAAAATAAATCTATCTGCAAAAAATAAATCTATTCTCTGTGCCTCCTTTAAGTTCCTAAAAATAATGTGGCAAATAATATTATCACATTAAAAGATGAGCTAAGAGCCATCTGAAGAAGCAGATTACAGAGTTGTATCACTAGGGATGGATGTGCTGCAGACCAGTACCAGAGATCAAGAGGCCAGAGACAGAGATTTCAGCTTCTTAACAAATAGTGATGCACCTAAGATCTTGCTGCCGTTCTATGCAGAATTTTTAATTTTATGTTAGTCATTACATCTGAGTGTAACTCAGCCTCCAAACTACATTGTTCAAGGAAACATAACTTGCACAGACATAGAACAGGAAACTACATTCACCACATTTGCAGTATAAATACTTCATTAAACCAAAGAAAATGAGACAGATATGATTATTTTGTGATTTTTTTATCATCCCACATACAAGTCATATATTTTGTATAACCACAAAATAAATTTTACTGTTTTAAATGATGGCTCTTTGTAGAATTCTGGAAGAAAGCTTCACTTAAAACATTTGCATTTCTTCCTTATGGTTTATTTGCTCAATCTCTATATAGAGTAAATTCTGAAATTCAAAGAACCGTCTACTTCCTGCAAAACAGCACAAACCCTCTTCACTGAAACCTTCCTCAGTTTAATAATGTTTTGTGTGTTTTTCATTAGCTAATGATTAAAAAAAAGATGGGTAGAAACAAAAAAAAAGAACCAAAACCAACAACAACAACAAAAATGTACAGTACTGGCCCAGCATCTCATATGCTTCATTTTTTATGTCCTATTTTTTAGGATTTGAGAGGAGGATGAAAGGACACCATAAAACCAGACATGTGTCCACTGGAGTCCCTTATGCTAATGGAGTGTTAGAAGGAGATAAGGATAGTTTCTCCATTTTTTTCCACAGTAGGAACACAAAAAAAAGTGGACAATCATGTCAAAAGTCCATCAAAGACTACCAGGAAACTAAGGGTTAGAACCAAGACATGGGTGCATGTCACCTGGAATTGACACTTGGATTACACATGGCATGTGTGATTTATGTCCCAGACCAAGTCTCTGAGGCTTAACAAGTTATGGCACATTAGCTCACACATGTATGTGTTCATTCATAACATGCTGCCAGTTCAGCCTTGCCTGTGATATAAGCTGTAGGTTATATTATTTTGCCTCTGTACCAACTTGGAGTGTATGGATGGACAAGCATTGAAGTTCATCTGATGTTTGGTAATTTGACCATGTCTCTGAACTTCTAGGCAGCCACCACAGCCTGAGTATGAAATACAGTCCCAGAGCAGAAGGACTCCATAGTCCACAGACTAACATCTAAAAACCTTGTTTTTTCTTATAAAAGTGTTCAAAATCCAACCTGCCAAAATGTATTTAGGGCCTTGGTTCAGCTGGGGGGAAAGCATTAATTTAAACTTGCTTTCCTTGTTAGAAACTATTTTTTCCAATTACCACTTGTCAAGCAACTAGTTAAAACCACAAAAATGCATTTCAAAGACTATCTTCAATCTAAGGTAGTGATGGTGAACAGAAAGACATTAAAGACATGAAAATTATCAAGCAGAGAACAGAAATGATAGAGTAAGTATTTCAGACCAGTATGAATACCCCATTATTTTGCAAATTAAAAACTGTAAAAACTAAAGAAAAAAATGCATGTAATTATGAACCAGTGAAGTCTGCATTCAGTTTTAACAGCTGTTCATTCAATACACTAACTTTCATTCCACACACAAATAAAGGTGATACACACAAATATGCATATGGCTACTGAGATAGCTTCTTTCAGGACATCTGGCACAGCACTGCAGCAGGAACTTGAACCAGAAACCTTGTACCACTTGCTACACATGCACACCAGAAAGCAGCAGCTGAGTGGCCTCAGCAGAAGCACACTTTCTGCTTCCACAGCCTGGGACTACAGCAAGGGAATGGCAAAGCCGTACAGAAAGGTATGTTCTGCACACAAGAAAAATATTTGCATCTAACATTTATCTTGTTTAAAAAATAAATCAGATTTCCTAATTTAATAACAACACTTGAGTTAGATTAGGGAAGCAATAACTATTTCTTAATTAATTAAATGCTAACTGTAATTAGGGAGTACTTCTTTCTGACTAATTCCTAGGGGATTTGGGGAGAAGGGAAGTGACAAAAAAAGTTTATGGTCTGGGCTGAGGTAAAGATCGTAATTTGTTAAACATTGATCAAAATAAATTTCACCGACTACTATGACAGAAGGTAACTGATGCTCTGGCACACAGTGTTCATGTATTTTGAGTCTTAAATGCCTAAAGTATACAAAAAAGATTACAAAAATATTATAATAATCATTTCTAAGCCAAAGCTTAAAACAAAAATCCATCAAGCCCATTAAATTTTAAATTTGACACTACTGAATTACTTTAATGCCTTCAATAGCACACAGTTAGAAGCATAATGATGTATTTGGTGAGTGTTTCTTACTTTTTGACATAAATTACTTTATTTGATTTTTTTTTTTTGTAGCTGGTAAGAGAAAAGACATTATGCATGGTAAACACTATTACATGGCTGGACTAGAAGCACCAAAACATGAATTTGAGCAAAATTCTAAAAGAATGCAATTGCATTTTTGTCAGCACTTTATGTGTCATCATTAATGGGCATCTTCTGAAGATGGTCTCACTAAACTGCGATGCCACTGTAGGATGAAAATGACTGCTGAATGCCACAGCAAATACTCACACTGTGTTCTTGGCCAGTGCAGCACAAGGCTTCTCTGAAAATTAGTGCAGGGGTTTACATTAATCAGATAAATCACCAATAGATTTCTGAAAACTATCAGTTAACATAGGATTTTATAATCACTTAAAAATAAAGCAAAATCACATCTCTTCACCTAATAAACAAAACTAAGCTGCCAAGGAAAGGTGTGTGTGGGTGTTTTGGTTTTAGTTTGTTGAGGTTTTTTTCCTTGTGTTACACATATAATGATGTTTTCTTAGCGTATTTCCCTAAAAATATCCATAGAGGCAGAAATTGCTTAAGAGCTTAAAGAAACATAAGACCCTAAGGGATCATTACTTCAGTTAGAGATTTCCTACTTGGCATTCAGTGAAAAATACTCTATGTTCTTTAGAGCTGATCTTACAAATTCCTGTTTCCTATAGAAAATCCAGAGTTGCAGTGTGTTAGTTTCCCCAGGATCATGGTTTGGCCACTGTCGGAGTACAGGGAAATGTAACAAGTTTATACAATTTATACACAGAGGAATGGAGAAAGCCCCACAGTGTGTTGCACGGATGAAATTATTATGAGGTGAGTTTTCCACTGAGTGTTTTTTTTCCATGATGGATGAGCCTTTCTCATCCTCCTGGGTTCCTTCACCACCTTTCTGGGGACATGAGGTCTGCATACAAATGTTGGTGTTTTGCTAGCTATTGTGACCTTTAGCACTGACAGTGATGGTATGTCTAGCATGGTAAGGACATGTAGCTAACTACATAATAATGAGTGGCAAAGAAAAAAAAAAGAACTACAAACAAACAGGTTTCTTCTCAGCAACTGGGAATGAGTCAACAAGAAGGCAAGGTCACCTGCAAAATCTGTTCTAGGTTTTTCATCAGCCTTGACAGGCCACCAGTGAGGAGGGGTGTGGAAGTGTGGGGGATTCCTTGGGCACACTGTGAACTGAGAAAAGAGACATGAAATGGATATCAAGTCTATGTTGTCTTATGCAGCATGGACTGAAAGGTGAAAATTATACCATTACTTCACCAGTTCTCTTCTTGCAAAATATGATGGTTTCTTTCCACTCTTTTCTTCCACTTTTGCCTTCTATCGATAAAAAAGGGCCTCAAGTAATACCTAAATCGTGCTCCCGACAGAGTTGAATCACACCTGACATTCCTTCTCTCCTGGTTGTCCAGGGCAAGGACTTCTGTTGAAGACTGTGACTTACATCTGGACTGAATGAACAGCTTTCTTCCACAGGAAATCCAGGCCCCAAAGAGGATGCTCTATGCTGCAGGCCCATCCAGGCATTAATAGCTCTTCTATGTACACTGCTTAGAAATAACCTTAGCATCCAAAGAGGTGTTGATAGGACAACTGAACTCCGATGTTTCTGGAGTCTAAAGACTCCTAAATTATTCTAAGAAAAAAAGCATTTAGAAACTTATTTAGAAAGAGTTTGAGCACATTATCTATTCTGTAGGGAGCCCAGAAGACAGATCTACAGGCTTTACAAAAATCTACACATAATCTGTCCCACGGTGAAAAGATGACACAAACATACTGAAGTGGTTATTGTAAAATAACTTTGTAACTTCGAGGATGCATAATTATTGTAAATTTAATAAAAATCTGCATATAATTTGTTCTCTTCCACTGAACCCTAAAATTTAGATGTTTTCTCCTGTTCCTCCCTGTTTTCAGAGGGGATTCGACACCCCTGTGTATTCAAAACTAGTTTATCCCTATCAGCCCCACACTCATCTTTTCACAGAGTTTTATGCATCTCCACTATGACAAACCCAGTGCTCTGTGTTGTTGTCCCATGACAGTGGAGTTACTTTCTTCCTTTCCTCTCATCTCTTTCTCAAGCCGACATCATACACCTCTTCTACAGGTTATTGACCTCCTTCCCAGTTGCCCTCTGCATTAGGGTTTCTTGTCATTCTGCTACCTGCTGCCATGCCTAAAGCTCAGTGACAATTTTAATATGCACACATTTCCCCTAAAGAAGATGTCTCTGTGTTCACACTTGCTTCTCCTCTCAGAACAGCTACTCAACAACCTTTCTTTACCACCTACCATTGTTGGCCTGGGAGTCAGCCTGTTTGGAGGACACAGAGAGGATTAGCAAAGCATGCAAGAATACTGTTTGTCACTTACCTGATCTACACACAGCTGCAAAGGTTCTTGAAACTATTGTGTTCAAAAGATAAGGACTTCCTGCCACCTCCTTCTTTTTTTTTGTCTTTGCTTCTGGATTTATAATTTTTTCTTAAATTAATTGATTCATTGAATACCCCTTGAAATAGATGAGATGTGGTACTCAAAATTTAATACCATGTTACACAGGTACAGACAAGTGCAGAAAGGCTCTGAGTTGAGCACAGGGCCTCAGCATGCTCAGATAATTAAACTTTCAATGACTGAAACATACTCCAGCAACAAGAAGCCACACTGGGTATGTTTGCTCGGCTACTGACACACTTCTTGGGTGTTTGAAGGCACTCAACCCCTGGCCTCATACCTCAAAGTGAAGCATAAACAGACACCAGTAAGCTCTGTGGTAGCTCACTGCTCAATTGCCACTTGTCTCTGATTCCTGCTATGTAAGTATGTCCCCATGGATATTTCCTCTTTAGCTAAGATGACATAACAATCACCAAGGAGTGAAACACGAGTTTGTACTCTGTGATGTTTCTTGGAAATGTCTTCTGATAAGCCTGAGTTAATTTTAATTTTGAAGTCCCCTGAAGAAATAAGCTCTGGGTCCTTATATGCATGCATATGTGGTGTGTGATTCAGGCTTCCTTTTCTGGAACTTGTAGAAAAGATGCAACTGTCTTTCTTTACTTGGTTTTCTTTGAATAGCTGAGATAAAAATTGTCATTGTTCCTAAAGTGTTTCTGAGGGAAAAAAAATAATAAAAACATATGAAAATGTGAAAAACAATTCTCCTTTCTTTTCTTCAGTTCTCAGAAAGTGTTTTTTTAGGGGGGAGGAAATGTGATGGAACATGTATAGGAGATACAAAAATATCAAAAATATGTGTTTGGAATGTATAAGGCACCCAGATAGGGTAAAAAGCCCTACAGCCAAGTTCAAAAGCCTGCAGTTTCATAGAGAAGAAGAGAGTAACCCACCAAGTGAGCCATACAGCCAGTCTGGGAACACTCTTGAGTTCTGAAGGTTCTAGCACATACACAAAGTGGAAAAAAACCCAGGATGTTGGGTGATTCAGTCAGGCTGTTTATCTCAGCAAAGCAAGGTGTTCAGGAATAGTTTCTATATGAGTTACAGCATGTAATTCATAGTCACAAGGCTCAAGTCACAGTGAGATCCACTGACTTTCTCTTCCAGAGTCCTTCTGCTTAATTACAGAACCATAACTGTAAAACAAAACCTGCTACCCCCTTATTAGCAAATAGATTTGGTTTCCTCTGCCATTGCAGCTGTGACCAGCTCTTTAAAGAGTGCCTCATGCAGACTCTAGTATTCAGTGCAGGGTCATGAGTCTTTTCCCTGTGTTTTGAGAGACAGAGAAGGACACAGCGCTGAAATATCGGTCACTTAGGAAGTGAGTTTTGAAATGAACTGAAGATGAGTTAGAAATCCCACTTTAGACACTGTAAGGTCCAACCCCTGGATGGGAGTTAAAATCCTGTATATTATCGGTGAAGATGTATCCATAACAAAGACGGAGCCTCAGGTCTGGTGGTCTGGTCTACACTATAAAGAGCTTGTTATGTGAATTAGACTACAAAACCCTTTGAATGGAAAGATACTTTATATAATCAAAAGATTCCTTTTAACAGTTACTTCTGTACCAGTTTCCAGAAAGAATAAGAGGTAATATTGCTAGGAAAACATCATAGCTGTGTCAGTTAGGGAAATCATATTTCTCTTTCGTACTCTGTCACAGTTGTGTCAGTAGCACTTTTAAGTTTAGATTGGCACTAAAACAGGCAAAACCTTAAGTATAAGAATTGTCAGCACTAGTACCCCACCCCTGAAAGCCCATTTTTAAACCCTTAATAAAGGACTTGAAACTCAAAATTCTGCTGCAGAACTACTTTTCACTTAAACTGTGATGTCTCCCTTCTCTGAATGCAAGTTGTGAAAAACATTTTTTAAGTGCTAAGAACTAGTTAGTCTTGAGGATGTGATGGACTTCAACTTTAAAAAGAATATAAGAAAGGGGGAAAACTTGCTTACTCTAGGTTTAGATTGTGGCTAAAATGCACCTGATTTGTGGTTGTACAAAATACAAATTACATTTGTTTAAATTTGAAGCTTACTAATTTGTTACTTATTGATAACATTAAGTTTGAAATGCATGCTAAAAACAATCTGGTAAAGAGAAATTCAGTATTATTTCTTGCCATTTGCAAATGAACATTTAGTCTTTAAGAATGTCAGTGAATTTCAATATGTATGAGATATTCTGCTGTTTTTATTGGAAAAGCTTACAAAGAATGGCTTACAATGAAAGTCAAAATGTTTGATCTTTCATATGAAAGCTCACTTACTGTTACAACTGTGGTCTTATAAAACATGACTGAAAACAGACCTGGTTTAATATAATCACGTTTATTAATTCTTATTACTTATGTAGCATTTTGTATGCAAGGATTTGGCATATTTTATAAATATCAGTTAAACTTCACAACCAGGTTGCAATGCATGCAATACTTTGTCACTAAGCCCATTATCTACAGGGATAAACTGAGATCCCTAGCCTACATTTATTCTCTGGGTTCAATCACTGAGACATGATTGTCCATACAATTAAATTGCTAACAACAGTTCCTGGAATCTTTTTTGGCCTCAGCTAACCATCTCTCTTCCAGATAAATGCCAGGCAAAGAGCTGTTTCAAATAGGTCATTTAGACATAGTCACCCTTTTCTGGGGACAAGAGAGCTTAATTGTATAAATTAAAGCATTAAGTCCTGCAGTCTGAGAATGGTCTCTGGCCAAGTCCATCTACTGGCCTAGCTATAACCATAATGCTTCTAGGACACAGCACCATGCCATTCATGGATTCCTGATCTAATCTGGGTTCTGCAAGCAGCACAGCTCAGGAAGCACACACTGGGCCTGGTGGAGCAAAGAGCTAAGAATCTTATTCTACTTCTACTTGCTCAGAGTTGTGTTCACATATCACTCCACTGATATTTCCTTGGTAAAGCAGGTAGAAGGCATCAGCTTTTTAAAAAAAAAAAGTGGGGTGGGACAGAAAGGTGTAGAAATATATTAACAGATGGAAGAGAACAGCTGTCTAATTAGAGGAGTTACTTGCACAGTCTTATGCACAGAGGTAGGAAATCAACACTGGTGCCAAGAAGCACTAGAGTGTAGAGCTCACCAGCTTTGAATTGAGTGGCCAGAGTAGTGGGATGCCCAGCAGAGATTCCCAGTGCCTTAGGAAACACTGTATTTTATCATTCTACAAGGAAATGTTCTTATCACAGAAAATGGAAGACGGAAGACAGGAACTGAAATAGAAAGATGTTTCATAACAATTTATTAAGAACTTGACACTCTCGGGAAACAAGTGAAAATATGCAAAGGAAGGAAAGGATGGGTGATGATGGTTGCTGTTGGGAAGATTTGAGGAGTTTTACTGCAATACCATTTTGGTATCTCTCTGCAACAGTTGTTGCTCCATCAACCCCACATCTATTTCTGCCTTTAGAAGAAAGAAGTACAGAAAAAAGTAAAACCCTGTCTTTCTAGAGGTGTGGTCTAGCACTTAGGTCTTTTTCTCAAGCAACCACATGTCTTTGGCAGCTAACCACTATTCCCTGGAGTCTAAGCTAATTGGTTGAGTAGCCAGACACAGTTCAAACCACACTGCAACACTAATGTAGCTACATTGCTCTTGGGGCTCAACCTAGTTTCTCTGCAGAGAACCAAGTGGAGGTAGAACCATGATCCTGGCCCTATGCATGCTTCATCATGTCATGTAAACTTGCCTAAACTCCATTAGTTTAATAATGTTATTAAACCTATTATGTTAGGATTTCATTATTCTATTGATTATTATATGGATAAACTATTCAAATATAAGTATTATCTTACAGCTTATTGAATTATATGAAATGGAACAACTTTTAAGAAAAAACTGAAAAATCTCCTGTCAGACTGTGTGAATGAGACATTTTTATTTGCAATGGAATCCCTGCATCTGCCAACATGAATAGTATGTAACCAGTTTCCTGTGCCTTAAATGTGAGCTTTATGGGTATGTTGCATTGGCTTTTGGGGAGGTTACGTTATGCATGGGAATAGGCAGAATTAGGCCTTAATTGCAAAAGATCTTTTCAAATGAAATATTTGGGATTGGAGTTTCCTGGGTGTTATCTTAAACTAGGTTTCAAGCCAGCTAGTGAAAATTATGGAACACCTATGAGTAGACAGCCAGCCATCTAAATACCTTCAAAGACCTTGTAACACCAATAAAAACCTCACACTTGTTTTAGAAGACAGTGACTTAGTTTGGTTTTTGTCTCTGTAGTTTTCTTGTTTCTCCCCATTTCTTATTTATGCTATCACTTACTGATGAAATTTTGTTTGTTTTGCTAAAACTGTTATACTGGTAGCCGGTTTATCCATGTAAAAAACAAATTAGTAATATATATAGAGTGTTGAATATGCTATTGCTTATTGAGTGGTAACATAATCTAATAGGTAGAGAATAAGAACTGACTTAAAAATTCTCATGTTTTGTATGTATATCCACTCAGCTAAAAATGGTAAGCACAGTTGCAATTCTTCAGATACAGGTGTTGTATCAGGCAGACACTGCAACAAGTAGCACCATGAGAAAGGATAGGGTAATACTTTTCCCAGAGCAGTGACAAGAGGAGGCAGTTGAGAAGGAAGCTATAGAACCTAGGACAAGTGGCCAGATACTTCCTTTCCTTCCACCTCTGTCCCCGAACTATCTGCTTTCTCTTCAGCTGGCTTATATTTGTGAAAATACAGCTTTCACTGGACAAATCTTGATGGCATGAATAACTTTAGGTTGTATTTGAAGATCTGCGGTGAGAGATGTGAACAAGCTGAATTAATACACTTTGTGTGTGTACTGGCCACATAACCTTTGAAGTCAGGTCTATTACAGCACGAGTTCATCCACTGAAGTTGCCTTCTCCATCCTGAGAATGGACATTGAGGCACAGAATAACTGATGGCTGTGTTTTGTGCTTACTGAAGTCAGCAGATATATCAGCTGATTTCAGCAAAGCATCACCAAGACTAGGTGACAGAAAAAAAATAGAGCTCAGAGCTCCTTGCATTCAATCCTTTAAAACCAAGATAGAATAAACCACACCAAAAATGTACTTCCTTGGAAGTTAATGAGGTAGGAAGAAGCCAGTAAAGAGGTAAGTTTTGAATGATGAGGATCAAGTGGGCAATTTTGCATTTAATAGTCAGCTTCTCAGTGGGTCTAAGCAAACTAGAAAAAATGGAAGGCTGGTGTTAATGAGCTAAAACTCAGGCTAGCCTGCAAATGGTAAACTTCTTAATGAATATCTATTATTGAAAAGAAAACATGCAACATTATCACTCACTTCATACTGTGGTAATTACAAAGCAACACTGACAAAGTGTCACTGGACTGGTTCTTTCTTGACTTATTCATACACAAACCTGAAGCTGGAGACAACCCCTCAGCATTTCCCCTACCACTACATCTAGTTGCTCTAGGAAGGATTTAAGCTTTCTAAGGATTTAAGCTACAAGAGGACTTAAGAAACCACAAGTGAAATGGAATAATGATCATTCCAATTCTGGAGAGATATAATTTTTTAAAAATATTCTACTCTTCAAAGACAAGTGAGCAATCACCTCTGAAAAGTTTGCATATGCTGATGAACAGATTTAGAATTTTGTCACTAATCCACCCATGCTGTTCTAATGAATCACTCAAAATTAAAGAATCAAGTGAATAGATAAAGGTCAGATGACAAAAACAATCCAAAGTCGGTATTTGGACAGTCTTTGGACTGTAGTTTGGACTCTATTATAACAGTCTTGCCAAGACCACATCTAACTGTGAGGTATTAATAGTGTTACACTTTTAACCAGAGGTTAATTTGCAACTTTTTAGTTTCTTTTTTTTCTTTTTTTTTTTTCCTAAATTACCTGAGGAGAGATTCTTTCTGGACTATTAACTTTTTTTTAGTATTTAGATCACAACTCTGAAAGACTTAGCTATATTTTGACAGATACTGACAAAGAGTGCCATGGAATTGTGACTCAATTGTCACCTTCAGCATTTTCAAGCTGAAAAACTCTAGATGAGTGCTAGGTACTAATTAGAACTGTTATATTAGGAAAGCAAATACAATGGTGTCTAACATTAAACAAAGCACAGTTCTCACCACAAATGGTTTCTTTTGTGTGCAGGTTAGTCTAAAAACCCATTTTGCATGCTAATGAGACACAAACAATAATTGCTAAAGTAACCAGTTTCACGCAATTACAAAAAACACATAAAAAGCCCTATTGTTTGTTGTCATATGATTTTTAATGTTAATTTTGCACTTGATAATTTAGGGATTTCATTTGTACCACAATGTGCAATTTGGGTTTTGTGTGTGTGAAGGTGAAGGCTTCTAATGGGGAGTAAAGGGCATGAGGAAACAAGCTCAAGTGTGTAAAAGTAAAAGAAACAGTCATTCTTACAGAAGAGATGGACAACCGGAAAAGAGAAGTGGGTGAAGCAGTGGTGAAAAGGGGACATATTCTCTATAAGAAAGAAGGAAATAGAAGTAGAGAAAAGGAGACTGGGGGATCTGGGAGCGCAGAGACCAGCTAATGAATATCACTAAGCTGACACATCCTGTGGCTTGGAATGCATGACAAACCAGGGAGTCACACAAAGATCTGAGGGAGTACAGAAAATTAGAGAGTAAAAAGTCAGATGGTTAAGTAGTTAAAAATAAAAAGTTTGGGGCCCTGCTCTTCCCTCAAAGGGTCTCTCATTACAGCCCATACAAACCATTTATAATTTCGTGAAAGAAAGATTGGACCCCTTCTATTTTAGTATAGACACTGACTGCTCTGGCTGAAATTTTGCCTGCATTTCTGTGATTTGTTCTTTCATCTTACAGTCACTTGTCTGCAAATTAAGTGGAGAAAAATATACCATATGGCATTTTTTTTTCTCTGATTCACCCCAGCCTTCAGTTATTTTCTAATTGAATAAAATATCAAATAGTTGATAGCTTAGAGAAAATGTGCATTTCTTGGAATTTTTTGCTTCTCTGAGCCTAAGGAAAACCTACCATTGGAAGCAGAAATTCTATTTTAAGGTCAGGATTGAATATATTTTGCTTTAAAGTGCATTCCATACATTGTTATCAGGGGATACTAAATTTCATATTCCTGTTTCTTTTAAGAAAACATGATATTGTGTAAGGCCTATCCGATTTTGAAATCATATCTACAAAAAGGTCTAATGTAGAAAGCACAAAACTCGAGTGATGGTCAAAATTCATTTTCCTTTTGAGACAGTCACTCTCCTTCCATTTACCATGATGTTAAGCATTTCTGCAGATCTCTCCCTTCTTTTTCCCTGGGTGTTATGCTAGTAGCATTGGTACAGGAAATAAATTTGAAATCAATACATGGTGGTATTGTTAGATATTGTAATGTGTTCTGGTTTGGTTTGTTTTTTTTAAAAATCACATTAATCACACTATAACTAGCTGAGCCCAGCACTTTCACCCTTTCATCCTGTATACTCTTTCCTTCGCCAGCCTTCTGAATGTATTTTCCATAATAATATATCCCTCTACTATTGTTAATCTCTTCAGCATATTCCCTCCACACACATACGTTGCCCCATTCAGGTTTTGTTTATGGTTTTTACTTGGAAAAATCATGAAGTCTCCAGGAAAATGCTTTTTATATTTTCTTGCTAGTCTGCAGCATTTCAGAAATATTACCAATTGCTATGTGAATAATTGATTCAGGGCTGTCACAGCATGGAGGTGACATTGTACCTTTTTACTCTTCTTCCCCACCCCCTAGTGCTCGTTTAACCTTTTCTTCTTTTCTTATTCTTTGTTGACAAAAGAACCATTTACATTTGGTCAGGACTGGGCTCCACCCATGCAAAATAACTGGCAAAAAAAGACAGAAGAATCCTTCTAGGAAAGTTTACCTTAGTGTAGATATTGTTGATGAATTTAGTATAAACACTGTAATAATTAAGAAATATATAACCAACATTGTATTTAACTGGCACAGTATATTTGCTATATAAAAACTATTTAATTCTCTAGACAATTAATTAAGCCTGTTTATATGAAAACACATTTGAGAGAAAAGTAAAAAGTTTCTGTAATAGCTATGCCTGAAAACCCCACATTTTTATCTAGTTTGAAAGACACATTTATTATAATACTTAAAGCCTAATTGGTCCACTACATTGGAGTATTAAATGCTAATTATGATTTGCCTTTCCTCTGTTATTTTATGATGACATTGAAATATGGGGGTTTTTTTCCTAGTTTTTTTACTAGCTTCTTTTAGGCACACATGCATGTAGATAATACCATTTATTCAGCCAAAATACAGGGAAATTGAGTCTAATACTTTATGGTTCTGTTGATAGCTCATGTAGATAAGAATTAGTCTAGTTAATAGCAAGTCTAGGAAAAAGGCTTCTTGAAATGAGGATAATATTTTGGAAAACTCAAGGACATTGGGTACAATGTCTTGCTAAATTGGGCATTTATATGCAATCATGATCAATCTTAATAAATGTAGGAGATACAAGGAACCTCAGATTTTTTTTTAAAAAAGAACTTAAGACAAATTAAAAGACATTTAATGCATTCTTTCCATTAGGTTGTAGAATAGGTACTTATAAATAAAAAGAGTTAATGGCAAAGCATTCTCAGGAAAATATTCATGTGAATCATCTAGCAAAGGCAGACCTTAACAAATGGGCAGAGTGCAAAATAGAAGGGAAATTAGTGAAAAATCATTGAAAGTAAACTAAAGTTTTAAATAAAGGTTAACACATATATTTCTAGGGTAGAACAGCAACTTGATCAGATCATTTTCTAGGTTCATGCCTTGTTTCCCCAGTCAGAGAATTTGAAAGCTAGAGATACATCTTAGGAAATAATGTGTTGGGTATTCAAGACTTATTCTTGCATTGGGAAGTGCAGAAACTGCATTTCACAAAGTCTGTGCAGGCTGTCCATGTGCTAGTGCTGTCTCTTCTGAGGTTGCCACTCTTGATTACTTGGTTCAGACTAGCTGATTTAGATTAGCTGCTTTCCACCAGTTCCTGTTTGCCTCATGGAGGTGACAACAGGGAGTGATCTACACTCAGCAGCTCTGAGGGGAGTGAACATGATGGGATCGCTCATCTCACACAGTCTCAGCAAAAAGGCTGCAGCTGTGCTGGCCACTTGTATGAGAGGAGGTGAAGAGACATGAGAGGCCAAGGGCTCCTCTTCCAGCTTCCATGCTTTTAATGGGGAGTAAAGGGCATGAGGAAACAAGCCCAAGGCTGTAAAGTAAAAGAAACAGTCACTTTCACAGACGAGATGGACAACCAGAAAAGAGGGGGATGGGAAAGGTGAAAAGGGGACATTCCCTCTATGAGAAAGAGTGGAGAAGAAAGAGGCTGGAGGAGCTGGGAGGCTGGTCTTTAAGCTTTTCAAGGGCTTTGAAACCTTTTTCTTAGAAGTGTCAGAATTGCAGAGTAGCCAGGAAACTTCTCATACCTGAGGCCAAATCCAGGTGTAGATATAACCCCTAATTAAAGAGAAATTGTTTTGGAAGAATTTGTGACCTACATACCCAGAAACACAACATGAGCATCTAGGTGGGCGTCAACTGGCAGCACACAACCCACCACTCAGCTGATCAACGTTATCACAATGAAGCCCCCAGAACTATAGCTTTCTTGCTTTTCATCTGACGAGCAAAACCAGTATGTAGCAGTGGGGAGACTGGCATTTAGGGAGCACAGGCTGGTGGTCCATGGTGAAGATATAGGTTCTTAGGTTCATCAATCTAGAGATTGTTAACGATCATGTTAACTAGTTCAAAATTCTAGACACATGTCTAAAAGATATGTGGGGGGTTACCCCCACATACACGAATCATTGTAGATCCACTGATACACCTCTCTTCACCCCATTGTCACACATCCTTTCCATTACCTACTACATTCATCATCTTTTTTGCCTTTCCTCTTGCAGAGGTGGAATCAGATTTCCTGTCTCAGACACTGCTGTCAATTGAAGTTCATCATGCTACCTTATATTTCAGTACCTTCCTGTCTCTTGTTGGTTTTTTGTTTTGGTTTGTTTTGGGGTGTTTTTTTTCACCTTTTTTCTTTATTCTGCCCAAGCTAATCATCCTAGGACAAGGACAAAACATGATTTCAGCAGGATACTTCGGCTAGAAGATGCTATAAAACTACAGCTTGTTTTTCTTTCCTCTTCAGTAAATGAGGATATCACTTAATCCTGTGTCCAGACATCACCAACCTAAGGGTCTGCCACCATAATTTTAGCTTCTCAACTGGCCTTCCAGCCAGTATCTCAATACATCGAATGTACAGGATGACTCGCACTACCATTTTATTTATGATGCAATCAAAGGCTGTAGGAGAGTGAGCAGTAACTGCTTTCCCAATACATAAAACCCCCCTCTTTCTTTTAGCCCTATATTATAAACATTTGAGAGTCTCAATTTTTCCTTCTTCCTCTTTCTTGTCCTCTCAGAAAGAGCAGTGGGGGGTAGATAGAGTGTGCTGAATACAAGTCTCTCTAATTCATCTACATTTAGAGCATGTTTTGCAGGTCTATTAGCAGAAAATGTATTAGTAACCCTTAAACAAAATGGTTTTCTTCAAATCTTCCTTGTTTGGTAGCTCTGGCAACAATGGCCACTTCTTATAGGAGAGGAAATAATCATCCACCTGCAGCCTTCTCTAAGGTAAAAAGTGGGGAAAATTATTTGTTATTTCAGAAGTATTAGTGACTCACAGTGATACCTGAAACTTTATCTTTCACTGCGGGACAACAGCAGCTATGAAAACTCTGATGACAAGCTGTCAAATCAACACCCAAAACAGGATGCAGATCTTACCATTATTCTTAATTAATATTAGCTTAGGGGAGATTCTAGGAAGTAAAAAATGCTTCCCAATCATTCATGAAATGCAGATCCCAGGTCTAAGATGCATACATTTTCAAAACAGAGAAATACACCAAGAGGAAGAAAAAAGAAACTATAATTTACAATTTATACATAGTTCACAAAGAGCAGTGTAGCAAAAAAGGGAGATGTAAAAAGGAGAAGTCTTGTCCATTTTTTTTAAATTGTTTTCAATTACAGTCACAAATTTTGTAGTCTGCAGCACCAGAAACAATGATGAGGTGTCGGATTTGGCATCAAAATCACCTGCCTGGTACCAGAAATGCATCTCCCAACCTGCAGTGCATTAGCTGACTTCATACTGTAATTGTAATGAATCTTTATTGGACCCTTGCTTCCCTGGACAATGCCATATTGTAAGGACTAAATACATCATCAGTGAACCTCATTCTCGTGTATTACACTAATATATCATTGGAATGACAACTGCTTCTGATGATATATTAATGTAATACATCAGTAGTATGGGGCTCCTATGGGGTATTACTCAGGAACAGGGGCCATCTAAAGAAAACAGACCCAGAGTCAAATTCAGTTTAATTACTGAATGAAAGGGCTATCAGGACCAAGGTTACACGTAATGCTAACATTCTTACATCATCTATGAGATTAATTTGCAACCTCATTACATATTAACCTTGTAATTCTAGATAGTAATTGTAGGATTTGGATTTGCCTGCTGATGTGAGTAACTCACAAACCATAACCTCCCCAATATTTATAGTGATGCATGAATAATGCAGCTATTTTTATTCAGTCCATCCTACATTCTGTGATAGTTAAACAACATATCAAATGTATAGCTATAAAACCAGATTTAGAAAAACAACACTCTATTTGAAACTGTTTGTAGTCACTGGGCACCATATAAACGTTTGCACTTGCATAGTTCATTTGAAAGAAAAGAGACAACTGGTATTTGCTTTTGCAGTCAATTATGCAGCACATTTTTGTGTATCATTTGTCTTAAAGCTATCTTAGAGCATGCACAATTCTGCTGGGGTTTTTTGTTTGTTTTTTCCTTTGTGTTTTCTTTTGGGGAGTTGCTGTTCTTTTTTGTAGGAGAGATGCTTTTTTCAGAATTCCCCAGGGACAGAAATGGTGCATTCTACTGTTCTTTAAGTTATGAGTTGGATTCTGAAATGCTTTTAACAAAAGGACGTCCATAACAATATTGCAGTGTCCACTGACATGAAATATATTCAGAGCTATCTTCCCTTGGCCGTTTCTTCCTAATTTTAATGCTACTATATTATAAGTTATCCAGAGAATGCATCTATATATTATGAATCAAACTGGCACCAGAGGTGATATCATTTAAACTAGAGCTTCTGTTGGTCTTTTATTCATGTTTATTAAGATTATAACCAAATGCTAAAAAACTTTTCATAGAGCAGCATATAGCATCAAGCTAAAAGACATAATATTCATTTGATTTTATAAACATTTTACTACATCTAATACGGATGCTATACTTATTCTTGAATAGACTGTTTTGTTTAATAAGCATTTATCTATTGTTAATGTCTTTGGAGAATTCATCTTGGGGTTTGTACTGAAGATAAATGCAAGCGTGTGAGGGTTTATGAAAAATGTCTCAGCAAGTGACAGGAAGCCTGATATGAGTTACCACAGTCCGCTTCACATGTGGGGCAATCCACTAGTTGTCTTGCATTCATTATATGTTCTTGCTAGGCATTTTCTCTTTCTTTTCCTGAGACCCTTTGATACTATGTACTTTTAAATACCAAACATTTACAGTAAATCTGAAAAGAACGCATAATGTAAAAAAAGGGACAAAACTACTGATGTAAAATGTAACTACAATAAAATATAGAAGAAACGACAAAGATTATTATTTTTTTAATCGTGTGTGCATGAGGGAGGGGATCAGAATTTGAAAGGAATTAACTGAACATCAACTGCATGTCCCAGCAATCCATGTCATTTTAGCTCACCAGGGTGATGTACATATTATTTAGAAAACCATTCAAATCTGAAGATAGAAAATCTCCTAAGAATAAATGGAATTTTCACTAAACAAGGTGTCATTGTCTTGTGAGGAAAGTAAATTCTGTGCACATCAGTCTATATCTAATCTTACCTAATCTTTGTGTGCCTCATACCTGAGATAATACTAAATAATGTATTGCGGGCATGGGGGGATGTTATGGTAGTATAGTAAATTAGTGAAAAGCCCCATGTGACCTATCAGCCAAGTTCCCAAGATCCGTTTCTCTTTGTTATTTTCTAATTACCAACAACTTCTCCCTTCCTCTGTATCCTATTTCCCTTAGCCCACTGTCTGAACTGAAGGCAAATATGTTACAAACTCTATTGTATAATCTTCAGGATGTCAGTAGTAGCTGGAATTAAATTAGATTTAAACTCTTGCAAATTAATGAGTAACCTTGAGGTGTTTGAATGTATCTAGTATGTCAATAACGTAATGCGCAACAGAAAAAGGATGAACTTTGCTCATACACCATGTGGAGGCTTTCCCCTGTGAGTTTTATATGGTGAATTATTTACTAGTTATTGAATTAATCAGACAATTTTTGCTTTTTACTTTACAATTTAAAAATTTGGCATTTTAAAAATCTGATATTTTAAATCTGCTTATGTGCTTAATTGAATGGACATTGCATGCAAATGTGCTCCTTGGTGAGCCAGTCCTGCTTATTTAATACAGGAATTCAAAAACAAAATAAAAGCGTATTTCCCCCCTCAGCATCAGCAGGACAGCCTGATGGGAGAGTATGCTGTGCTGCAGATACCTTGAACAACTAAAGAATGTCAGAGGGAGAGGAGAGATAGACTGAAGTGCATCAGCCTGGCTGTACTGAGGGGCTGAATGAATTTGAAACATGACCAAGTCTGAATGGAATAGTGGTCAAAAAGCCAGCAACAATTACTTCAGATTACAAAATGCTTGAACGATTTACTTCACAAGACAACTGCACAGGCTCCTTGTTCTAAAGGACTATCAATACTGTATTTGGACAAAATTTGATGAGAGGAGTGGAAGGGGTGGTGGCAGCATGTGTGTGTGGGAGAGTCACATTGTGTAAGATGAAAAGCAGTGAAGTACTTACATACAAATGTGTTCCAGTAACCAAAATCCCTGTCCAACATCATCTTTGTTTCAGAAAGTCTGATTAGTTAACATATTCCATCACCTTGGGAAGAAAGCTGAGGTAAGCGGCTTAATTTATAAATGGATGGAACAAACTTATTTAAAAATTCTCACTACGTTATCATGAATCATGTGGGCCTATTAAACTAATTGCTAAGTAAATTTAAGCAGTATTACAGTAGATTTCAGTGAATTTATCATCAATCTAAAGAGATCTTTGGTGGTCTCATGCTGCCCCCCACAGATATGTCTCAGAACATTCATTATGCCATAATTACAAAGTCTCTTTGAAGAGGCAAAAAATCCCAAGACTCCTCTCATCAATTATTTTCACCTGTTAATTCATTTTGTGTGAGGTAATAACCTCAGCATAATAACAAATGTGCAAGTACTCCGATTTTGCAATTAAAAGCAGCAGGGCTCCTATTTTGATCATACAGACTGTGACATCCATCATAGAAAACAATTTGGGCCTAGCGGGATGACAGATGCCACACTGATGGCTCTACTAACTAACTGCCTGTCCTCAAAAAAAATGGTCCCACTTCAGCCTGCAGCTGCAAGCTATCTGATAGCTCCTGACCAGTCAGTAGGGGAAAGCCTGCAGTGACTGAATTACTGAAAGGTAATTTTACTTCACAAAATGAGGATTTTGGAGCCATATATGTATGCATTCCAGTGGCTGGTGTAATTTGGAAACAAATAGTCCTTTTCATTTGAAAATGACAGGAATCACTGCCAGTGTTCAGAGAGTATTGTTTCTCGGCCTTTTACATGAGAATACAGTGTAATACTCATTAATTCTCCCCTTTCACATCTTATTAGACACAGAAGGCAAGGTGGTTATCTCTGCTTTCTTTAGCTAAATCCACACAAGTAGGATTTCTTCCAACCTCTGGACAGGTGCCTAAATAATAGAAGAGTGTTCATTTTAGCCTTTCAGTTTATATCAAGGCTGAGTGAGCCCTGTCTGGGGAATGATCCTGCTATCACCACTGCACCTTAAAGTGACATGCCTTCATCTGAAACTCCACTAAAAACAATGAAGCAAACTGCAAGCGCCAGCAGCTCATTAGCCTCAGGACTGATTCACCAAGGAAATAATTTGATGTTGAATTAATGACAGAAAAGCTGTTGTCCTAACTGTGGCGGGTTGTGGAGGAAGTGGAGGGGTGCGTATACTCTAAAAAAAGACCTCAGAAAACCCAGCCAATTTATTTTCCTCACTAAAGTGCATAATGTGATACTTTAGTTTTGGACCAATTAGCTTAAAATACTTAGTGCTGAAATACTGCATACTCTGAATAAACAAGATGACTGATAAGACCTTGAAGTTTTTAACAGAAAGCACACGCTGCTGTCAGCTAATATGAAATATGTTGGTATGGTCTGGGATTTTCAGTTTCGTTTTTGTTTGTCCTTTTTTTTTGGTTGGTTGGTTTTGGGGTTTTTTTTGTTTGTTTGTTTTGTTTTTTTCTCTCTGGTGACTGGGGGGAAGACGCTGGACTGTTTGGGCTGCTAAAAATAGCAGATGCAAATTATGAAGGAAAACCATACTGCTGAAAAAAAGAAAGAAAGAAAGATGGTAGGTATTGTAAGGATTATGTTTTCAGATTTCAGCGCACTAATGCAGAGCAACGAAAGATCAGCAGAGGGCCAAAGGTTAAGTACAGCATGAACTTTCTCAGTGGCTGTGCACCTTAAGATGAAAAGATAGCCCTGTTTATGACATCTGCAGACTACAATGCTTACCATTTTATAATTCCCTCCCACATTCTCTGTGGACAAAGAGCTGTGCTTGGCTTCTTGGGAAAAATCTACTGTTTCTTTCTCCATCATATTACACTCATAAACCCTGTCAGCAATAAAGGATGTATTGGTAGTCTGAGACAGGGATCTGCAGCTAGTAGACTACATAATCATACAAGAAAAGATACCAGCATTTCAGTCTTTCAATTGGCTCTGTATTCAGGAATCTGCCTCTTGTGGAGGTGAGGCTAATTCCTGGGGCAGGGGGGTGCTTCAGCTTGAGCAGACAGCATGGCTGAGGTGCTTGTCCAGCATTTCCAGACACAGAAAGCAGCTTTTCCTAACCAGCTGTAGGATTTACAATGCAGTACATGTGAGGGGTTTTTTGTAGTATTATACTGCAATAAAAGCAAACAAAAGAGATTAATCAAAACAAGTAAATTAGAATTACCCATCTTAGATGTTCTTTAATGCAAAGCCAATAGTTCTTGCCCTTTATGCACATGCTCCTACAGTAACTAATGTACAGTGGCCATCAACAAATTACGACTAGTGACACTTTTGCTGCTACAATATTAAGCCAAAAGTCCTATGGAGAAAATATATGGTTTTTATTACCAAATTGTTCTTGTTTACAATTCTAATATCCTCTTCATTATCTACTTTTCCAGACATTTTAGGCAGTTCTGAAGACCTGGGGCAGCACTAGTCCTGTCATAAAGAGAAATTAATGTTGTTAAAGATGGCCTAGCTGCCCTCTGGGACAGCTGAAGATGTGAAAATATAAGGTTCTGTTTTAAAGATGAAAATGATTAAAGGCACAGGCACCTTGCTCTTAGTGCAGCCACTAAAACTTTTAATAAAATACTTGAGCAGAAAAAAGCTGCTTTACTTCTTCTACTGTAAGTCTTAAGAAAAAAATGGGGGGGGGGGGGGAGAGTGAGAACTTTGTTCTATAAGAAGAGGCTTGCTTTTAGGACTAATAAGCGTAAAAAGGACCTCATCATTATAAAGAACCTATTCGTCTCAGCAACAGCTCACTTAATAAAGACTGGATGATAGAAAAACCAGTAGAGCTGTCTCCAAATAGCCAGTAAGCTAATTAGGTGCATTGTAACAGGTAGCCCTTACAAAAACTGACAGGCTTAAGCCAGCATGCCGCAAATACTTAAGAACATCGTAGCAGATGTACAGCAGTTATTGTATCCTCTTCAAGGCTGTTGCTGCTGCCACAATTTTACAAGCTTAGGTACCTCAAACCCTTAAAGAAGCTCAAAACAGGTTTCAGTGGGAGAAACGAAAGGGAAGAGAGAGAGAGAGAGAAAAAAAAAAACCACAAACCTGCTGAAGATATTATATGAGCTTTCAGGGGCCCCAGACCAAAGAGACCTTTCAGAAGGAATGGTTCAGCTGCCTGGAAGAAAATGGCAGGAAACACAAAAGACGAGAGCATAACCTTTGTCCTAGTAGGGATGGAAGAATATCTGTCAGAACTTCACCTTCATAATCTTGCCCACCTCAGTCATTTTTTACTGGTTAAATGAAGGTTACAGGATTTGCTCTGAAGACAAAACGTCCCTTTCTCCTTTAAAATATTGTTGAATTTAAAAGGCAAGTTTACTTTCTCATTTCCCCAAAGAGTCATATTCACTGCTCTCTCTTTTGTTTGGTTTTGCTTGTTTTCTCTACTTTGGGAAGAGGTCAGATCTCACAATTGTGCCTTTCTCATATGCTTTTGATTTTCCAGTAATAATCTGGTGTAATTGATGGTATACAGAAGCCATCTGAGGACTTCTAGGTCCCTTAATGATAGTAGTAGTACTGCAAAGTTAACCACTGCCGGTCTGGACACTCATGGAAGCCTAACTTTCCATCATTGGAGCTGGGACCTTAGTACTAACTCACTTTGGGTAAAAGCCCATGGCAACAGAGAGGTCTTAAAGCAAAGAAAGATCTGCTGTCAAGTAGCAGCAGCTCCTCGGAAAGCAGTAGCTTCTGCTGGAAACCGCAAGGGAGCCAGAGGCCTCAGTATTAGAGAAGCAAAATTATGCAAATACTCCCCCACTCTGGTAGCATTCATGGGGAAAAATTATGCTACAAATCTCAGTCAGGATACCTTCTTTCTGATCTGCAAAGCTAACTTTATCATGACACCAAATGTAAATTAATACCCGTTAGCCTGTATGTGAAAAAAGTATTTTCAACACACAGTGTTATCAACAGACACTTCAGAATCCTTCCCATCCCCTGGGGTGAATACACTGAATAACACTGTATTCCTGCAAGAGATATCTCGTACTATATTCAAGACCAGAGAAAAATACTATGAGCTTTGCAAATCCATCAACAGTTACAGAAGTAACTTTTCATTAGGGAAAATATAAATGCCAAAATGTGGTCTACAGCCTCTGGAGCTACAAAAAAAAGTTATTACTTCCAAAGATGCAACCTATTACACCAGGTAATCAAAACATAACCTTGTTGTGATACAGACTATGAAAGTGTTAAGACAGTAAACAGGATTAGTTTGTAATTGTCAATGCTCTTTCAGGGGTGAGTACATAGTATAATAATCTCAAGTAAAAGAACTTAGAATCAGCCTACACTGTATATTATACATACACTTGCTTACAAATAAGCTATTTATTATTGGAAAGCAAATTTCAAAACTGGTAAGTTAGAACATGCCAGAATTAAGGTTGCTTGTGTAACATTGATTCACTCATTGAGGTATGTGCTTGACAACATGGAGTTTAATTACATGATCAAATTATTTTCCTTTTTTAGCAAGCCTACCTCATTCACCTTTTGGCCTCATGTCTTCATAATTTTAATAAGCTGTCAACTTTTCAAATCCTTCTTTAAAGGAGTACTTGTGTACTTTCTGAAGGCATGCACTCTCAAAATATCTGAAACACCATTTATGTGAAGAAATTCCATAATTCCCTTTTTACAGTTGAAGATTTAAGGATGAAACAAAATGAATGTCAGAAATGTCGACTAATTTTGAGTGCTCAGATTAAGAAAACTGGACACTGAATTTTGAAAGAATTTTAAAGATTTTAGAAAACTTAATCTTTTTTTCCATGGCTCCAGTAACTTCAGTTGCAGCTTCAAGTACTCAGTACATCTGAAAATCAGTGTCTCAAGGATATCCAGGATATGCAATTATTGTTATTAGTGTAGTTTCAGCAACCTCGCTGGCAACTTATAGGAATGCTGTGGCAGAGACAGATACATACCCCAGTTTCCCAGGTCAGCACTTGACTGTTTCAGCTATGAGGCTTTCTCTTATCTTCTTCCAATCCCTTCCCCCATCCACTTCATGATCCCCAGCATGCCCAGCACACAAGCTTTGTACACAGCACTGATTACTTTCAAGAGCGTCTTACATCCCCTATACTAAAAGTCTGTCATGAGAATAAAAATATGTGACATATAATTAGACTGCATCTTTGTATATACCCGCAAAAGAAATCAACAGTGCTTTTAACAGTCTTTTATGTTCTGTTTTCCAAGTATTAAAAAAAACAAAACAAAACAAACACAAAAAGAACAAAATAAAGCACCCCGAAACCCCCACAATCAACCAAATGCAAAAACAAGAAATTGAAAACTAAGAAGTATTGCCATGTTGATCCTGCTGAAGAGAAGAATATTCTGTCATGTAATTTAGTGGTCACTGAAATGATTGCCTCTGTCTCCACATTAGTGTGTTTAAGGATGTTGATTTAGTCAGTTCACAAATGACATCGGCTGTTTAACTTTGACTGTTAACAGGAAACAGATAAGGAGAGATGCTGCTGAAATGGAGACAACAGATACCAGCTGGGGATAGTGGGTCCTCCTGTGACAAGCAGTCACACGTACAGCCTGGTGGGGCTGTAGCTTTATTCCATACACCACTCATTTTTTTTGTGATTTTTCTCAATAAAACCATTAGGATTTTGAAAAAGCTCTATAGGCAACTGAAAGCAAGATATTCTAGTGGGAAGCATAGTAGCTGGCAAAACTAATAGCTAGCCTCACCTTATAAAATTATCACAGGCAACAGGAATCTTTGCTTTATTGCTACAATAACGGAAGATGTGGGAATCTACTGTCACTTAATATCTGAAGGTACAGAAAGGAGTACTATGACCTCGCCTGTGGGAAGAAATATGATCAAAAGAAGCAACCAGCATAGAAATAACGACAGCATAATATGTCTCTTAACAACATTTCTGAAAATTTCACAAACACCGAATAGCATTGATTAAAATAATAATTTCCACCACAGTAATGCCACATGTTCCACAAGCTTGTAACACCTGCTAATGCTCAGTAAAAATATCATGATTTGATCTTCCTTGCCTCTACATTCTGTAACAAGTGGCAAGATAGGGGCTTAATGCATTTTGCAGATGTTAAGGTCTGATCACAAAAATCAGTGACACATGGAATAAAACTTTAGTCACATAAACTGCATCTATGAGTTCTTGTCGCAGTTAGAGTCCCAAATTGGGAACTGCGGAAAAAGAGTTGACTTAGCCACATCTCTAGCCACAGCTTTATGGAGAATTCTCCATGCAGTAATACCTTCCTTCTCCTTCCTCTGAGCCTCAGGAAGTCTCCTAGTCAAAACCAACAGCAATTATACCATGATTTCTATTTCTTTTTAGTCATCTTTAACCCAGATGTAATTAAGGAATTGTCTCTAGGCTTTGTAGGATGCAAGATTTACATACTTTAGGAGCTCAGGACCTGGTCCACGTTTAGTAGAATTTATAGGAGATCTGTGAATTTATAAATAAAGTCACTGTGAAAACAGAAAAACATACAAAAAAAAAAAAACCAAAGAAAGAAACAAACAAAAAGAACAAAAATCAGATATTTCTTAGAAGAAGATCACATTTGACATTCCTCAGATAGTTATGTTAGAGGGTGGCATGAAGGTTAACATTATGTAAGTAATATTAGCCATTAAAAACATATTGCCGCATTAAACCCAAGTGGCCCAAGAATGAGAAATTCTTAGATATTGATAGCATTTTCTTTAAAATATAAATGAGTAAATATGTTTCAGAAGGAAGGTAACCTTGATGTCTTCTCAACATAGAGGAGTTGTGAAGAACTAATATCTATATGCATTTCCTTGTTAATTCTTTACAGCTAAAATTCTTAGCTTTAAAGCAAAACAAAGCCAAAAATACACTCAAAAAAGAGGAGGTGAAGTGAGTTGCAGACAATGAAAAAACTCTTGGTGGTGTAAAAGAGTGACAATGTTGGATGATAATGTGTCTTAGAAATCAAACAAACAAAAAAAAAAGAAATCAATTAGGTAAATATATTTCACAAAACTCCACAGTAAGTATAAACATCAAGCAAGAAATGTCTCTTGACAGTCCATTAAAGGAGAACTTTCTGGCCTCAGCAACCACATGCTGAGGTTTCTAGATCTCTTGTATTTCTTATAGAAATAAAACACTAAGAGATAACAGTGTGAACTTACTAAGAACTAATAAAGTTCCTCAGGATGTTATGAAGCATAAGACCACTGAAGCCAATTTAAAATGTAATTTAAAATTATGAAAAATGTGCATACTTTTCCAGAATATTTTTGCATTAAAATAACATATGAGAATCATAGAATAGTTAGGGTTAGAAAGGACCTTAAGATCATGTAGTTCCAACTCCCCTTGCCATGGGCAGGCACATCTCACACTAAATCATGTCACCCAAGGCTCTGTCCAACCTGGCCTTGAGCACTGCCAGGGATGGAGCATTCACAACTTCCTTGGGCAACCCATTCCAGTGCCTCACCACCCTAACAGTAAAGAAATTCTTTACTAAAGATAAACGAGATAAAGATACACATCAAGCTGTATAAACAGAAGATCTACTTTGTTGCACCATTAGCAGAGGTAAACTGCAACCTCACATTGGTTATATGTGAAAAATATATTCTTGATGTTTTGTGCAAGTTCAATAAAAATACAGGAATCATTTGGTGAGGTTAAATTAATCTCATGTGCTTCTGTAATTACTTCTTTTGGAGCATAGTCTACAGGCTTTTATTATGCAAACATATTTTAAGGGTATTTTCTTGTGTGTTTTTGTTTCTGTTTTAAAGCAAAGCCAAGTTTCCATGTTAGAAGTGTGTTCTTTTGATATGTAGGTATTGCTCAGCTTCAAGAAATTGCCTATGACTCTGGTAAAGTGAACAAAATTCTCTCTCAGTCTTGGGGCCTTTCCAGTTCCTTTCCACAGACAAGAAATGTGAAATTCTTTTTTTACATTGTGAATAGTATACAGTCTTGTACTATTTCAGAGGATACTGTAGCCTTTTGACCAACCTCCTTATCTATAAATTGTGAATATGTAGTCTGCTCTGCTTGAATGCAGCATAAGGAAATTTTGCTTCTTAAGTGCAACTGCAGTTCAAAAAAATTTCCAAATCTGATTGGCAGTTGTGGGAAGGCATGGGGATGAGAAGAAGGCAAGGAAGTAACCCATTCCAAAGCTTTTGGCCAGCAGAGTATTCACCAGCTCATATGTAAATATACCTGAGCATACGTCCCCACAACTCTCACTGCACAAACGGAAAAGGGTGCTCTTCAGTTTGTTCCCTTTCATTCCGTCATTCCATATCAGGCAGAAGGATCATAAGTTTTGACCTCTACAAGACAAAAAGGATGCCTCATTCCTCACATTCATCCATGTATGATTAAAAATCAAGACAGAAATGAAAAAAAAAAAAAAAGGTTCTCTTCCTGAAATCTCTGCAATTTTTTTTTTCCCCCTTCAATTTCTCTTCTGTTGGAATTGTGGCACAGATCAGCTCTGGTCTGTAAATTTCATCAGCAGACTCCATCATAATCAAACTCACTTTTTGTGTTGTTAGTGTTGTTCTCAGAGGCTGGAACAAGCATCTAATTGATTACTTATGGAAAGAAGAAAGATGTAAACTGGAGGAGTGATGCCAGAATTTCTGCACTTCAATATTATCTATGTTATCTTTTAATCTTCTTGGTCTGCCTGTTGGCCTGACTTCTTTTTTCTTTTTTTTCCCCCTTTTTTTTAAACAGTTTTTGTAAACAAATTTGTTACTAATTTAGCTGTTTCATTCCTCTTTTATTGCTCTCAGTTAGATTTCTTACATCTGGATGCTGCATCCCAGGTGTATTAGATCATATTAAAAGCCTTCCTTCTGCTCTTTGTTCTAACATGTGCTCTTTCAGCTGTAAAAGATACTGCACAGCACTAACACTTTGAACCAAAAGGTCAAAGAGCTTCCTGAATTAGCAATAGCTGCTGCTGGGTTAGATACCAGCTTATTTGTTGTTTGGATTTACTAGAAGTTTGCAGTTTGTCTGGCTGTTCTAGGAACTGTATTCAAAGGATTATTTGAAAGGGTTCATATCATTCAGTCTCTTGTTAAAAGACCAAAATCTGAAGGTAAGCCTGCTCTGCAGCTTTCTAACTTGTCTGACTTTAATTGTAAAGACAAACCCTTTGTAAAGGATTGCAGAGGGGCATTCAAACATTGAAAGTTTGGTTCCATTGTATCTGAGGACTTAGGTCTGATTCAAGATGAGAAAGGAAAGGAGGATTAAAAGCTTAAAGCAAAGATAAAAATAAGTTTGAAACAAGCTTACTGGAAGAAAGAGAAACAAGCTTGTCGTGACCTTGCCACAGGGAAGAGAACAGGTTTACCAGGCATTTCCAAGAAGGCTAAGACAAAGGCCATCTTGAAATTGTGATCCGTTTGCTGCTTTAACCTGCCCCAAATTTAAGTGAGTCAACTGTGGTTAAAACATTTAGAAAGGGTGAAGTCTGATCTCTTCTAAAAAATACCGTCACTGCTTCTTTTGTAAAAACAAAAGCAATCTGAAGCTAGATTGATTTAATGTATTCCTGTCTTTGCAAAAAAGTACACTTAACTTTGAGGTGACCACAGCTGCACAGATCTGTAATGCATAATATCAAGAAAATATATCAGTATCCTACATTTCTGCAACACCCGAACTCCATAAAAAAGGGTAAACAACAACAAAATGCTTTTGTTTAATCTACGCTACTGGCTGACTTTTCTGTTGACTTGGATTAATCAGCTACAGTTGTTGTATAGAAGCCAAAGGGGAGGAAAAAAATCTCTAACTGGCTTTCCTTCTGTATTTCTGATAACCATAGCAGGCTGCCTTGCCAGCAACAGAAACACATAAAGTTCAGTTTCTTTCCACAGTGAGATAAGAGGATCTTAACCAGTGACTGTGAGCACTCCATTTCCTATTTCACGCTTAGTGCATAAAAATTTGGTTAACTCTCTTCCTATGTCATGGACTCTTTAACATGAAAGCTGCCACTACTCCCCACTCTGGAAATCTAATTCTTTTAGGATATTTCTTTTTTTCTTTTTAATAGGAGGCTAAAATAGTTTTGCAGTAGTAAGTAGTAAGGTGGAACACTTCACACCCCCCACCCCATGTTAATATCTGCAGATGCATTCACTACAGTTGCAGATTCTAACCCTTTTATCTGCCAGCTTTCCTGGCTTTGAAGCTGCTGTCCACACCTGGGAGGGAGGACTTCTGAAAAGCACCCCTCCCCCCATCCCCAAACCACTCCTCTCCCCCTCCCCCCCCCCCCAAAAAAAAACCAAACCCACAAATACTAAAACTGTCTGTGACTGAGAACTTAGTACTGCTTCCATGTGTCATTTGGCATTCAGCAGCTCTCTCACCCTTCCAGGTTCTCCCTGTTTCTTTTACCAACAGGTTGTTGCACCTTCATTTCATTTTCCATGGGGGTGATGTCTCTTGGTTCCAGGCCACATCTCCATTAGGATAGCTTTCTTATTTTCTCTCCGTGGGAAAGACTGAGTACAGACAGATATTTAAATATAGGTGGCATAAGGAGAAAACTAGCTGAATTTGAGTATGTCAGTGGGGCATACAGCTGGCTTTTATACTGGTAAGATTCAAGGCTCCTCTTCCAGCTATTTGTCTGATCACATTAAATTTTGGTGTGAATGAATAAGAGAAAAAAAAGTGTTTTCTCAGACTTCTGCAGTCTGGATTTTGTTTATAGCTATCACTGATGATAAACAAAATGCAAATAATTGTCCCAGTCATTTCAGAGCACTTGTACCTTTCCTCATTTTACTGCTTTAGAGCTATTCACTCATTGTCCTCATCTCATGCTCTCCTTTGTGCTTGCCCAGTGACTACAATAGTCTTATAAAAACCTGATCCTAAAGGAAAAAGGGAAAGTGACTATCAAAGCTAATCTCTGATTTAAAGACACCTCATCCATTTCTACCTATAGCTATTATATCCATATAGCTATATATTCTCAGTAGCTATGTATCAGCTGTGAATACAAAACTGGTAGATACAAATGAGCCATATTTTGCATGCCTAAACCACCTGGGTCCTCTGGTCAAGGTTGAACTAGGCTCAACGGTTATACTGTCTGTTGTAATAAATTAGTAGTGCTTTTGTGCTGTGCCTCTAGCTGTAATAAGGATACATGCATTATGGGTGTCACCCTGTCTCAGAGGACAATTTTAATATAGCTTAGACAATAGCCTAGCTAAATAAACAATGAACCAGTCATGATATAGAAAAAAAGTGTAAGCTCCAGGGCATGGAGTTTAACAAGGGAAAAGAAAGGAGCAAACAAAACATTAAAAATATTATCAAGCAACAATAAGAGAGGCGCTTATAACACCCTAGATAACCTAAGGTAGTCATTTTGTATCGCTGTTGAGGATCTGTTTCAGCAAGTCATATAAAGATAGATCTAATATTAATCTCTTGCTTCACCTTTGTTAACCAGGTTTGAGTAACAGAAACGTACTAAACATTAAACTCACTTTTAACTGTTTGAAGAATCAAGGACTGTAGTTTCAGTGTATAATCCTAATAAACAGAGTGGCGTTAGCAAACTAAGGTAGCCCTACTATTGCCATTGACAATATCCCAGCTAGAGCTATGGTCAATATTGTGACTAGAGGAAATCCAGAATGCATGAAAATGAGAATAACGTGATGAAAAATAGCAGGTGGTCTTGACCTATTTAGACCTGTCTAAATTTTTATTCTCACAGTAAAAATGAAGCTTAGCCATTTGGCTGCTGTCTTTCCAGGTGATTAAGTCCATGTCTCACTAGACTATACTGTGACCTCTACCTTGATCTATGGCTCCTGGTCAGTGTGTTTTCTGAGGATGCTGAATGCAATGCAGTTTTGGATATCACCCACTGGTGGGCTAACCAAAGAGGAATCCCAGTAAAAAAATCATAGAATCACAGAACAGTCTACGTTGGATGGTACCTTCAAAGATCATTTAGTCCCACACCCCTTCTGCGGGCAGAGATATTTCCACTGACCAGGTTGCTCAAAATCCCATCCAACCTGGCCTTGAACACTTCCAGGAATGAGGCATCCACAACTTTCCCAGGCAACCTGTGCCAGTGTCTCACTATATTGATAGTAAAAAAAATTATTCCTTATGTCTAATCTACATCTACCCTCCTTTAGTTAGAACCATTACTCTTTTTCCTGACACTGAATAGCCTGGTAAAACATCTTTATCTTTCTTATAAGCCCCTTTTATATGTTGAACAGTTGTAATAAGGTCTCTCCAGTGTCTTCTCTGGGCTAAGCAGTCTTAACTTTCTCAGCCTGGAATGGAATATGATGTTTGGTCGCAAATTAGTGCCATATTCCTTTCCTTCTCACCAAATGTTTTCTCTGAACAAATACAGTGGTTTTCACAGTCTGGGAAAGGAGAACCTGATAGGTTTGGATTATTGCGTACAAAGCTCACTTCAATCAAGTTGCCTCATCAACTTAGTCTTCTGTTCATTCGGGATGTCTTTGTACCTCCAAGCAGTCTGTAACAGCCAGCCTTATCTGTCACTTAAAATAGAATCGATTAGAGAATTATTAATTTTGCTATGTACATCTTTAAAGCAGTCACAAGAGTGTTCCACAAATCTTAATTAATTAAGCTTTACAAATACTTGTATAGAATGCTTTTATTTTTATCCTTTTTTACAGAAAGAAAATGAAACCACAGAGGCTTTAGGTCAAGGAGACAAGTGCCCATGGAGTCCCAGAATGAGATGCTTAGATCCCAATTTCCCAAGACATTTACTATTTTATACCACTTTAGATGCTTTTGCAGCTTGTTATTTACAGCTTTCCAATCAGCCACAGTTATGTTTGTAAGACCAAACACTTCTGCAAATGTGAAAGCTATCAAGTAGATTACGAGGGAAATGAAGAGCACATTCAGCAGTCAATTGCAAAAAGTTGAAGTGACTTCCCTAGCCCCATACGGGCATTCTGGTAGAAAGCAATTTTCCAATCGGACATTTAAGTGCCCTACCAATAAAACAACCTTTTCCTTTCTTGAAATCCTAGCCTTATTTTTATATGCCTTCAGGCTTCTTCAACAAGTTGAGTTTTTTACCTCATCTCTACTTGAAAAATAAACATTTCTTGTGAGTGGAATTTGTGGTATTTACTAAGAACAGAGTGTGAGACTGTGACACACTGTGTTCGTGGGGTACAGGAGCAGGTAGAACATATAGCTGTAGATAGCTAACCTCAGGATCTAACACGTGGGAAGGAAACGGGTTGTATTGGCAGGGCTTGTGTTTGTGCTCATGGAAGTGTGAATGGAGCAGCAAAGGACAAGCCCCAGAGCCATGCAACTTCTGAAAGCAAAGTCTGAGAGTGGCCTCACTAAAGCATAGCAGTTCAAGGGGACCTTTGTGAGTAGCTCTGGAAAATGTCCAAGCTCCCAGCTGTGGCTGGGAGCCTGATGATAATATTCACCTCCATTTCAAGGTTAAGAAGGGCACTGGCAGGGCCCTGACTGTACCTGATGGATCTGTGGCATCTTTTTCCCTCCAAGGGCTTTGGCTGATTGTGCCTGGGGTCATCTCCTAGGCATTGGTCAAAGCTGGGAGGAGGAAGAGTTGTGAGGAGCCTTGTCAGAAACCTCGCTCTGCTTGGAGCCCTCATCCTGAGTCCTTGCTGGGCTGCACCACAGCCATACTTTTACCTAGGCTTGTATCTTCTGATTCTTGACCTAATGAGCTTGCTTTCTAGCTTGACCCTGGACTTGGCCCATCACTAAGGTTGTGGCTGTAATCCCTGGAATGAGGCTGACCTAACTCCCTATTGTCAGCCCTGCTCGGCTCTTCCAGTTGGGCACAGTGGGATGGCACTCCATTGGTGTACCTGGCAAGTCAGTGCCTGGTGTGGCACTGACTTGCCAGCCTGGCTTTCACCACAACCCCCAGTTTGACTCCCCTCATGGGGCAGTCTGCTATCTCTCCTCCCCAGTGGGCATGCTAACACTTTGGTTTCACACTTCTTGCTCCAACTGAAAAGGAAACAAAATGTGTGAGCCAAACAGGAGCCACATTTCACTCCAAAGAGATCCTATAAACAGGCAACTGAAGGACCAAACCTCTAAGCGATGTGCCATGACATCACCAAAGGTGTCTACATTACCCAACATGATTGCATTTACTTTACAATTGTAACCTTTCCTGATTTCCCATTGCGGTATTTCTCAGTAGTAATAGGACACCTTGTTCCAGTGAAAATTCTTAGTGTGTGAAACATTAGATTTTTTTTTTAATCTTCTTTCTTGGAAATGACTGTACCTTTTGTATCTGATTTTTTTCAAAACATGCAACCTGAGACAGCTGTCTGGCATGAGAAACTTCATCCTGAACAGTTTAAGCCTAACAATATAATAAGCAAGAGTTCTATTGTGAAGATTTTTAGTCAATCTTAAGTATATAGGCATCATTTTATGTATTACCTATAATAACAGGTAATACTTGTACCCATCTATTAAGGGCTGCTAAAGGAAGAGATTGCACATGTTAAAGCATCACCTGTTCCTAGAACTGTGAAGCAGTCTTTTATATTTAAACCTAGTCTAAAATAGCTTGTAAATGACAGAACCAGAATATAAACTTAGTCCTCTTTCAGGAGACTTTCTGTACTGATGACATAAATAACTGAATTCCATTACAGCAGGGAAATATTATCAATATCCCCAGAAAATCACTCAGCATTTACCTTTTAGAAAGCCTGTCCTACTTCCTGAATAGAAACAGCATGTCTTCATGGGTGTTTTAATACATTACGTAGACATGATAGACAAAATAAATGTAAGAAAAATTCCTGTTGCAGACAATGAGGTGAATTAATATATTATTTAAAGGTACAACCTCACATGATTTTCAGGTTTAATGTGAAAGGCAATGAGATCATTTTTTCCTAGCTCTCAGTAAGGAATTAGGATATAAAATTAAAACTAAAACACAGGACAACAATAAAATTAAAACACAGGAGATAGCTAATTTGTTTTAGTATACACACATCTATGAATACTGCTTACTCTTCTGCAAATGATTTTGTTAAGATCATGTTGTACAGTCAAAAATTTTTCTGGAGGCTTCTGAATGTGGAGAGCAATGCTCTGACAACATATCTACTTTTCATTGAATTATACATGCTTTCATCTAGCACCTAAGCAGAGTATGTGAATAAAAGAATTAAGAACACAAGGCAGATCAGTGCTGGCTTGTTATGAGGAAGTGTCCTGTTTCGTGTGCCAGATGTCAACAATAGAGGAAGTCCACTACTTCAAATTCATTGTGATGGTTAGCATGAAAAGCTGACATGAACTGGGAAAATATTTGCTTTAATAACTGACAAAATGAGCTCTGGGCAGCACTGAAACACATCCACACTTCAAGGTACAGCTTTTAGAGAGGACATAGGGACATTCTTGCCCTAGCACAACCTGCCAAAAATCCTTTCAGTCCAGTCCCAGTTGGGGTCTACAACTAAAAGCAAGGGGACCCAAATGTGTTGTTTTACCACTGAGACTACTAAAGATCTGAGCAGGTCCACCACAAATCATAGAAAGCACCTACATGATAGTCACCTACACAAGAAAAGGAATTATGCCATTTCTTTCTGATACGAGGAAGGATGCAACGTCCCTCTTTTCTCACAAGGAGAGAGGGGAGTCAGGCACTGTGCCAAAACTTGACAAACAACTGCTGTAACCTGTAACCATGCTTCCTCTTATGAAAGGTCTAGCACAGACATGGGAGAGAATGGCAACAGTGGTGTCACACCAATGTACCAAAACTACCTCTGTGTATCACAGAATAACACTGGGAAGAAGGAGATGCAACTCCAGCAAGTAGTGTAATTCTATCAAGATAATACACTTAGGTTAATTAGTCCTGTATTTCAAGCCTCTTGCATTTATTTATGCAGACTTAGCTTTTTCATCCATCCATATATCTCATTGTAAAACTGAAGAAAATAGGAAATGGGAGAGGACCTGAAGAGGGTGGAATGCAACCCTGGAAAAACCAACTACAGAGACTCAAGCTGAGTCATGTACATGCAAACAACTACGTGCAAACTGACACAGATGTACATATTTGTGGTCCAAAGTACTGGCAAGCTTTTCAGAGGAGGTAACTCATGAATGAATTTCCTGGTCCTCTGCACTTTGTGGGCAGCAATGATTCATTCATCCTCAGTACTGAATTGTGAATAAAACCAGTTCCTTAGAGAATAAATGAAATTTTATGAGGAACTACCCAGACTGTCTTCTCTGAATAAACCACTCTCCTTCAGGTGGAAGAAAATACTGTTGATATTTTCAATATTCTTAAACACCTGCTTTATTGCTCACTGTACACCACTAATGGCAGCACTGCCAGACTGAATATTGTAAAATCATGGTTTGTGCATCCAAATCTTGAGATCAGTTTATATATCATTAGATTTCTTTTTAAAGTTTTGCCGTCAAGCTACTTTGCCTTCCAGGATCTGAGCCATTAGTGCAGCTGAATGAGTAGCAGTTTCTGAATATTCCAATAGTATTTTCTGAATCATTTCACACATTCATAACACACATTGTGAAATTAACAACTTGTTGATGAATTCAATGTATTTGAAAAATGAGACAACTTCTCTAGAGAACCAAGAACCATTTTGCCATACAGCCCTTTGGCTGCTGGAAAATAAAATAAAAAGTGAACTGGAACCCAGCATCATCTTAGTAGATTAGTGCTTCATTGTCTGTCACTTTTATGAAACAACATTTTTTGAAGTCAGATATCATAAATCATCATTATTGATTTTCTCAGAGAAAATTTTCTTCAGGCCTTTGACCATGACCTCAGAATGCATTGCAGATGAGAAGAGAAACCCCAGATTTTCCTAGACTGAAAGCTAAGCAGCAGGAAGTAAGGATAGTGTTCCACCCATAGAAGCTGTACTTTTTGATAGTGTAGATTTTATCTAAGGAAACATTGCAGGATTAAGACTTTTGTTGCTATGTACCAATGACATTAGTGATGTGGATGAAATATATTTTATTGACAATAAATGTATTTTGCTAAATATTGGTTTTTTTTAATTAAGGTAAGTTATACTTTAAAAAAAAAACAATCACTTAAAAATAGGTAGAAGAGAATTCATGCAGATACCACTCTAGGCTCAGAACACAATATTCATGGAAACTTAGTACTCAGGTAGAAAGGGCATTTGTGGGGTTAAATTGGTCAAGGAAATAAATTTGTCACTTGCATTGTGCACTTCTGCCAAATGCAAATGCAGAAATACAATGGGATGCAGTTTTTGTGAGTGGTGTAGAGTGTATGACAAAATCCCTTTTCAGTGACTAAATAGCAGCTCAATAAATAAGCCTGCTAAAGGGAAGGAATTTATTGTTTTTAAAGGTGAAGTATGTGAAAGCTTCTATTGTACTTGATTTTCTCCACCTCCATTTTGCACAACACAGAGCTAGAGAGTGGAAAAATATAATTAATAGCTTGGAATTTCTGAAGCCCTGACATAAAAAAAATAAAAAATAAAAAAAAATCTTGCACAAACTGGCTTGTCTCCATCAACAAAAATTAAATTTCAGAGGAACCTAAAGGAAGATTTAAACCTTTCATTATGGGAAACAATAAGCACTATTGAAATGTCTGTCTTGCCACAAATAAATGATCTAATATATCACTTGGTTAGGAATGGATGATTACACTCCTTCAGAACCTGATAAGCTCTTTCCAAATTCAGCTCTTCTGAAAAGGTTACGAAAAATACTTTTATCAAGAAACTGATAAAAACTGAAAGGAAATACTTTTTAGATAGCACATGCAATTAAAATGGAAAAATCATTGTCAAAGGATGTTATTGAAACAAATTGATTATTGGATCTTTAACAAGGTGAGATTTGAATATGAACAATGAGAATACTCAGCACCTCATTAAACTGAGAAAAAAAAGTGCTAGGATTGTGTTCTCAAGTGTCTGTATAGAAGCAAGTAACTAATTGATCATGGTTAAGAAACTTAGCAGGCAGAGTAATTCATAATCATCCACTGAAAGATATTGTTATCCCTCTGAATCACATAGAATCAGCTAGGTTGGGAAAGACCTTTAAGATCAAGTCCAACCATTACCCCAGGACTGCAAAATCTACCACTCAATCACATCACTGAGGGCCTCATCTACATGGTTTTTGAACACCTCCAGGAATATTCTACCTATCAGTCAAAAACACTGTAAAAGACTGAGCAATTGCTGGTACAGTGTAATATCTGATATTCCATGTTCCTTAAAATTTCCCGCTGCAATCAAGAACCATATAATAGGGCATGCATTGCTCTTAGCTTGAAGGGAAAGTAACATGTCCTTTTGGGTTTCCTTGCATAACGTGTGTGAATGTGTTAGCTCAGACAAGGTTCATGTTGCATGGAAGCCTACAGCTCTGTCAGAGCCCTTCTCCCTTCCATCGAAGTATCTGTACCTGTGGTGCATCCTGAATCCATAAAAAGGATAGTTAGCACCAGCTTAGTTTTTGTTTTGCCCTTCATCTAGGTCCTTTCATGTATGCATGGTAATTTCAATGAGAATGAAACCCTTACCTTTATTTTGCTTTCTCAGTTATAGCATACATATAAATTTGGAAGGAATCTCTTTTACCTTAGTGGACTTTGAATTGTGCCTTCTAGAAATACCCACTACATGTCTTGCTTACATCTGGTTTTAATGGTAATACGTCTAGTAATGATTTATTACTCAGGTTTCTGTGTGGATAGAAATCCAGCAATGTATGAATACAGAGATAGTGCATCATTTCCATGTATGATTTTTTTATAAAATAAAAAATGTTTGGGGCTAATTTATCCTTCTAAAATATAAATGTCATGATTAGCACTGGAATTACTTTTTACAGTTCAAAAATAAATAATTAAATAATGAGGAGAAAAATGTTCACTCACTGCATAATGAATCCATCCAACAGGGCACAATAGACACAGTCATATTAAAACCTGGATCATTACCCTTCTTTTCCTGCAATTAAGGGCTCCACAGGATGTGGATGTTCCATTGATATCAGTCAGTCTAATAACACTTTAATTATTTTTAAAAGTCAGATAAGACTTGCAGAATCTGAAATAAAACTTGCTCAATATTGTCACACAGACATGTCGGCTTACCTTCTCCCTGCTTGCATGCACTTTCCGAAAATATGCAAGCAGAACATGATTTCAAGTACCACATGCTTTAATGCTATCTTACTGAGAAGTAGCCGTATGTCTATCATGTCATTTGTTTTCTTTAACTATTCCTCGGGGATTAGTTTGACTAGCCTATTGCTTCATGTTTGGATAATGTGGCTAATCCTTTCCAGTTTCATTATTCTAATCACTTGCAAGCTGGCTCCCTTTTGCCTGACTATGTGGCAGCCAGACAGTGCTTCTTTCCTTTGTAAAGTGGCATGCACTGAAAATGCAGAACACCTTTTTTGTAGCCTCCATTTAAAAGCCAAGTTTGGCAGCTGGTTTAGTGTGTGTTTCAAAACTACGTAGACAGACATTTCCTTTGGGAGATGATGCTTTGCATCAGGCTGTCTTCTTAGATCAGTGCACACTTTTTAGATTTTCACTTCCAATTGCATTCTATCCATAATTTCTGTGTTTAATTGTTAGCTATAAATGTTCAGGCCACTGAAATATCTGAAAACGTTGTAGGGTTTAATTTTAAAGTGTCCCTCTGGTGATATAATACACTTTGTAAGAAAAAGATATGTTGGTATTACATGCATTCTGCATGCTCTATCTATGATTTCCATGTCATGTTTGCACAGTTTGCTGGTAAAAATATGTTTATGCTGTCCTCACTATTTCAAATCCAGTGTAACTTACAAAAGAATTAATGGGCATTTTCCTCTGCTATGTGCATAAACATGCAAAAGTTATCATAAGTGGCTTGAGAAAACAAATTTAGACACCACTACAATAAGCATGGAAGGTAGCTTAAATAACAAAGTGAGGATCAGAGAAGGAACAAAACTGTCATTTGTTTAAGAGAGGTAAAACTTTTTGAAATATTAGTGAGCAATCCAATTTTGCTACCAGGATCACTACATGAAGAATTTACCACAAATAGACAAAACTACTTTTTCTTTTCACTATTTTCAACTTATTGAAACATTTCTCAGCTTCAGATACTGCATCTTAAAACTGAGGCAATAATTCATACTTACCTGGCTTCTTTCTTTGAAGATGCGTAAAACTCTGTGTTTGTCACAAGCTAAATACCACTCACTACTTCAAATTTAAAGATGAGAAAACTGAGCTGTGAAGAGGTGAATTGCCAGATATGAAAATTTCCCCTCAATTACCATGACCTAAACTGAACTTCCGCTATCATTCTAATGTGTATACCTGAAAATAAGCTTCAATTTTTTTGGTTGTTCGGTTGGTTTGTTTTTTTTTTTTTGTTTTAATATTGTCAACTAAAATAGTGTCAGTGATCTTATCCTTTGGGCAGAACTTCAAATTATGAATTTATCTGATGTGAAAAAAAAAGGTGAAAAGAATGTAAAGATAGATCAGTTTCATCCACTTCATATTCCTCCTGGTGTTTTTCCAAGTAGCTTTATTTTTTTTTTCAGAAAACATCCTAAGTGCATTCATTAGGCTTCACCTCCAAATTACATATTGTATCTGTCCAAATAGTCACTTTCCCCATTACCATCTCCATCAGTCACAGAAACTCTCTGCTTTCCCTGTCAATGGAAATGCTCCCTTCAAAATAGAATATTTCAGCCACCACTGATGTTGTCCACAAACTTTTTGGCATAGAGAGTATCTTGGAGATAGAGATCTAAAAGAGTTTTGTATTATTTTGTTTTCTGAACTCTTCAGGGCTTTGTGCCTCCTGCTTTGTGGAAGGACAGCCATTTGGTCATTGATTCAGTGTAGTAAAACACGCCTGGTCCTACAGACCAGTCTATTTCAGACAAAATCTTACTAAGGTGTTTTTGAAAAGACTCACAGAAAACATCTATCAATGGCTCTGAACTTTACATCTCAACTATGGTCCTGTCCGCAAGCCTAATAAACAATAAATGATGAGACACTTGCATTAAATATTTGTGTGATTTAAATAATCTATTGCAAGTACATGGGAAGAAAGAGAGAAGAGTTGAAGTGGGTTGTGTATTGGCCTTCATTGCAAATCTTAATAATAACGTAAAAATTAGATTGGTGATCCTATTTCAGCCACCATTTAAGTCCATTGCCAGTCAACTACCCACACATTATATGATCCTGCTCTTCACCATTTATAGTATTATGATCTGTAATGTGGAAAATGTCTCTTTCACATCATAGACCTATACACTGACTCACATACATCAACTAAGCATCACAGAAATTAAAACTCCTGCCAGGCTTTGTTGACAGGATGATCAGGTTGAGAAAAACAGATTTGCTTGAGGCTAGAGCCGAGATGAATTTACAGGTCTGTGGTGAATCATGTATGCTTCTCAGCTGACTCAAACCACACTAATAGCTTCCTATTTGCTTGATAATTAAGTTGGTCTTAATGCCATAAAAGAGAGAAAAAAAAAGGTGTGGGGAATGGACAGTGGCTTTAAATCCAGATTTCTATAGATATCTTTTTGCCATTGTCACAAATATACCACAGATTCAATTTTCCTAAAGAAAAAAACCTTGCTGTTGTTTGTGTTACTTGCTAAATCTAGGTCAGGAATGAAAGATTTAAGTGACTGAGAAAAAACAGCTGGTGATTTTTCAAGCAGTTAATCGAAATCTGGTTAATTGTTTCTATTGCACTCCACTCTCAGGGAGGGAAATAGATAAAATGAGAAGCAAGCTACTTGATAGCATCAGGGTTTGCTAAACCTTTCTTCATCTGTCTAAACTGATATGAGGAAAGGATTTAATATTTAAGAATTTGCAACAGGTTTAGTTATGAGATTTTTGTACAGAAGATGCACTCGAAACTTCTGTTTGTTATAATATTTATTCAGCAAACTACAGTGCTGTTATGTTTTTAAATTGGTATAAATGAAAACATAACCCTAATGTGTGCATTTTATACAACTGTCTTGTGATTTAAATGGTCCATTGTAACAGGCTAAGACCTTTTCTAACATTAATCCCACTTACTATTGTGAAAATGGCATGCTTTTACTCTGATTTGTTTCTGCATATTCAGAGTCCTTGTGTACCTCCTTCAGTTAAAAAATAAATAAATATTGCTTTGCCTTGAATTTGCAGGCTTAACCTCACAGAGAGAGCTGTTATTAATGTTTCTTCTTTGATGCATTATAGTGTTCACTGAAGGTCCAGCACTGCTTTGCAGAAGACATAAAGATTTTACAGGGTACAAAGTAGAATCTTTGGGTGTTCTGCTTCATGATATTGGATAAGCAAGGAAAGCAGGCATATAAAATATAATTTTAAAACATTTAGGGGACTTTTGTTTAAGGAAAAAGATCAGTATGTATCATAGAGACATCCAATGACTTTTTACTGTGCTCCTGTCTAAATGCTGGTATAAAATCAATTGAAGACAATGCAGGCTACAACTTGAATGGTCTGTGAAAGATTTAGATCTTTGATATACTCTTGAATGCAGGATTTCTGGACCATTTCCTTGGTTTGTGGGTTTACTAAACACAACATAGGTTGCTTAATATTACTTTACAAGCACCCATAAGTCTTGACTTGGATTAAAACATCATGCTAGGGAAATCTGGCTAAGTTATCTTTTCCTTTTGATGGTCCTATCTGATCAAAGGATTTTAAATACTTTGGTGACTCTGGACCTAAGCAGCCTTGTCTGCATTAAGGAAAGGAATGTAGAATTTGTCTATGTGATCATAGCTCATGGGGAAAAGTACACTGCTCTTGGAAGGCTGTTTCTAGTGTTTAAAAATTTCATTTTCTATTTCATTTATTGTGTGAATTGTCTGTCTAAGTGCAAGTAATAGCTAGATAATGTATTAAGAGAGTTTTTCAAACCCACCTGATATTAAGCCTTGCTTTAGCTTTATCATTGTTGTGTAGAAAGACTGTGAATTATTAAAATAATAAACACTGTGTTTGATAGCTTTCCTTCATCAGCCATTTTATACATTTTCTCAGAACACTTTGTCCTATACTAAATGAGAAGAAACCAATAAATCTGGATAAACATTTGGAATACTAGTTCACATCTGTATGATTCTTTACTTTGTCTATTTGTCTATGTGTTAATGCCAACTTCAGACTGAGAGCACATGTATTGAGAAAAAAAAAAGCTAAAATAAATCTTGTCATAAATACAAGAGAATTTTTCTAAGAGTAATTAAAAAAACTCTGACCTGGAACCACAACGAGCAATAATCCAGTTTTCTTTGTATCATAATCTTGAAAGGAATTAAATTAGGATAATTCATAACTTGAATTAGATTATTCACAACTCAAACCACAACTGTATCTCATGATCTCCATCATATGGATGTGTTTTTCCCATTAAAAATAAAAAGGAAAATACATTAAAGACAAACTTCTAACACAAGGAAGGATGGAAGAGAATGTGACAGCAACCTCCCTTGCTGCCATTTGCCAACTTACATTATTTAAATCCAAATTCTTCACATATTGAGGACAGTGAAAGTTTGCCTTTGATTTGTTTGCAGCCATGGTTTAGCTGTTTGGAATACAATCAAGTGTATGGCACCACCCATTTTTGTGTGATCATTGGATATGGCCTATACTGAAGCAGCAAGGATTCCTCTGGAATGGAAGTTTTTCACAAACACTGGAAGCAGCTACAGAGGGCTTAAAATTTCATTTACTTGGTGGGAGCAGAAGAACAAAGTAAGTAACAAAAGTTCAGTCCTGCTAGCTCTGATTGCTGCTTGACCTGCAACAGCATACACTTAGCTTTAATCACATGAGTAATCCTACTAAAATCAACTCTCTTCCTCAGCAGTATAATGCAAATAAATGCATACTTGTTAAATCCCATAATCTTATGTGTGCTGCAAACATGTGAGCTGTGTGTGTGACTTTGAATTTGTGTTTCTGCAATTAGTACGTTTTTTATAACTCAGAAGTCAAAAACTCTTTTCTTGTGACACAAAAATCTACTAAAAGTCTAGCTTAGAGTGGGAAAAAAAGTTCGTATTTATGCTCAAATTCATTATTTGATATTTAGAAAAGTTATAAGTGTCTGAAAGTATAGTAAATAATTCAAGTTACATATCCTCAGTTATACAATATTGAAAACTCTCTTTGACATAAGAAATATCTTCAAGAAGCTACTGATTCTAGAATTTGGGATCTAACTCTGATCAAGGGATTGTAAATGTCTGCTGCAGAAAATAGCTCTTCAGTTTATGCACAGGAGCTATCAGCATTTTCTGTTTCACATGGAATTTTTTTATTCCTTTTTTTTTTTTATTTTGTTGTTAACATGCTACAAACCAACAATTAAAACAAAATCCACTGGGTCTTCATGTAAACCATTGCAGGGAAAATTCTGAATCTGAAGGAACCCTTTTGGTTAGAAGGATGGAAGATAATAGACAACTAAATTAGAATTTAGGCCTCTCTTTTCTGTAAGTGAAGTTAGATAAAATTAATTCTCCTATTTCCCTCATTCCATGACCTCCCATTCTTCTCCAGTCACAGACTGGTTTATATGCTGTTTTCAATTTCTTCTTATAACAATATTCTTTGTGCATATAGTTTTCTCCTTTGTTATGATAATTTTATATTATATCTCAAAAAGGATGTGGATAGTAGATTGGTATAATCTAAAAATTCCAATCAGGAAATAGAATGAAATCATCTTCATTGTCACCAACAAATTCATTGTGCTGCATCACTAGTGTTTAATGAGAACACTAAGGAGTAATATCAGCTGGCATTGAACAAACCTCACTCAGCAATTTTTGACTGGCACAAAAGTTTTAACTTCAAAAACTGCAATTTCAGAAGTGAGAAACATCACAGACTTTATACATATATGTACATGAATTAGAAAGGTGTAGCATAAAATAATGAACACAAAAAGATTTTTCACTCTTATTCCAAACATTTAAGCATGCTTCTAAAGAATGTTGTCGTATTACAAAACAACCCCAAACTTACTAGGAATTAGCCATCAAAGGAGTCTTTCAATATGTGTTTTAACTTATTTCTCTCCCATAAATAAGATTTTATATTTTTTTCTAACTAGGCATTTTACACTAGAGTGGCTCCTTTAAAATCTTAGGCCAGTACTGAAGGTTTTCTATGAAGCATGTAAGTGCTTGCATATTTGTAAAACATGTATGGATAGCATTTCAATGAAATCTAAATAACCCCATTATTCTACATGTGCAAAAAATATTCTGACTGGACTGCCAGTCTGTTTGCTATATTTAACAATTAGTTTAATACACAGGCTCCTTGAGGACAAAAGACAGAAAGGCTGCCAATTTTCTGTATGGTTGGTAGATCACTCATAGCCTCAGGCTAATGAGCTGTAGTTTATTTCTCTGACCCCTTCCTGAAATGCCTGTAACAGTGTTTGAAATGTGGTTCTAGGGTTGCTATCATCCATCCTGATTTCACATTTCTAATTAGGCGAAATGTATTCTAATCAAAATGTAGAAATGAAAATGATCTGGTACTAGTAGAGTGCTAACAATGCTATTCACTGGCAACATGATAAAAAATAAAACAAGAAAGGTCAGTATTGAAAATACAAACCTGTTTTTGGAATCAATTTCCAAAAGAGCTCAGCACCAAACAGTTCCAGTTCAACTGTGTAATGACAATGGCTGCATTTTTAGAAGTCATCAGCATCACTGACAATTTTATTCAAATATGTTAAAAGGAAGAGATTTCTTCTGAAAGGTTGACCGTAGCTGTGGGAATCACTTGTCAAAGTCTGACCTGAGATAATTTACATACTAGATTTACAGAGCTCTCATAAAATAAATGAAACAGCTTCGGATATTTGTTGTGGTATTAGCAAATGACAGCCTACTAATTCACGGATATTTTGGCCCTGATTCATCAAGGAAGTGAGCTTGGATCACATAGCAATCCTATCAGTTAAGGCTGATGGAGGATCTCCCATGCATATGCACACACCCTTAATGAGACCATGTGGGGTATGGACCCATGCAGTTGGTGGATTTATCAAGCAAATAGGAAATATTTCTTGTGTCATGTAAGGGAACTAGCAGGTGGGAGATACATGGAGGTGAGTAAACCAGAGAAAGACAAACAAAGACTTTGAGGTAGGCTTTATACACTTTGGTAGTATTTAAAATTTTTTGAGAGATGCTTTTGAGATTCTTTGTAGTAAATTCCAGATTCACCAATGCTGATGTGAGATGTGCTTCAAAACAGAAATTGGGGGATTTTTTAATACAGAAAAAAACCCAACACCTTTACTGGTTACAAATACTACAAGCATTCTACCTGATATTATTTGTTGATCAGTGAAGAGAACATTCAACACTTAGTATGATTATTAACCCAGCATGTCAAAGTGGGTAATTAAGAGCTTCATATGAAACATATAGAGCATTGCTAGGGATCTTCCTTGTCCTAAAGCTGCCTCTTTAAACCTCCCTTCTTAAAAAAGATTTCCCTCCCTGTAACTTGTGTTCTAACACTCTGTTTCTCCTTTGAATTTTTTTCCAATCTCTTCCTAATTTTTCTTTTATCTGCTCTGTTTCTCTCACCATTCAGATGAGGTTTGCTAAGGTGGTTACTAGGTTGTTTCGGCATCTGTTCTGAAAGGAATTTCATTTCAACTTCAAGCAAATGCTGGCCATTGGTGTATGATGCATTTGCCACAGATGTTTCTAAGAACCTGACAAACTGAAATACAGCTTTTCGTTCACTAGGAAGGCTGTGATTGACTCCTAGGCCTCCACTCCCAGCCTTAGAATTGAGTGTAGATAAATGCAGTTCAGCTTGTTTTGTTCCTGAAATAAGTTTCTACAATGGCACTTGCACCCTGGGACACTTGTACCCTGGAGGACAGCCTCACTTTACTGAGCTACTCTCAGTTCACCGGGCACTGGTTCAGTTGTGTCAATTCTGCCTGCATCTGCAATATTTTCAAAGGGTCTGAAGACTGAACTACTTTAGGAGACTTGAAGGAAGCAACCCCTGCACTTGGCTATCGTATTGCACTGGTGACACATGACACTCTTTGTGTACCTGCCGAGTTCAATATTGTGAAAACTGACACTCTTATTCTTGAAATGGGCCTTTTGACTGCTTTAAACCTCTAAGTTGTTAATAGATGTGTTTCTACCCCAACAGAACTGAATAAACCTCCTTGTTTAACCTCTGTCTCCATTGCGACAGTCTGTGCTGAGTCCGACACTGGACTGTGCTCTGGCACTGGTGCATCATAAAAGTGATTCCCCTACAACAGAAACTTAGATGTTTGACTTTGTCAGGAGAAAAAAGCTGTCCTAGGAGCTACAAAAGCAGGAAAAGAATGGCTTCATAGAATACACTATCTTCCAGAATAGGATTTTCAAATTCTTAGGAGCAAGGAAAAAATATAGTTCTATGCATCTGAACTTATGCAAGCTGAATAAAATTATTTTGAGGGACAATCACACAGTCCTGCAGACAGGAGAACATTAAATGCCAGTGATATGTAAAATCTTGTTTTATCAAAGAGTTTCCATGTAGCACAGGTGTTATCATCCTGAATTAACTCAGTAATCCATTTATTTCATTTCTGATACCCCCAACATGGCCAGCAGAATATGCTTCTGAGGGGTATTCTAAAAGCAAAACATAAAATAGCTGTGGAGAATGGCTTACAGGGAAAACACTTTTTCAGCTTCACTTTTTGTCAGAGGTTAGCTTATTTTGTGTTATGTTACTTTTATGTCATTTAGCATACCTTTAGCAATGTCATTTGAATATTGTTGCGGTTTGATGCATGGGACAAATTTTGCAGAACATTCTGGACACATCGTTTCAATTACATACTTCATAATATTCACTAACAGGAAGACAGAGACACTTTCACACTGATGCTCTGGATTTATGCTTTTATTTAGCTGTCTAGAGAATGGTGCTGCTGATTTTGCAAAGCTATTTGTGGATCTGTCGTTATGCATAGTTTTATTGTGCTTAAAAATACACCAGTGGACTCTAAAGAGAATTTCTACATTGTACTGTGCATGTAAGTTGGTTGGAAGATTACGTCTTTTTTTCCATATGGTAATTTAACAGGATAAAATGATTTTAAGATGCCTGTTCTCAAACAGAACCATAAACTCCATTCCTAGGCCACATACTAGTATCCAAAAAAGTAGCTGTGTCTTCTGTGGTCCTGCTTGCAGTCTTTTATAATCAGGTCTTTTCCTCTCAAATTCATTCTAAACTTCCAGCAATTATGGAAGTGTGGAGTGCCACTTTTACTTGTGACCTATTAGTCTCAGACTAATAATACATGCTCTTGTTGTAGGATAACTAATTCCCAGCAACTAAAACTAATGCATGAATTCAGTGATAAACATTGAAATCGTGGTAAGTACTATGTGCCACAGCTCCTTCCTTAAACTTCGTCTAACATAACTAAAGATAACTCTGGTTCTAAAATAAGTAAAATAATCCATAAAGCAAATGTTTTGGGTTTTTTTATCAAATAAATGAATTGAGATGAACACATTGATGAATAGAAAACATCAGTACTTTGTATCAAAGTTGGTGAGGATATTGAATTGCAATTCCATTAAAATATTCTAAATTCTCTAATTTTCTTCTAGTTCACTGTGGTCTGTTCTTTCACTAATTCACCTTGGAAGCACAAAGTCTTCTGCATACCTGCTGGTCCCTTGTGGGCCAGGAAACTCACCAGCCAGCCTGTCAGCCAATTGCACAGAGGGAAAACAGAACATCTAACTGTCCTGGGTTCAGCAGTAGCAGTAATTTTTTTTTCTCCTTCTCAGTAGCTGGTGCAGTGCTGTGTTTTTGACTTTCAGCCTGGTAACAACACTGATAACACTGACGTTTTTAGTTGCTGCTTAGTAATGTTACTCCGATGAAGGACTTTCTGAGTCTCATGCTCTGCCAGGGAGGAAGGGAAGCCAGGAGGAAGCAGAGACAAGATACCTGACCCAAACTAGCCAAAGAGGTATTCCATACCACAGCACGTCATGCCCAGGACGTAAAACTGGGGGTAGTTACCAAGAAGGGCTAGTTCACTGCTCAGTCAGGCGGGGTATCGGTTGGCAGGTGGTGAGTGATTGTATTCTCTTCCTTTGTTATTTCCCTTATCATTATTAGTATTGGTGGTAGCAGTAGTGGTTTGTGTAATACCTTAGTTCCTGGACTGTTCTTATCTCAACCCACAGCAGTTACATTCTTTCGATTCTCCTCCCCATCCCTCCAGGAGCAGAGGAGGGGAAGGGGAAGTGAAAAGGTGACTGTGTGGTTTGGATTTACAGCTGGGCTTAAACCATGACACCAACTTTATAATCCACCTACTTCTTGTGGGATGTTTTAAGCAAACCACTAAAGAAAAAAATGTTCTTCTGAATCCTCTCTAACCCTATTTACCAGTTCCCTATTTTGACAAACCTCAACAAACTGAGATACTGTAAAAAATCACACAAGGTTTTGAGCTCTAGTGCCACTGCCATAACATAGCCACAAACTGAGAAGTCTATAAATTCTGTAGTACTTTCTAGCCATTTCTCAAAATAAATATATCTGTAACTGTATAATTTATTTGCATTAGCTTCTGCTGTCTGATCCTTCTTTCCTGATAGATGATTATAGACATCCTTGACCCTTTCATAATGGCCCCAGTAAACCGCCCTTACATTCTCACAGAAACTAATTAGCAAACAGCCTGAAGCAAATTTTATTTGCTGTGTTGCTTCCACAACTGTAGTCTTGTTCTCGTTAAAAATTTTACTCACAGTGTAAATCTGAAAACTAGACTCTGACACTAGACTTCATTTCACATCTGTGGGAATCTGCAGAATTCTAGAGGAAGAAGCATTAAGTGTAGACACACTCATCCATGCATTTCCCTCAGGCCACTTGAAAATTGAATGTTTTAATCAAGCTTTGAAAAACTACTTGCAAGTGTCTAACCCAAAAGGAAAAATACCCAAACCCTAGAAATCTTTTGCCTCAGCTATCTCACACAGCTACCAGGTAAAAATTACATGCTCATGTCTCCCAAAATAGAGCAGTAACTTACAGATAATACTGCACACTAATATCGTGCAAATCTCAATCGTGATGAAAAGATACAAAACATCCAGGGAAAAAAAAATATATATGAGAATGATAAAAAATAAGAAATAGCACTACAGTGTTGTTTGAATATTTTTAATGGAGCTTGTCATACTTCATTGCTAAAACAGAATAAAAGAAACAGAAAAAATGGTGATTTTGGAAATAAGGAGCCTTCAATGCTTATTAGACACTTAAATTTTGTACTTTTTGGTTGTAAGTTGCTCCTGAAGCATAGCCCTCATCTAACCTGAGCATCTTACCTCTTGTCCCTCACACAATGATTCAGCTGGTCTGATGTTGATCTCAGTTTCAGAGTGGATTCTCATTTAGTGAGACATCTGGGAAGTGACTGTCTCACTGCATATCAAACAGCAAGGTTGGGTGGAAAAATCAATTTGTTCAGATTCATCATCAGTGCAGAACATCATGGGGCTGTTAAGCAGCCAGACAGAGGCATGAGCTGGGTCCAGGATCAACCAAAGGAATCCAAGAAGCTGTTCAGGATGAGCTGGGGACATGGTTTAGGGTCCTAGGTTGGGCTGAAATCATAAAATCATAGGATTGCTTGAGTTGGAAAGGACATTAAAGATCATCTAGTTTTAACTCCCCTGCAGGCAGGGTCACATTCCACTAGGACAGGTTTCTCAAAGCTCCAACCCACCTGGCCTTGAACCCTACCAGAGACAGAACATTCATGGCTTCCTTGGGCAGCCTCTATTTATACCTGTACTTAAGTGAAGGAATTGAACAGCAACTTACTTGCAGCTGTGAGGGGGGTGGGTTTTAGCATTTGTTTTCAAATAAAACTAAGTAACCTTGGAAAGGCTATCCTGATTGCTTGGACTGTTCTGCACTGGTATTAGTCTCCTGCAGACTTTGCAGTTCGAACACTCCAATCTGATTTCCATTTTAGTTCTGAAAAAAAAACCAAAAACAAAACAAAAAAAACACAGAAAAATCAAATAACAACAACAAAACAAAACTAAAAAACCCAAAACAAACAAAAACCCAAAACAAAACAAATCACCACTTTTGTATTTCAAGTGCTAACTTCAGATACTATGATGTAGCATCTTTAAAATGGATCTATTTGTACAATATTGAGGAGTGTTCATCTCCCCTTCAGGAAAGCAGGCTCAAGTAATTTGTGATTAAATGTTCTTTCAAAAAGCCAGTATCTTAGATTAATGACTGGTTACATATAACTCCAGCTGTTCCATGGTTATATACAATATGAAGACTTTAATGTTATAATGCTGTTAGATACCATTGGTCACAAAAAAAATCTTGTTTTATTTTGAGGTTTCTGCTTTAGTCACTCTTGGCTGGCTCTTCTCTTCTCCTTTTCATAATGACCTGTAAGAAAATTTTAAGTAGCAGATATGATTTCTTTCTAATTGAACACTGCAGTCAGAAGTTACTGGATATTGTTTTGGGTGGTTTTGGTTTTTTTTCAAAGATGAATTAGTAAATGTATAAACAATAGAAAATGAAAACCCTGAAACAGTGTTGATCCAATGTTTCCACTTACCTCAGCAGAAATTGTTTTTTAACATCTTTCTTATTTGCATGGTGTTTAATCGTAGAATGCATTTGATTGAATAGGTTCTGCTTTACCACTACAGGCATCTGTTCTAGGTTAGGGACTTCTTCCCAAGCATCTTGCCTGAGTTCATTGATACAGAAGCTTCTGCATGCAAAGATCTGCCTGTGGAGCTGATAAGCGAGCTGCTGATGAGCTACCTTTTTTTCTCAAGTGCAATTTTCCCTTGAATGGTTGTTGATTATGAAGAATACCTTCCCCCTCTTATCATTCAGATAAATGTCTTCTGCAAATAATCTTTAGAACTAGGTTCCAAGTACTGTGTATTTAGCAAAAAGTTGCATTTACCATATCCCCATGCACAACACATTTTGCTGCTCCATCCAGCTGATTTTCTCTTCCTGACAGTGGATTATTCAGTGCTCCCTTTTTAAATAAGTAAATCTAATAAAACCTATGAAAAAGCACCTAGCACTGTTTTGTTGCTCAATTAAGTATTAGGTATTCATGCTGAATGCTCTGAAATAATTGTAGCGAAAGAACCATTACTTCTTAAATTATAGTTTAGACTTGGAGAGTGAAAGCAATATTTAAAGAATGATAAATTATCTAATGTTTCTTATAGAGATTTTTTTTCGAGCTTTACTTATTCGGCTATTTTAACAGATGAGCTTAGCAGTATCGAAGTTTGAGTGCAAGTAT